>NC_139327.1:30757500-31357500 GCF_056507025.1 Lutjanus erythropterus | reverse complement strand
CATACACTGAAAATCCAACAACTTCCTGTTTTATGGCAAAGCATCTAACATCTAACCAACTTAATTAAAAATGGCCAACTTCCTTTTGGGTTTGGACTATGGCTCCAAGAGGCTTTTTCACACATCTGAGTGTGACACATGTGCCCACCGATTTTCATGCATGTAGGTGAAACATGCAAACATCAATCGAAACCAATATCAGACATACATCTCAACCACATTAAAAGTTCATGCATTTGGAGAGTTTTCATGTTCAGTCCCTGATAAATGCAAAATTCCTTCAGTTTTGGGTCCTCGCACCGCCTTTAGGCCCCTATAATTAGATGCAGCAGTGGTATCAGTGTTTATCAAGGCAAGAGTGTGAAACAAGTTGTCGCTCATTAAGGCAGAATTTAATTAAATAGTTTGTCTGCTTTTCATTGCTTTTCTCCACATTGAGGACATCAAATGAACTCATTTCCCCCTGGACCTCTAAAAGTAATCATCTTAATGGGAATCAGTGATCCCTGCCTCTCCACACAACTACAACACTTCCATTAACTCTGATGAACTCGTCTCTAATAGCCATTATTTCCTTTCTAAAGCAGCTTCTCTCTTTGGTAGAGAATATAAAGCAAAAGCAGAAATAAACAGAGACAGACAAAGAAGAGACAGACAGACTCAAAGAAAGACAAGAGGCAGACATTAATAGAAAGACAAAGATTTTGCGTGTGCGTCTCCGTCAGTATCTGCTAACCCGGCAGCAAAAGGCCCAGATCTCCTCTGTAAGCTCCTAATTGTGTCTCATTGTTCTGATGGACTTTGAACTCAGAGGAGGAATAGATGACACTCAGGCCTGCTGTCTGCCCATGTGTGTGTGTGTGTGTGTGTGTGTGTGTGTGTGTGTGTGTGTGTGTGTGTGTGTGTGTGTGTGTGTGTGAGGCCTCAGGTCCTGTCTTCCTGAAGGTATAAAGGGAAAAGGCTTAAAGCGTCAAGACCCTGACACACCAAGCACGCAAACAAAGACATACATGTGTGGCCTGAGCTAAACCCTGTGTTAAAATACACACACACACACACAAATACACACAGCCATATGTTTACATATGCATCCAGGAACACACTTTTTTTTTTTTTTTGGTTCAGCCTCCACCCCAGCTGAAGACCACCAGGTTGGCTCCACCTGTCCATCTTCCTGGATAGATTTTCTCAGACATAATCCGTCTTCAGGGGTGTTTTCTTACCTCACTGGTGCTCATCTGTCTGACTGCGCTGAGATGTCTGTGCGACACATCTAAGCATCAAGATGAACGGGAGGATGATGTGGTAGTTTTGATCTTTTTTTTTTTTTGAGGTTCTAATTCGATTGATTGTTTTTAGAATACCAATTCTCGTGGAGTTTGAAAGATGTAGACTGTTACCAGGCGTGGAACAGCCTACGCAGACTATAAAGTTATATTCTGGAAATTGTAAAATTAGGGGGTTTTTGAGCTCAAACCCTAATAATCAGACTGAACTGTCAAATCGTTACGCTTCATTTCTATATTCCCTGACCAATCACCAGAGACCAAAGTCATTTTAAGTCAACACTGATGCATTTCCATGACAGCATCAGGGGTGGAATTAATTGATTACAAATACTCACTTATTTTTTTGGGATACTTGTACTTTTATGAGTAGATTTCCAAGTCTGTACTTTTACTCATACTTAAGTATTTATTACACTGTGTAATCTACTTCGTTATTTTTAAAATCATGGTTGAGTACTGAGTACAATTTGAAGTATTATCCAAACCTTTGATCTGCATTTTTGTAGTCGATCAGGTGATCTGATCACAAACGAGCCAATGAAAACCAGGAAATACAAATGAACAGAGACCAAATGCTGCAGCAGCACACATATGGAGCAGGGATGTTAATGATTAATCATCATCATTAAATTTAAAACGTATTAATCAATATTTAATCAGTAATCATGGCTGTAATTGCACCACATTATCATTGTTCTTTCAGGCATAAACCATTTGTTGAATTAGGAAACTTGAAGTTAGACTTTGCAGCCCCCTAGTCATGATGCATTGAACATCAGCGCTTAAAAAGTAACTAATACTCTGAGTAGTTTTTGAGATGAATACTTTGTACTTTTACTCAAGTATTTTTCTAGCACCAGTACTGCTAAATTTTAGCAATGTAGCAGAACTTGTACTTACACCATGATATTTCCCTAAACCTAATTTTGTTAAACCTAACCAAGGAGTCGTTGTACCTTTATTTTGAAAGTCTGCCCTTACCTTTGCATATTTATTATTACTAACTTGACCAGAGAACCCTGCATGTCCAAAACTGATGCTAGTTTGAATCATATGGCTTTAGGTGACTATGAACATGGTACAGCATGGACGACAATGGATGAAGAGTTTAATTTCTCTTGCAGTGGAACACAGACTTAAATATTAACATAAATAGAACGCTGTTGGATATTTTTTGAGGAGGGGTTATTCCTGCCTGCCGGTGTGTGTCATCAGTGTGTGTGAGGCCTGACACGTCTCAGGATGTCTGAGGATCAATGAGCTGACAGGTCACGACTTATGTGGCATCAGGGAAAAGCCGGGCTGAGATGTTCTGTATTGTAAAAGTCTTCTTTACCCACAGGCTTGGATTTATTTTTACACACCTGAGTGTAGATCCGGAAAAAAGCAGAGTTTGGCACCGATTAGGCTTTTTTGCTTTGTGTGAACGTCGTCTGTCTGCGTCTTAGTCGAGTCATCGGTGGAGAAAATCCTCATAGATGTCTTGGTTACAGTTTCTTGTGCTTGTGTGGTAAAATTTGAGCAGGTCAATCACTTTTGTGGCACGAAGCATGAATTTGTAAGAATATATACAATGATGTGGGCTATAATGATGTTCTGCTCAATAACTTGTCTCGTCATTAAAGCAACATTATGTAACTACCTTAAAATACCTTAAATTAACAGCTTAAATGTCATTTTGAGGGTCTTGCACTATTTAAGTCAAACATCACCAACTATTTTCGTGAAACTGGATCATACTTTATGGAGAAAATGTTTTTTGGTTTTGCTTCTGATGTCCTTTCAGCTGCTCTGCTCCCAGCTCTCTGTGATTTACAGTTTTCTGGTGTAGTAAACGGCTGCAAAATGTAGATGCTGTTAGCCAGTTAGCTCAGCTAGCCGCGCTGCCTGGACTTGTAGTTCAAAGTACCTGGGGAGCGTTAGCGCCGTCGTGCCAGAACTGGAGCCAGGCAAGTGCTTGATCTTTGACAGCGTCAGCTTACGTGGGTGTGTTTTTCCAGTAAGACTCATGTTTTAACACCTTTCTTCATCATCTGTGATGTAAAAACATCCAATTTTCACACAGTCAGAGAAAATTAAAGCGTGCCTCCTCCTATAGTTCATTGATAAATGAACTGCTGCAGCCACCATCCGGCATCACCTGCCCTTCACACCATGAGTTCAGGATTTATTTTGACCAAACCAGATCTGGCGATTGTTGCCACAGAGGAAAGATGAACCAAGATGTTTTTGGTGAGTTTTATTTTGTTTCTGTTGAATTTGAAGCTGATGATGATAATGTTGAAATTACAGTTTTTCACAGGGAGTCTGGTTATTTTGGCAACAGCAATAGAAGTGTTACCTCCCCTGCACACAACGCGTCACCTGCGTCACTCTTCTCCACTTCCATCGTGGTTAGTTTTGTGGTTTGTGGCAATTTAGAGAATCAGTTTGTAAATGTCATGCTGTTGCATTGCTCTGTGTAAAAAGATGCAGCTAAAAAACAAGAGTCGAACTTTATTTTGTGCCAGCTAATATAAAGATATATTTATTTCCTTAATTTAGTCATTGAAATGTTCTCCCTCTGAGTCTTTGTAAGCTTCTCTCTGTTTTATCCTTTTATCGACAGAGGGATCTCTGACTAATGATGTGAATCTTTAACTTTCAGGGCGCAGCCTTATTCAAGTATGACAAAAAACAGAATTTAAAGTCCAATTCATTGCCGGGATAAAAGCAATGAAGGTCAAAAACAGGAGTTCCTGTGGGATGATCTCGTAAGTTAGCATGTCTACACATAATTGTGTTTGTTGGTGTCTCTTACTGCCAGTAGACTTCGGATATTAACATGAAGGTGCCAGATTAAACAGCTTTGGCTCCAGATGAAGCCCATTACAGATTTGGTCGACTCTCTCATTTGGTCCATGTGGAGATAAATCTGACACCGCTTTAATGCCAATAATATTTTTTTCCATTGTGTTCACGCCGTTTAGTGGCTTTAACGATGGTGTAAGGCCATAAACACTGAGCACAGGCTGAGATGATCACACATCGCCCGCTGTTTGATCACAGGCGGTTGTTGTTTGCTTTTAAAACAGGTGTTGTTTACCCGCAAAGATGGTTGATCTATGAGATAATGTAAGGATGAAAACTCCATTATATAACACCGAACCTCCAGCATTAGCAGAAATCTGCTGTTATCTGCTGGATACCAAACCTCATCTGCCAATTTCATTACTTAACCTGCCACACAAACCACAAAATAACTGGTTACACACTGAGGGAAAACAGTAGCACATATTAATATAAATGTAACCACAGCTCATAAATTTTCCCCCGAGTAATAATAAACGTTTTCATCTCTCAACACCACGATATAATCTCTCAGTAAGTACCACTCTTCCTGCTTTTAAACCGCACAACAAGAAAGGATTAATATTTAGCTACAGTTCACCCTGCAAGAACAAGATAGAAAAACCCACATCACACCCTGCAGGAGTTCTGCAGGCACGTAAACCAGAAAGTGAAATATTACAATTTCTTGGAGTTTTTATCCTCTCTCCTCTCTCTCTCCTTAATAAAAAAACAACTCCAGTCAAATAGAAACTTATATTTGCATGGCATTGTTCAGATCTTATCAGATCTTAAATGCATGTGTAAATGTGTTAAACACCTCTTTTTTTTTAATTTCTACATATTTTCTTCACTTCAGTTCCCCACCTTTTCACACTGGTCAAATAAAGTTTTACTGGCTTGTGTCAGGTGTGAACTGGGACCTGATCCACACTGTTTTATATGGGGCATTGATGAGAGCCAGCAGGATTCAACTTTATAGACCATGCAACAGAAATTCTGGTGACGGGCAATACTGGTAACCCTTTCACCTCATGAGTCATTTGGTATTAGCCCATTCTCTTCAATCTGTGCACAAATAACACAACTTCAGACTTTAAAATTGTGTGTAGTGCATCTGCCAAGCATGCAGGTGATACGCCAATTCTTCCCATTAAAATAATGTCAGGTCACATGGTATAAAGAGTGACTAAGTCCATGTATGGAGGAGGTGGGGTTGAAGATGGGTCTTTCACCCAGGAGGCCAGTTTCATGTTACACAGCGTTACATGTATGACAAGACTTATTTAACTTACATCAGGTGCATTACTTAATGTAATGTAAACCAAAACATGATCTTTTCCCACATGTAACTGAGAATTTCCGTTGCATAAACCATTTCACAGCGTTAACCACACGTATATTTTTGTTCTTGTGACGACAAAGGTCACCTGACTATGGATCTGCTGTCCACGGAATTTAATGGAAAGGACAAGAATTGGAATTGCACTGCAAGAAGTTTAACATTGTGCAGTCTTGTTATTTGTGCGCAGATTGAAGAGACTGTGTTGTTTGGTTTTGGTGCTGCACCCAACTAAAGATTTTGGACCATTAGTTGTTACTTAAAGCCAATAGTCAGTTTGTTGTTGTTGCACTTTTATGATATTGATTTAATTAGTTAAATGTCACTAATTTGGTTCGGTGGCTAAGGGAGCTAATGGCGGTCCATGGTTAGCTACTTAAGCAACAAGTGAAGCTATCAGGATGCTCAAGAAAGCAACTCGTTAAATGACCTCGGTACTGTATTCCCTGTCGGTCCTGGAGGCTACGTTCGGTAGCGGTCCAGCTTCCTTCACTAACAGTTGCTGAAACGTTCACCCCGAGTTGAAGCTGAGCAGCCGGAGGACATCAGAGGGAGAACCAGAAAGCATTTCCTCCATAAAATATGATCCAGATTCACCCAAATCAGTGAAAAGAGTCATTAAACTACGTTTCTGTACAAGTTAAAAAGTTATAACGTCAGTTGTTGAAGCAGTCCACCATAAAATGTCTTATACATAATCTGCCGTCTAGCCAGCAGACCCTTATCCATGGTATTTTGGGAGAAAGAGAACAAAGTTTGAGGGGGCAAAAGTCTTGGAGGACACACTGATTTACGATACTGTTGCTAGCTAGCTTATTAGTCTTAGCCTTAACTCTGCACAACTAATATTTGAAGGTTGGTTGACAGCTGGATGTCATGAGGTTATTGGTTGAAACTGATCAATTCTGTCTTGTGTAATCTAGCATCATATTCTGTTTTACATTGAGAAAACTATTTTTTGATATAAAAATACAAAATAGATTGATTTTCGTGTTTTTGGCATGTCAGATAGGTGCACAATAGGACCAAGGATGTGATCTAAAAGGTTTAAAAAGACATTTTTCATTTCATTTCGACTTTAACTAAGCAATCTCAGCATGTCATCTAGCTAATCATAACAACAACCATTTCACTAATGGATCTATATGATGCTAACATGGTTGCCAGGGAGACCGGTGATGCAACTGAAAATCCCCTGTACCGTGGTCCACATTTATCTCCAGCTCCCCATCTGGTGCCATCTGACTCCTGGCCTCTGATGTCTCAGGAAATCAGCTGGATGAGGATGGCGGCGTCGGCGGCGGGGCTGCGTGGCTCAGAACGGCCCGAGCGGATTTAGGGTCACGCCCAGCGTTTGAAATGAACACCAGCCTAACACCAACCAAATGCTGATAGATGTAATCTGCAAATGGTCTCCAGCTTTTTGATAATATTCTACTTGGAAGAGGTAAACCTTTAATATTGTCTGTCTTCTGTCATAAAAACGATTTCATGGCGTGGGAACGATCCTGAATAAATAATGAAATTCCATTTCTTATGAGAATGAAATTTAATATGAAAAAAAAACACTGTTTATGTAACATATTTTATTCATTTTGTCAATAACACATTCAGATCAAGTAACACTTTAAGCTTATGTGAATTAGTTTACAACATAATGAAGAATTACTTTATAATTAAGTTATTATGGATAAGAAACCCTATCCTGGAAATGTTCCATGGTGCTCTGTTACATTACAGTATTTTAGACTTTTGTTCAGATTAATTTTACATATTTTGTATATGGTCAACACAGACTTTATTCAAATGAAATACCCATTGAAAAGGCAATGAAAAACATTAGTGTAATCTGACAACTATAGGCCTATTTTTGTCAAAACAAAACATTTATTTACTTTATTTAAATTTGTTGTTATTTTTTGTTTGTGCTTTTGAGTAGGACCTGATGAGTTGGTATAAAGTGTTTAAAGGCAGGGCCACACATCACGACTGTGGAGCTGGTTATGAATTGGGTGTGACGACTGATTTGACCATGATGTACCCGGTTTGTTCCAGTCCAGTCTGGGTCAGTCTGCAGATAAAATCATCAAGCCCAGTGTTTGATATGTAAATATTCTAAAGTCTTCAGGTCCGGTCACTGCCCAGTCGGACTCACAAAGAGTTTTTTTAAACTGTATTTGAATTGAAAAGGCCCAGATTAGAGGCGCATCACCGCTTCCCGGGAGTGACAGTTGCTAGGTGTGAATTCATGTGAATGAAATTTGGCCTTTTCAGCACAAATTGCATTGCATAGAAACAGTGTAAGTGTCTGGTTGTCATCTATGTTTGTTTTGGGACAAGAACATGTGACAGTTCACCCTTCCTAAGACCCTGAACAGTTTAGCAAGTTTAGCTAATCTACATTCATTGTTAGCTAACAGTAGCTAACTTAGGATGCAACTACTGTATATGTCACTTTTACAGTCAGGATGGGAATTTCGCAATAGTGGCAAAGTTTGGCATTAAGCTATCTATCCTGCAAGGCAAACTCAAGTGGCACTGGCCATCATCACCTCTCCAAAACCTTCCAAGTGGATCCGTCCATCCATGTAATGCCTGAGGTCAAGCGGGAAACAATCAAATGAAATTAAGACAGAAACAGCAGGGTCTGATTTGAAACACATTTAACACATTTATTATTAAAAAATAACTGATGCCAGTGTGGAGGATGGGACTGGGACTGGTCCAGATGAAAACTGCAGATTTTTGCTCTCAGTCCCTCCCCGGTGGTTTGTTTTTGTAAGTTTCCACTAGTCTTCAGGTGTGTCCTGGCTGAGCTTACGTAAACCATTCATGATTGTGTCAAGGGCATGTTATGCATTTCACCAAACCATATTTAAAAGGAATTATAATCGACCTCTATGTAAAAAAAAACAGTTTGTCATTGTTGTCAGTGTTTCATGTAGTGGTCACACCCTGTTACACACCCTGCTGAATACCTGGAATGAGCACAGCGGACACAGAAAACACACACTCACCTCACTGTGTTCGACCTGTGCAGGCTTCCACATGTATATGCATGAATACACACACACACACACACACACACACACATTGAAACACAGGTAAAGCAACATTCACGCACAGACAACCTGAGTCACGGCGCCAAAGCTCGCCCTGAGGTGCACCCTCACCCTCCCTCCACCCTTTAACCCCCGCACCCCCTCCTCCGTCTTCGTGGGTGGGGGACACCTTGGCGTCACCTGTCTCCTTCTAAAGGTGTCAAAGCACCGAGGTGAGAGCCCTCTCACGCCTCTGAAGAAGATTCGGATCCCAATTGGCCGGAGGCCGACCTCAGAAAGAAAGAAACAGGGAACGAAGAGGCTGCGGCGGCGAGTCCTCTTTCAAAACACCATCATGGAAACTTCACTTTTTTTTTTTTGCTTGTTTGTTGAAAGGCTGCCCAGCTGCTGCTACTACTTTCTTTTCCATGCTCTTATCTCTCCTACGCTTCTCCTTGTACCTCTTTCTTCTGTTCTCTTCTGGCCCTTCCTCTATGCCAAACCTCTATGCTTTGATACCCTTCATTTAGCGTGTCAGCAGCGATGACACATGGGCCCATTCATCCGCCCCTGTCTACTTTGTTAGAAGTGTATTCCAAATCAAGCAGCAACAAGCACGGCCTTTTGCTTCCCATTGAAAATTTTCTGCTTAATAAACCCTCCAGACATTCAACTGGCTGAATATTTGGCCTTTTCAAAAGGATTCCTTCGTGGAGATCCCTCACACACAAAGCAGGCGGGGAGTGTAATTTGCATGGTGTGTTTTCAGCGAGATCCCATCCTGTCAGGGGTGAAGGGTCCTTTATCTCCAGGGGTGTCTTGAGTGGCTCTCATGTCTACTTCAGAGCGTGCAGAGGCTCAAAGCCGAGCGACAGAGGAACGTCAGCGTGAGTGGCAGCGGAGTCGACGGCAACGGCTCGGACAAATCCCCCTCTATCTGGCCCAGAATCCTCCGGGGCTGCTCGTTGAGCTGCCGTGAATCACCTTGAGCTTAATGATTTGCAGATATACAGAGAGAGAAGGGGGGCTGGACACTCCGGGGCCAGAGTTTATCTCCTGGACCTGACCCTTTGATCTGGCCCTCAGATTAACCCCGCAGACAAAGAGACAGAGCCTGTGTGTGTGTGTGTGTGTGTGTGTGTGTGTAAGAAGTGACAAAGATCCTGTGCGCATATATCTCGTGTGTGAATATGAGCGTGTCTGGAGATGCTTGAGCCTTGAATAACCTCAGTCTAACCCTGAGACCCTGGCAAGACCAATAAAAGCAATTTACAGCTGTCCAGTGATGCATTACCTGACCTGTTGTCCTGTTCCCATGAGGAGAAACTCACCCGTCATTGTTGCTGTCCATCATTTAAACACCTAATCTGTAATTCAGCAATATTATTACACAAAGAGTCTGCCACATGTTGTTATTTTGGTTACACTGGCAGGGCAGATCCAGAGGAATATGTTGCATCTCAACTCGAACTTTGATGCACCTGTAATCACATCCAACACTGATGTCACAAGGTCCTGAAGTACACCTGTACATCAGCAAGCTGAGAAGTTTAAATCACTGGATGTCAGCGAATGGCAAGCTTTAAAGGGGGTGGTACATTTATCGTTTATCTTCAAATAAACAGTATTGTAAGCATCATACTTGCGGACAAAAACTTTTTTTTTAATTACAACAATATGACATTACAATATGACACCGTCAAAAACAAATGGCCAACATGCAAGAAAATTGTCATATTTTTATCCTAAACCTCTTTTATGGCTTTTGTCCATATTTTTCTCTGGCACAGGGGCAGTTCTGGGAGGGAACAACAGGGGTCAGTTTTGGAGAACTGTAGGGAATCTCCAGAGAGGCCAGGTAAGAATTCTTAAGTAGATTTCTGATTCATTCAAATTTCATGTTTCATGTTCAAAATATATAAATTAAAGAGGTGAGCATGGTCTCAAATCAACGGATTCAGACAAGCTGGTAACCAGTCCTGTTTACTGAAAGTGTGGCCCTATACTCACCAATGCTCAGCTTTCAGGAGAAGATGGATGTAGCTAAAACAGATGAGAAGCAGGTGAAGCTACTTCTGCCAATTTATCCAGAAAGTTATACTTCTTTGATAACTAGACTAACAAAGGAAGATACAGTGAGCCTGGCAAAACAGTATTAGCTGATAAAGGTGTCAAGCTGAAAGCTTGATATCTGTGAATTTGTGTTTCTAATGTACAGAGTGATACATAAAATACATTACTGTAACACAACATCACCATTCTGATGCGTCCACTTCTTCAGAATCAGTCTACGGCTTGAACATGTAGAGGAGGAGGAAGAGGAGGAGGAGGAAACACCAGTGAGTCACGCTGATTTAGCTCTGATGCAGACTCTTTTACTGGCATGAGGAGTTCAGAGTTTATGTTTCAAACTTCTGGGATTAAAACGTGAAACCATCTTCACTCTCGCTTGTCTCGCAGTGAGACATTGAGGAGCAGACCTCGCTCAGTTGTCTCGCTGTCAATGTTGTCTATCAACCAGAGGAGTAATGTAAGTGACTTTGTGAACGGGGTGGGGGACAAATCAGGCGTCTCTGATGAGTGCTGTGAGGCACACACACCGGTGCCTGCTGGCCAGTGCTTGCTAACTGTTAGCATGTTGCTCATTAGCTTAATAGCTGCCTGTGGAGTGAATAAACACACCTGCACAACATGAATAACTACAAATGTTTCCAGAATGATCAGGTGAATGAACTCTTACAAGTAACGTGAGGCGATTTGATGAGGAGAGTCGATGGTCAGCAGGTATGCAGTGCTGTAGGCGAGCTGAGCAGGGGTGGGAGTTAGGTATAGGGGTGGGGGTGGTGTGGAGAGGATAGGGACTTTTTGTATATTCATGAATCCTAGAATACTAAAAGAAGGCAAGGTGTAAAGCTATATATAAACTGTTTTAACAGGGCATTTGAACTTGTTTTTGAAAAAGAAAATTAGAAACAACTAAAGCAATTATAACATGAATAGAGGTGAACTTTAATACTTTTTACATTTGTTTTGAACATATGATTGTGTTTCAGTGAAGCGCTGTGAGGACGATCACCACAGAATGAGGCTGACCAAGTCACTGGAGCTGCCAGAGGCCACGGGTAATAAATTACTCATACTCTCCAGTGGATTCAATTACAGTCAGTCAACACTTTCTAGTGAAACTGGCTGATATTCATGGTATCCAGAGAATTAATCTCAATGTTTTTAGTGACCCCGCTGACCATTGCTGCACCATTATCCAACTAAAAGTTTTGAACTGAGCACATCGTTGTTGCCCAGAGAGAAACTCTTTCCAGTTCTGAAACTCATTGGCCTTTCCACAAGCACCACCAACAGGACAAAATGTCGACTTTGCACACAAATTTGATCTCTGCTTTCAAAGAGATAAACTAATGACCCCACGGCCTCTCCTGTAGCACCACCCTCAGGACGAACGCTACATCTTCGGTCCAAGTCCTAATAAGCCTCTACAAATAGCATAAACGTCATTATGTTTGTTCCAAACATCATGGTGTCTCAGGGTGTAATTGGATATCGGTCAGACTGTTGGTCTTGTTAAAACACAGTCAGTTACTCAAGTGTTTGGTTGCAAAATCCTCAAGTGTTTAAAACCTTTTCAAAAAAAAACCTGCCACAATTTCAAAACCAGCTGTGTGTCGAGAAAAGAACATTTGTTCATTTACCACATGAAAAACATCCATATATAAGGTTTTTTGTGATGTGAATACAGCTCTGGATTACATCTAAATGAGACGGTCATTAATGTAACCTGCTCAAACAAGTGCTAAAACTGAAAGGTTAAACTAATTTGCTCAATGAGGACGCCAGATTTGTCTTAACTGTGTATTAACATTTAAACCGTGTTAAAGTTTATGATCCTCAGATTGTTATCAAATGGGAATGTGAAGTAAAGTTTATTTTGGAAGATCCAACATCAAAACATGTTTTCTTTTAAATGATTCAGCGTATTTTAAAAGCATTTTATTGACCCTTTGGTTATAAAACTGCACCCATAAAAAAAAACAGTGAGGAAGTGCAGAGATACTACAACTGGATATACAAGGTCAGCGCTCTCCGACTAAAACTCAAAGGCTCAATGTCCTCCGTGGACATAACCGGTTTTTGCTTTATTCCACTGTAATGAAACTCTGTTCCGGTTTGACTCCTCACCAAACTGTGGATGAAGACACGGCAGGGACCACCCACCGCCGCTCGTGTATCTCACAGGAGCAGCACGCAGGCCGTGTTTGTCTGCTGGTGACAGATGAAAGAAAGACAGAAAGACAAAGAAAGAACGAAAGACGGAAAAACGTCTCCGCCGACTGATTTGAGATCGACGTTAGATGACTCATTTAAATTCGTAATTGAACGTGTCTGGCTTGGACTGTATTGTAAATTTCCTCTCCTGAAAGCCACATTATGCAACAGTTTCTGATACACCCTTCTTACCACAAAGACGAGCTGCATTACAGGACGGCTTCCTGTTCCAGCCAGAGATTCACTCTGCTTACCAAAATGAGATCCTGGTGTCTGACATGGCAGGACACGGATGATTAAGAGAGTCAAACAAGTTTTAGGACCGTTCTTGGTTTGTGAAACGTGTGAAACATTACAGACTGACTGTAATGGTCGGTGACTATCATACTGATGACTGATGATATATTGATGACTTACTAAGGAACTTTTTGCAAGAGGAAATCATTTAAATTCAAATCAAAATAGGTTGAGATGTTGGGCAGCATTTTTTTGTTTTTGTTTTTTTTTTGTCAGCGGTTATAAAAATGGTGTTCCTGTTTGAAATCAATTTCTATATTTGGCGCGTTCGTCAGCACAGATGCCACCTGACAAGCCAACGCTTCCTCATACCTGAACGACAGAAAAGGTCAACTGACAATGGCTCCCAAAACAACACGACAGGTGGAAAGTACTGGCGATTAGCACTCATATTAAAAATAACAATACCAGCACCAACACCACAACCCTTAAAGTGAAACCAATATCAACAGAGTGCTTCATTTGATACCTTTATTCCTACGTCATTTGACGTCCATCATGTGACTGGAATCATTCCTGAAATAATCCTTAAGCAGTTTAACCATTTATTTTATCAGACACCACAAGCGTGTATTAAATACAGCGCTCTCATCTTCACCACATCACAGACTGTATTTGTTGCAACTTTAGTGGGTCAAACACACGTTGCATTAAATTGATTTTGCAGTGATTGGCTGCTAGCAAAAAGATGCCACTGTGTATTTCCTGTAATTCAACCCAGCAGCCATCTACTGTTGGACTTCTTCTGTTTGATGAAAACTCTCAAGCCCCCCTTTAACCCTTTAGACCCGAGATGAAAGAGAATCCCAACCGACCCTTCGCTAAGCCCCACCCTCCTTAGTTACTGTTGCTAAGCCTGCCAAACTTTCCATTCTCAGACTACATTCATGCAGTTTACAGCAACCCACGTGAAGTCTCTGCTCGTGCCTGCATTGTATCGCCCTCTGCCCATACGTTCTTATTTTCTCCTTATTTTGTTGTGATCAGGACGCTTCACCAACAAATTTGACGTCCTGGGAATGAGACTCAACATTCACCTGTCTTTCTGATGCGTTTACAAACAGCAACTGATAAATCCTACTTATTCTACATTAAATGGCAAAGAAAATGCAGGTGTGCACACTTTGCTGCCATGATCACAATGAAAGTCCAATTATTTTTATTATTATTCCATTATTTTTTTTAACTTTTGTGCACTTCAGCATCATCTTGAGCTCTTCTTGCTCTGTTTCAGTCACAGTTGTGGAGCTACAGCAGTGGCATTATGCAGCTTTATAAACATGTATTTAAGAACAGGGATGCCTCCTTGTTTCATCATCCCTCCAAATCTCGACACAGCTCTGCCACTGAGAGACAGAGGCGACACTGACTCTCAGATCAGTAGTCTAAACACATATTACCGGCTTGTCATCGCTGCTCGGCCATAAGACTGGTGGCTCTAGTTAAGCCCCTCACACTGCGACGGGGCATCAGGGATCAGGACTGAATATTCTGAACCTCAGACTCTTGAGCCCCTGGGTGACACATCTCTGTCCTCTGGCTCCTCGCAGTGACTGACAGCTGTGCTGAGGCTTCATTATGGACAAGCAAAAGCCATATTTTAAACCATATTCACCATTTTCTTCGATGGGGCAGGGGTGACAGAGGAGGGGTTGTGGAGGGGGAGAGCAGGAAGGCAGGGAAAAGCTCCCCAGATGAAAATCCTAAATCAGCATGCCCTGCCGCTGCAGCTGAGGCCTAGGCGGGGATTGCATTTAATTTATTCTCCTAAGCCTGGGAATCAGGCCATCAAAAGGAACCAAACTATCAGGTTTCCTGCACTAAATGGCCCAACAGTGTGATGTGGCCAGCCCGGGATCCGACTTAACCCTTTCGAGGTGGCAGGCGAGCGTCAGAGGCAGCGGCCTTCCTCGTCGGACCGATTTACCTCCTGACACTCTGAGGCTGCGGGCATGGAGACACTCGGGCTCAGTGAGGACGTGTGGACTGAAGGTGACACGGTGAAAACGGGTGGCACTCCCTCCCAGTGTTGGTAGATGTTGGATATCCCGTCTTTAGCCTTGTTTAATGGTGGTGGATCATAGGATTAAGGGTCACAGGCTCATAGCACTGCAGCCTAACTTCCTTTTTAGTAACCTGTTGAAATGGCAGCCCAGTCTCTCTAGGAAATATGTTCACATTGGATCAATCTGCAGCATATTATGGCCAGCATTCAGTACCAGTGTATGAAGTACTGTTTTCTTAATGTAGTGAGGTAAGAGGGAACAGTGTGGAGGTCAGCGAGTTTGCATTCCAACCATAACTAGCAAAACCTTCCCTGTTACGCTGCGGAACACTAACCATATCCTAACCATAGTTTCTTTACAATAATCATTGCACCCAAAATCATATTCTATGCACTACATACTCAAAATATATACCATCATTCCACATACTTTAGTCTAAACATGTATCACATCACTTGTCAATTTGATAACCATGTTAACCCATGCCGCTGACAAATTAATTTAAAATTATGGCTAGCAAAGTCAAACCTCACTGACCATTAAAATGAAGTCTTATTGATCTTGTGCCAGTTGTTGTCGTCACTACTGCATTGCGGGATATTCGCCATTAATTTGAACTCTAATTAACGTGAAATGAGCAAAAATAAAACGGTCATTCTGACCCAGAATGGAAATTTCAAAGGAGGGCACTGCAGTTGTATTGCTCTAATACAACTAATTACAAATACTCAAATTACCATAATTAAGTAGTTTTCTGGGATACTAGATTTTCAAGTCTGTACTTTTACTTGTATTTAAGGATACATTACAAGATGTAATCTACTTAGTTACTCTTAAAATCATCAGTTGAGCACTGGGTACTATTTGATTTAATATGCAAAGCTTTCGTTTGCATTTAAGTAGCCAATCAGGTGATCCGATCACGAACGGACCGAAGAAAACAAAGACATACAAATGAAAAACAAAACAAAATGCTGCGGCAGCAAACGTTTGGAGTGAGGGTGTTAATGCTTAAGCATTAATTGATTAATTGCCATTAAGAATTTAACCAATTAAAAATGTATTCATGCACCTCATTTGACTGTGTTTAGTCTGGTGGAGCCATTTGTTGAATAAGAAAAACTTAGAGAAAACTTTGACTTAAAAATGACAAACAAAAACCAGACAAAAATTGGAATTGAGGAAAAAACATGTTTTGTATCCTATAAATTATTATTGATTAATCGATTGTTAGCATTTCCAGGAAAACACACAAAATTTGTAACCTTAGTTTGGAGAGGTGACAGTGACATCAACAGTTAAAAGTAACTAATACTCTACAGAGTACAGATTTTCAGATTGTCGGTAAATATATTACAGATTTCTCCTTTAACCACACTGTATCTGCCTTGTGCAGATATTGCGGAAGTAAGAACCTGAAAGCTTTCAAAGGTTTCAAATTGTATTTCTCTACGACATCACATATTCGTGGCTAAATAAACAATAATAAAACCTTCATAACAATGTAATAAATTTACAAAGCACTTTTTAGATCATTTAAAACATATTTCATAAAAAACTAGTTGACGAAAAACACAAGAAACCCAGTATAGAGCAAGATGCAGCAGATTAGCAGAAAACAAAAATAAAAGATTTTAAAAGATTAATTTCAAGAGACATGTTGAGAAATTGCTGCAGTCCCAGATGTGTTGATAGGGAAGGTTTTATTTATTTAGACTTTAACAGTGAGAAACTGCTTAATCAGGACTGCGTGGGTTTCAGGTTTCAGGTTTGACTGCAAGTGGCATCTTACGCAAACAGCAGACTCTGATTCATATCACAGACATCGGACTTTTCCAACAGATCTCTGCCGAGTTCAAACCGGTGAGAAGAGCAACGTCAGAAAATCAGTTGTAGTTAAATTCTGATTGAGGAGGATTTCACTGTCTTTTTTTTTTTTAAACATACTTGATGGTGATTGCGGTTTGGCAAAATCAGCCAAAATCAACGCTCTGTGTAGCAACGTGGTTGCAAAATGCAGAAGAAAAGGAAATTATGGGCCAAGAATCACAACTGCTTCAAAAATTCAGTTGACACATTCTCATAACCTGAGACTGAGACAGATGTTGATACATTACATTTGCTGTTGCTGTGGAGTCTCTGATGTTATAAAAAGGCTTTTAGTCGGGTCCTGAGGAGAACAGAGACAACTATAGCTACAGCTGCCTGTGGGAACCCCAGGTAAAGTGCTGCAGCTTTAGTTTTGATTGAGATTAGATTCACCCGTGATGCCGTGTTGGCAGGCGGCTGCGGAAAAGAGAAAAGCGAAATATGTGAGACGGAGGAGGTGAAAAGGGTTTACAGTTTTTCTCTATTTAATGATTTGACACAATTTGAATGTCCTAATTTGGTTAAACTGGGCTCATCCGGTTTATGAGTGACTTATTCTCGTTGAGTCAGGTCTAATTTGAGCCCAGATTCCACGGTTTCTCAAAATACCCAGTTTGGGTCACATGAGGTCAAATCCAATATTCTTTTGCTCATGTGTAAATCCATCTCTCAAGTCCTTGGAAATTATCGAATTTCCCGTTGCGACTTTGTTCTCGACCACATGAAACGCGGCTCTGACCAAAAAACAACCAAAGGCTACTGTTTAACCATCGCTGAGAAGCACAAAACGCCGACCGCGCTCGCAAATATACTTCACTGAGGCTTTATTTCCTGCTCAGCCTGAAAACCAGTTTCACTGCAGATGGGTTTAGGAGGATTTCATTAACTTATTCTAACATAAGGAGCAGTTTGGTGCGCTGGTTTCCCAAAGTGAGGTCTGCGGACCCTCGGGGGTCACTGTGGTGGTTAGAGGAGACATAAGCTGTGTCCCAATTCCACACAACATCTGAACATGTTGTGAGTATGTAGCCTGTTAATACTTAAAAAAGCAACCAAAAACAGCATCCCCACACCTCCACTGAACAAACTCAAAATGAAATATAGAAATTAGAATCACTTATTATTAATATACAACCCAAAAGACACATTTTTTGTAGCTCCACTCTTTCCTCAACCACACTGAACTCCCAGACTATCCAAAGAGCAGGCCACCATGTTAGACCAACATGGCCAACAACAAATCACCCGGTTCAGAAGAACTTCATAAACAGTACTGCTAACTCATATTCCCCCTCTTTAACAGACTGATCAATGAAATCAGATCACCAGGATCTATACCCCCACACATGAACTCAGAAACGTGACAACGACCCAACCCTCACCTCCAGCTGACAAGACTGACAAGCCTCATCAACTGTGACCTGAAAATAATATTTCCCAACAGATTAGAAACAGTCATACCTACAATAATCCATCCAGACAAAGATTCATAATAGACAAGACACTCACCACCGTCTATTCAACCTCATCAGTCTGTCTGGATGCAGAAAAGGCTTTTGATATGATTGAGAAATTTGGTTTTGGGGAGTCGTTCACTCGCTGCATCCATTATAACCAATAATTACTCTTCTCAATGCTTTTCACTGCAGCGGGACACAAGACAAGGATGCCCACTCTCTCCATTACTATTTACCATCTTCACTGAACCTCTCGCAGCTGCATTTGACAAATCAAATGTATACAAAGGTATACAAACAAATTATTTCCACCAAAAGGTTAGTTTATATGCAGATGACATGCTACTTAACCAACCTCTCAACAAGGCAACTGACAATTGAAACAATGTTTAAAAGAAAAAAATAACACATCAAACAGCCTGGAAACAAACCCACTGCTAAACCAAACCAGACTTATTAGCCACTCAGAAAAAACATTTTCAAAACTGTGCAAACTGCTTATAAAAAAAAACAGACAATAACCTCCTAAGACTGGGAGGACTGGGAAAAAGATCACCGACTCCTGGATACACATCTGCAATAACATCTTCTCAGCGTCCAGTAACCCCCAACTGCAAATTATTCAATACAAAATTTTACATAACGTGCATCTCACACTATAAATTGCACAACAATTGCAATTGCAATGCAAATTGAATGCACCATGATGCACAAGAGCTGCAAGGAGATGAAAAAGGAGGAGAGAGCAGACAAATGGATATATCTGCCTGTTTTTTAACATAGTTCTGTCTGCAGCGTAGCTCAGGTCATACACTTTTTACATCACGTCAACACTTGTCTCGAGTCTGCATCACACTTTTTTTTATCAGCTGACGTAGCGAGTCATGTCTCTCAGATGTGAACGACGTTCACATCCATCTTTAAACTGATCCATTTAGTTCACCTTTCACCAAAAACATGAGCATGTTCATGAACACGCACTCTTTTAGCGCCTTCATGCACAACACTGCTCAGCCCAGCATTGTGGGAAAACTAACCCCGCAAGAAAATCTCAGCAGCGTTGTTGGACTGATGGCAGATTGGACACCACAGTGACTCACTATCGCCTTTTACTTTTACTTACTTCAGTAGATATACCTACAAACAACACAATACAAGATGTCTCAAAGGCAAAACAAACTAACAAAAATCACATTCTGTTCATAATTTCAGCTAAGTTTTGAATGTTTTAAACTAAAACTTACATAATGCGCATTTAAAATCAAAATGTATTAGAAAAATTTGCTGCATCGTGCAAATGACGCAGGTTTTTGAGTGTTGGAAATGAAATTCTCCCCTTCAAAAATGCTACACTATCACTTTTTGATGCCAGTTTTCTGAAACACTGATAGTGATAAAGTTTTGAACTAACATGAACTCTTCTCGCGCTCTCGTGTTCGACAGCACTAAATGCCAACACTTCTGCTGGAAGAATAAATGTCCGACATGCGTAGCCGTCGTAAACAGGCTGTTGTTGTTATCAGGCTCCAGAGAGGACTGCGAACTATAAAGAACATAATATTACTTTGCTCTTATGAACACAGTGGAAAGCAGGGCAGATCTCTGATGACCAGCTCCTTACCCCTCATCTCCTCTCCTCCTTGATCTTCCCCCGCTGTTTGCTTTACTTTATTTTCTGTTTTTTCTCCCCCTCCCCCTGTAATTTTTTCGTGCAAAGAATAAAATTTCATCTGCGCGGGCTCTGGGAAAGGCGGCCCTCGGATTGGCCCTTGCCCGTACAGATGCTTTGAATTTACGGGGCTTTTCTGCCTCCGAGGAGAAGCGGGGAGGGATGGAGGGATGGATGGTGTGGTGTGGTGGAAGGAGAGGGATGGGAGGGGTTGAAGCGGAGGGGGGGGGGGGGCGAAACCTGCCTGTATTTCCTGGGGATTAGGCATCAGATGGGCGCCCTCAGAGGAGGTCTCAGGTCCCGGCCTCCCTGGATGGCTGGGAAACTGACCCCCATCTGACTCCGTGCTCTTGTTTGTGCCCTGCCAGCATGTAGCCTCAGGACGGGACCGAGGCCTGGACTCTGTCCCACGACCAGGACGCCTCTCCGTCTCCTGCACGGACGACTGAACCTGTCACATCTGTACCCTCTACAGGCTGCATACATTAAAGCCTACACTCTAAAGGTGCTAACTAGAACCATACAGGGTTCTTTGGCTTGTTCCCATAGCTAAACCCTTTTTGGCTCCTGGTAGAACCTTTTATAAACGTTCCACCTGGAACCCATTCAAGGGTTCAAGGGTGCTAACAAGAGCCAGTTTCTAGCAAGAACCCTTTCATGTTCCAAGGGTTACATTTAGTACCCACCCATGGAGTTCTACCTTGAAACATTTTAAAGTCCCAGGGTTATATCTAGAACCTACCCATGTGGGTGGGGGGTTCTATCAAGAACTTTTTTTTACCCCAAGGGTTTAATCAAGAACCCATCCAGGGGGTTCTACTGTGAACCATTTTATATCCCAAGGGTTTCATCTAGAACCTATTCTGGGGGTTCTGCTATGAATCCTTATATAAATCCAAGAATTTCATCTAGAACCCATCCAGGGGATTCTACCAAGAACCATTCCATATCCCAAGGGTTTCATCTAGAACCCACCCAGGGGGTTCTACCAAGAACCATTCTATATCCCAAGGGTTTAATCTAGAACCCACCCATGGGCTTCTACTGAGAACCCTTTTATATTCCAAGGGTTATATCTAGAACTGACCCTGGGGATTAGACAGGCCCATATGATCTAGAAACCAAGAACAATTTTATATTTCATGGAGTTCTCTCATAATCCCCTTGTCTTCTGAGGGTTCTAACCTTGTCTGGGAGTTCTATCCAGATCCTTTCCACCTTCTACTAAGAACCAAGGGTTCCATCTAGAGTTTCTATCTCTAAGGTACTGAAACATACTGGTGCCTTCATACAGAGTCTGAATTGTCCTTTAAGTCCATATGTGTGATTCACAACTTCATTTAGAAGTAATTTTCTGATTGTTCACCGAGTGTATTTTAAAAAAGGTTTACAGTAAGCGAAAGATGGTCTTCATGTCTCCTCCTGGTTCTGATTGGCTGTTTTCATTCAGGCTCAATTTCCACTCAGAGCAACGACAGTAACCACATTCTCTCACATTATTAGTCTCAGTTACTACAACCAGTATATAGTGACAGCTTCAGCAAATATGACAAAAAGTTATATTTTTAATAGAAGTTACTGAACTTTTAACAGGAGAAGGGATGTGAGCCATGTCTCCTGTGTCACACACTTCGCACAAGAACAAGAACGGTCATTATTCACATGACCACAACAGCTGATTATGTCAGGATGTATAAATACTTTATGTTTTAATGCAAGCTTTTCTAATTCTTCTTAAATTTCTGCAGGTTACAGACAGGAAACAGAATTCTTCACCATTTTCAGAAAAGGGAACTGGAATCTTACAAACAGGTACAGAGCAACATTTTCACATGTTCAACTTCAATACCAAAGCATGTTGAGTACTTGATAATTCACATGAGTACATGCTTGTAACCCTCCCGATCTTCCCGGGAGGCTCCTGTTTTTCATTGGCCTCTTCCTGTTTCCTCCCAGGATTAAAATTCTCCTGTATTTCTGAGAAATTTTCACACCTTTTTTTTCTTTTCTTTATAACAACCTGTCTCTGTATAAGCTCTGTGCGACTCTGAAAGTCCACTGTTTCCACCTGGACAGCAACAAAAGCTGCACCAAACCAGACTTCTAAAGAGGAATTCTTGCATCAAACAGGAGAGTTTTAAAGGATAGGGGCATGCATTTTTTTTTAACATCTGCTGTCTTGATTTTCTTTTAGGGGCAGGTGCAAAAACTAAATGAAACATTCCCTGGAGAAAACTTAACCCACTTGTATTTTGGATTCTGCTGCCATGAATATACATTATATACAGGGTTCCTACACATTTTCAATTTCAAAATTATACTTTTCAAGACTTTCCAGACTCAGCAGATTTTCACATTTTGAATCCTTAACCAATATGTCTGTCAAGAGCCTTTGGAAAATGTATGTTTACCTACTGTGGCCGTTGTCTCCTACACATAAAGTTTCACAAAAATCTCTGCCCAAGTGGTGCTACCTATACAGTTATTATTTTCTCTTTCGTCTCCCTATATATTTTGGTCTCAAGAACTGAAAGTTTGTCGAAAAAGGGTAAATAACTTAATTTTCATGACTTCCATGCAGTCTTATTTATTCGCTCTGTCCATGGAGACGATGATCAACCGTATCATATGGTTTCCTTATGCAGAAAAGATGAAGAGTACGTTTACTTTTGTGATAACTTCACCACTGAAAAACTTTCACAACAATATGGAGCAGCCAGCCAGTGGAGAAAAGCAGTAGTGTAGTCAGCTCGGGAGGTCAGGGGACATACGCCGCTGTAGACACGTTTTGGCTGTAAAAGTCAAGGTTTTATCACATACATTGATCTTAATTATTGCATATTTGAATGAGTTCGCCCTCCTGCAGTAACTTATTATAAAGGAGAATTAGGCTTCTTGTTTGTTTTAGCCCACTGTAAATAAATAACTATTAAAAACTACTACGATTCCTGACTGATCAGAACTTTTGTAATTAAGGAAAACTAAAACATGATTTGAGGCATCTGGCGTTAGTCAATGGCAAAAAAAAATACAATCGTATCGTAGGGCATTTTAAACTTTAACATTACAGTGTGAGGCCTTTCATTTTCCTCATGACAAATCCGTCTTACTCTGAAAACATCTCCTGCACTGGCTGCCTGATCCAAACACCATGAAAACACTGTTTGATCTGTTTAGTTTTAGAAATGAGGAATTTTATATTTTAGAAAACAGAATGGAGGTATTAGTCTGGAAACAAATATTTTTCCATACTGTTTTCTTTTTTTCTGTACTTATCCAGACCTGGAAATGACTGAAATCGAATTCCATACTTTTCCACACTGCGTAGGAACCCTGTATATACATTTTGACAGTTATTTATGATGTTACAGTATTTATATAATCCTACAAACGGACAGGAAAAGTTTGCATGCTTGCTTTCTGGGGTTCAATTTCCGTGCCGTTGAAAGTGGGATCAGGTGTGAGGAAGCTGTATGCAAAACAGATTGGAGGCTGGAAAATGGTTGGTTGGTTTCACAAATGTCATCGATGGGGAATTTGAAAGTTGTGTAACGACAGCCTATCCCATGTCTCTCTGCTCCATGCTCATCTTTAACCAATCCTAACATTGTGTGACCCTAAAAATCTATCAGAACTGATAGCTCATCAGAATGTCTTCACACTAATAGTCTGACTCTTTTCTCATTATGAGACCATTTGGTCCTCATGAGTTCAGTACAGAGACACACACACGCTCGTAGAGCTGGAGGTTGAGCTGGGGATCCCGAGGCTTTGAGTGAGGCTTTCTGTTAAATCAAATAAATGTTGCATGTCATCCTTCTGCCATTTGTTCTGCAACAAATGTGCTCACTTATTATTACATTTAATAGACACACTTCTGTCCTTTTACAATTGAACTTTCACACACACTCTCTCTTAATGTTATGAGGCCCACAGTTCCTAGCAGCATCCTCACGGCCAGTATGAAACAGACAGTGATCTCATAATTTAAAAAGGAGCAAAATGTTTTTTTTAAAGGTATTTTATTACCGGAGTGTGTACAGACCTTTAGTAGAATCATTGATTGTAGCAATTATTTAGAAAGCATTTTACATCTTTTTTTTTTCCATAAGAAAGTTAGGCTTTTGAAAAGTCCAAATGCAGCAGAGCAGTCGGTTTCCTCGTACTCGTCCCGTCAATCCAATCAAGTCAAATCCAACTCAAATCGACTCAAAGCGTCTGTGTGTGAAGAGGCCTGCTGCTGCGGCACAGAAAATGGCTGAGATGAAAAATCCAATTCTTGATTACAGGGAGCCATCTAGTGGCGGCTGAGTGAAAGAGCAAACTGAAAGTGACCGCAGAGAGCCTGTAATTCCAGCAAAAATGAGTACATTTTGTTTAATGGCTTAACAAAGACGAAACACACACACAAAAAACAATTACTTTTTTTTTTTTTGCTTGCAAATCACCTGCGCCTTTTAGAGTCAGTGTGAAAATTAAAATATAAAATAAAAATCTATGTTACAGTCCAATATTTTACTATAACATTTCAATAACAAATACTCCATCTATATAAACACTCATAGGAACACACAATATAAACCATTCGTGCCCTGCAAAAACCTCCAATCTCCACTTGTACCATTTTATGTCAGAAATTGTTTGTTATTTTTTTACTGTAAATGACGACCGACAGGTGTTCAGTTTACAGTCGTGATGTATAGTATATAATATATGGACATTTACATGACAAGTTAACTGATTTTTTTTTTTTTTCAACTGAAGTTTTTTGGAAATTCAAGGTCTCTGCAGCACACAAGGAAACAAAATTTCCTTTGCAACACAGGAATTTGCAACACACAACACAAAAACGAAAACTCAATCCATAGTTCTGTTATGTTAGTCTCCTAAAGACCAAAGTAGAGCAAACTGAACTTTTCTTTATGCTTCACCTTTTCATTATACAGTACTATTAACAACAGAGATGCTCCAAAACGCACAATCGATACCAAAAAATACACTGAATTAAGTGTCTGGTGTTTTTGAGATCAAAACAAAGAGGATAGCCGTTTTTACTGCCATTACATGCATAAACCCGTATTCATCGGACTTCTCTGGAAGCCTTGTAGGTAATTGAGGTGTAGCTCCTCTCATAACATCTTTTACCGTAAATACCATGAAAATTAAATCTTGAAGTGAGTCTTTTCACTTGTTGAATCTGTTTTGTGTGGCACCGTTTGTATTAAAAGACCGCAGAATGAACAGTGCACTTTTACATTTAAACGCCAGAGGTGAACAAGTAAATAAGAAATTAAAAACAATATAGGAAAAATACAAACATAATGCAAAAACAAGTTCCCGGCCTATAGAAAGATTCTTCTTTTTCTTCTCTTCATATTATTCATAACAAATCACTAATAAACACCTTCCTATTTCCTCGCAGGGAAAAAACAGAGTGAGGGGGAAAAAACAGGGAGAAGGAGGTGAAAACTCCAAACTCTTAGCTCGTCTCCAGCTTGGCCATTTCCTGCACGTAGATCCCGATGCTTTCGCTGTCAAACAGCACGAAGTAGACGGTCTTGATGGTGGAAGACATGGTGGCCACAAAGTAGCTGGAGATGGCCTTAAGGATCAGCTGGGCCGCCGTCTGCTTCGGGAAACCGTTCCTGACAGGAAAGAACACACTTAGTGAAATGTGGTCAAACGCTGGAGAGACTTGTCATCTTTTATTTACTTGATCGTAACTGTGGTAATCATTATTTCTGAGCTCAGCATACAAATATAGTTTATTTACTGGACAGTATTATGCTTAGTCTGAACTGGAGGACCAGCTCGGTTAACTGGGTATTTTTCTTTTTTTCTAAAATTGTTGGGATGTTGTGTAAAACGTAAATAAAAACAGAATAAAATGATTAAAAAAAATGCCTGCAAGAAAGTTGGCACAGGAGCATTTTTACCACTGTGATACATCACCTTTTCATTTAAGCATTTGGGAACTGAGGACACTACTTGTTGAAGTTTTTTAAAGTCAAGAATGCCACTCATGGTGTAATGAAGACATGAGAGAAGACATTTATCCAGTCAGGTTTCTTGGTCTGGAAGCAGGTTTACAAAGTGTTCATATTACCACACTTTTTAGCAAACGACTTCCAGTTTTGGACTAAACTAAAGCCAAAGTGAAAACACTCTCAGGATGATATATGGTACGCTGGTGATCTACAGGATGGGTCGCAGTCTGAACAACACAAAATCAACAGCATCTTGTTTTACAAGCACCAGGAGTGGGACAAAAACACCTCAAAATAAGGGACTGCATGACGCATCGTTTATCATTTGTGTTTCTTCCAGTGTTTTCTTACCTTCCGCTTCCGATGGATGGGAAGGCCACAGACTTGAGTTTCTTCTCGTCGGCCAGAGCCAGGCAGTTCTTCACCGTCTTGTCCAGCAGCTCCTCACACTTGTCGGAGCCCCAGCCTGGACTGTTACAGTGGATGACGTACTTAGCGGGCAGACCGAAGCCGGCAGTCAACACAGCTGAGGGATGGAGAGCAGAGAGGATGAGGAACGGTTAGTGAGGCGAGAAGGAAAGAGGACAGGACATAAAGATAAGGACAGAGCAGAGGAGGTGAGGGACCAGAAAGGAAACGTAATTCAGATAGAAAAGCAAAAAAAACGAAAGGCCGTATCTAGTGTCAATGTTTGGTTTGACCGTTTCGGTCGGCTGTAAAAACATGGCGGTGCAACATGACACCCTCCATGGCAGAGGACCCACTCCCTCTGCAGATATAAAGGGCTCAATCTAAGGTAACAAAAACAGAATGATTCAGGATGTTTTGCGAAATTAAATTATAACATCTACCAAAGTGTTGACAGTTTAAATACTCATAAACACAACAACACAAAATGAGACAAGAAACTGGATGACATTCATCTTCAACTGTCAGAAAAAACCATGCTGCCATTTCTAAACTTACAGCAAATAGAACTTCCTGGCACAACATTGAAAACAATAATAAAAGAATGATGTCTGTAGTCAGACACAGCTGCCCAGCTGCCATCTGCATTACTTAGCAAAATCCTTACCTCAAACCTACTTTTCTAAGACAAACTGTTGAGCATCATGTGCAAGTTTTGTTTAGTCAGACAGTGCGTGAACTTGTTCACCTGGATTTCCTCATCATGTCCATCGTCTACAGTCAAAAACTGCTTCATTAAACAGTTTTGTCAGAAGTCAAAACCCACAAGTTGAGTTTGGAGGCCTGAGATGCTAAAATAACACTTTGCCTTGTGGAAACTCTATGTAGCAAATCTCCAAGAGCTTAAAACAGTTTGGCCGGGGTATTACATCGAGGTGGGCTGGAGAAATCACTTCTCCAGAGCGCTGGAGAGGAGAAACTTAAAGGAGAACAGGAACAAGGATGAGAGGAAGAAGAGAGGAGGAATCAGAGAGAAGAAGAGAAGACAAGAGAACAGAGGAGTGGAACCAGCAGCTGTAGACAGTCAGGGTGCCTCAGCCAAAGCCCCTGAACTCTGTGAAGAGAGAAAGTCTCGTCAGAGTTTATTAGCCCACAGCGAACGTGTGACTGGACCCGAGTCAGAGCTGAAGACGAGCTGATTTCCAGATGGCACACAGAGAGAGGATGGAGAGACTTCACACAGCAGAGCAAGAGCCGCTCACACCACATGTGTGATCTGGTTGTGAGGTAAAGTGTGTGGATGTGGATGATGATGATGATGATGATGGGTTTTGTGGTGTTTTACGCTTTGGGAAGGAGGAACAGTGTGTGGTGGTGTTCGTGCACTGCACATCTGGAGATCAGCTGTCAATCAAACTATGAGGACAGCACTGCAACATTTCTGTTGTTTTTTGAGCTTCTGTAGACGACGTTCTTTACTGTCAAGTCAGCCATGTTCCTATAGCAGCTAATGACAACCTACTTCTTTTATTCCAAAAAACAAAACAAAAAGGTGATGTTCCTGCCGGAATTATGAATCTGATTACTTCTTATATGTGCAACAGAACTGTTTGTACAAAAGACCCACGAGGTGTCATTCTATATTTTTTCTTCCAGTTCCTTTCAGACCAGAGTGACAAAGTAATTGCTTCTTTTGTCCAGCCAACAGTCCAAAACCCAAAGACTCTTAATCTATTATCATAAAAGACAAAGAAAAGCAACAAATCCTGACATTAAAGAAGCTGAAAAAAGTAAATATTTGAAACAGTAAACATTTGCCATCAAATGGATGAAAATAGGGATCATTTTCTTTTGATCACCTAGAAAGATCTGGCTTCACAAATTATCTTTCTGCTACAGTGGAAAAGCACCAGTGTCGTGTCTTTTTCTTGTCTGGAGGTGAGCTCTGGCATAAAAATGGCAAAATCACAGCAGAAAAAAAGTTAACAGCTGCCAGCTTTTTAACGTTCACACCGTTTGCAACCCTGGTGCTAATTTGCCATTTTTAGCTTGTAGGTTGTTGGTGTTATTTAGGGACTTTGAATACAAGCGTCAAATAGCAGATGTAGATACAGACGAGGTTTTGGTTTATTCATCAGATTTGTTGACAATAAGAAAAATACAGAATGTCAGCACGTGTACCAATCAGCCAGTTATCAATCAACAAAGGTTTTGTATTAAGTGTGATGGGGGTGGTAGTTCCTCCCTGTCTTTTCCTTTTACCCAAACCTTTTGGGATGGTTTTCATTGAGAAATAATCATGAGGTGTGGTTCAGCTGTGTGTTGTGGAAATAACATCACTGTGATGTGCACACACATCCACTGGAGTTGTTAATCATGTGTCGAAGCTCAGGTGTGAAAGCGAGCAGCAGCTGAATGAGTATTACAGAGACACCAGCTTTAGGAAAGCTTCACTGATGACACACTTCAGCTTCCCCAGATCAAGGACTTTTCTTTGAAAACCGGCTTTTTTATTTCAGGATTCACCCAACACCGACTTTCACTGAACTGTAGAAACAAGATGGAGCTCAGCGCTCACAAGAGCAGGGACCAGCGCTGGCGAGGCCCGGTCCGAGGGAACTGCTGACTGTTAGCTGGCTACTAGGTAAGCTAACCCACATCCCAGATGTTTCTCTGTTCTTGGAAATCAGTCCAGTTTCCCTGTCCACACACTCTAGATTAGGGCTAGTATCACATACTTGTGAGTACCACAAAAATAAAATTTTTGAAGTTCTGCTCACGTGGCCTGCTACTCGACCTCAGCCTCTTTCTTCCCTGCACGTCAACACTGCAGTCCTCTACATCAGAAGAGCACAACACACAAAGTCCTTCACAACTTTTCTTGCAAAGCAACAAGTAAACAGGCCTAACAGGCAGTGAACAGACCAGGAATTCACACCGGTATTTATAACAAACACCATTTTCTGAATGGAATCAATAGATCCATTCATAGAGGGAAAGTAAATCTCTACAGAGTATTTGTGTCGAGCTCAACTTTGGTGAACTTTGGCACAGGAATTTGCGCTATTGATCAATTCTAAACCACAGTGAGAGTGTTGATCTTTGAAGGATCAGAGTCAAAAATAAAATTAATCCTGTTTCAGTAGCTTAACATCATTTATCCTTTTATAACCATATTTTACCTAATGAGAAGTAATTAATTAGTTAGTGTTAGTGTTTGGTCTATAAAATGCTAAAAAAAAAATGTCTGTGACAGTTACCTAAAGCCCAAGGTGATGTGATCAAATTTACTGATGAAACCTAAATTTATTGATGAATCTTAAGTTCTACCTCACGTTTAGAGTATTAAAGCTGTGGTAGGCAGTACTGTTTTGGCAACAATGGACAATAATTCCATTATAACTCTTCAGCATACTGTAAATCAACTGGTCTGAGAGAAAACTATTAAGACTTCTGTATCTCCTCTTGGCTCAGTTTTAGGAAATCTGGACTGTAACAGCAGACAAATTGATCACAGGTCATCTTAGCGTTCCTATTGGCTGTTCTACTTGTGCAGCTGTGCGTGCACGTTCCTTTGGAGAGACCCTGAATCAATGGCGGAAACTCCTGCAGGAAAAGATGCTGCAAAACTGAATTATCAGAAGGAGAATCTTAAGAAGAGTCCAGCTAAAGAGCAACATGCTCAGCTACTGTCCACGACCGCTTACGATTGCTCCTGTAAACTATTGCATGCTGTCGTCTGATAGGAGGGGCTCAGGACGGAGAAAATGAAACCTAACTGACGTCCTGGAGATGAGACTCAACAATCAATCAACTGATTTTAAGTCCTCTACCTACTGCAGCTTTAAGTTCAACTTGTTCTTGAATAACTTGGTGGATAACTCCGGTCCCTGCCTGGCCTCAGAATTGGGAAGTTTGTTGGCAAACTCCAGGTGAGCAAATACTTTTTACAAGTATTTTAAACATCCTGAAGAATTTGTTTGACGGCTGTTCTGAACCAGGTCTGGTCAGGATGACCGTTTGGCCGATCCAGATCCCCAGAATCCCTGACAGCCTCCACTGGCTCGAGGTTCAGTCACCTGGTAATCTATTTATGAGCTCCGCACAGAGACCGGGATTATGATGCTGAGCTAACTTGGCTGAATGTGAGACAGCGCGGTGGTGAGGGTGGGGAGTGTTTGAGAAAGTGAGTGTGAGTGATGAATAATGAGAGAGAGACAGATGGAGAAAGAATAAGACAAGGACAGAAAGACGGAGTGGAGACAAATGGACTGAAAGATAAAATAATCTGTAAGGGCTCAAATAATATGGCTCTCAGAAGACTGATGCCTTAAGTCGCCAAGAACAGACATTACGTGCCAATACTAAATGTCTTTGATCATTTTCTTGACAAAAATATCAAAGAGTCTCTTAAAAAAGTTAAATAATGAAAAGGGAACTCTGGCAACATTTAACCTTTAAGAAAAGACTGAATTAGTCAAATCTGTGTGTTCATGTCCAAAGGGCTGATCATTGCTGCAGTGTCCTGACATCATTTGCTGAGTGTAGAAGCAGACGCCAAAAGAACTCAGCCCTGTTTAGCTTGGTGTGTGTGTGAAGAGAGATTTACGGGACACACTGACATCACTGTCATAGGAGCCGGGTGGTGCTTGAGTAGATCAATACGCACTTTGTAACTCCTTCAATGATGACATTGGAAGAAAGTCATGAAACCTCAGTGTTTCTGGGGCAAAAACAAACAGAAAACTGCAGCGTTGCTATTTGTGATGTGAGCTGAGGTTTACCTTCACACTCAATAGGATACGGAAGTTTAACTATTGAAGCAAAGCGAAGGTATCTTCAAGAAGAATGCTCCCTGTGTTTCATTAGTGGCCCCACTTCTCCTCATTCACTCAGCCTTTAGCATGATGTAACAGCTTACGCTGCACAGAGGCCACTTGGAAAGCAGTGGGCAGGGGAGCTGCATCAGTTTATGACTGATAAAGTTCTGTTTTGTGATCAGTATCATGATTATCAGAGCCATTATTCCCGCAGGTTTATAATATCTTGCAAGACAAACATTTTTTCCCCATGCGCGAAATGTAAATAAATAAATTAGGGATTATATACATTTATACATCAGTAGGATTTGTCCGAGCTGTTCGTGAGGACACCAGAAAGACCAGGATGTCAAATACCAGTGTTTTTGGTTGGTAAAGCGTCCCAAGCACAATGTAATAATGAGGGGAAAAAAGTAAATATAAGCAGAGGGCAGTGTCTGTGCAGATACAGACACCACCGCACCCTTCTAGTGGATCATAAGTGATGATTGAAAGTTATGATGTTCATATGCATCTATACATTGTTTTTGGGGAAAGATTTGTGTATTATACCTTTAGTAAAGAAAATGTTTAAAGTCATCTTTTTTTTAATGTAATATGTATAATAACATCAGCCAATGCAGATTAATCAGTCAGACAATTATCTGGAATTCTGAGGTAATCAGTCTGTTGCTAATAAACAGTATTATTTGCATGTTGAATACAAGCAGGTCAAATTAAAATTGTTTGAACTTTGTGACATCTAATTTAAAGTCATGCCAGCAAAGCCTGTCTTGATGCAGGCTGATCCCAAACTTGGCAAAACCTTCTGGCTCCTCGGTCAGAAATGACAAACTCTGACGATATTATCTGTTCTGTGCACGTACCGCCAGCCACCTCCAGAGGGCCGTTTTTCTTCTTCAGCTCCTGCAGCGCTTCAGTGAACTCCTTCCCTCCCTTCTTTTCCAGGGCAGAGCCTGTAAATGAAACAGAGGATTGGAGTGATTACATCCTCACGTGGAGCCGACAGACAAACAGACAGACAGCACGAAAGAGCAGAGGTGATGTCATGCAGAAAGACAGGCGAGCAGGCAGACATGGAGACAAACAGACAGACAGGTAGGCAGGCAGGCAGACAACGATGCTGTCAATCATTTCACCTGGCTTCTCTCTGAACCTCTGAGCTCTCATGCAGAACACTGAGCCTCTGTTACTTTATTTGTGAGACTCAGGAAAAGTCTCATAAATGAAGCACAAAGTTTCAAAGCTGCTATCTGACAAGTGACTCATTGTGAGTAAGTTAAACTAATGTATTAAAGCCCCGGTCCGTAATTACTTCCCTCTGTCCTCACATAATGGCTTGTTTGCAGGGCGCTGAGAGTATTTTCTTTCACTCGCAAATTACAGAGTGAAGAGTTTGTTTAAAAAGGAAAAAGGGCTAACAGCGTGTTACAAATGAAAATGTAAAAGCATTGCCATGTTTGCACACACATTTGAAATAACACAGTGAAGGCAGCGATGTAAATTAAACCCTGGAGAGAAGGAATATACATTAAGAACTGAAGAAGCTACTGAAACCGTTTGTTTCCTACTTATTTTGATGGCTAAAGGAAGTTGATCCCGCTACTTCAGATTTACTCAGAGCTAAATAGAGAAGCCACAAAGAAAAACCTGAGAGGAGATTCAAATCTACCAGAGTCAGAGAAATCAATGTTCTAGCTACAATTTCATTAAAAACAGGCAGGAGAGAAAAATACAATAAGGTTAAGGTCAACCTCTTAAAGAAAGGTTAGTGGAATAAAGCTCTTCAATTTATTTAACAGCCAATACAAGCAGATAAAAAACAATATTTGTAGTTTAACAGCTTGTTGTATAGTCACTAAGAGTTACATTTATTTTCTTTTTTGATTCAAATGACAAGTGATCCAACACTCTGGAGCTTCAAGACATGAATATGTCAATCACAAATTTTGTGGATTTTTTTTCTTTCTAAGCAGCTGAAGTGACAGCACGGCCGAGGGGACGCAGGTCACAGGAAATGAACTGAGTCCCAGATCGTCCACACTTCAGCCGAGTGGAGCAAAGCAACGATGAGCAGCAGCATGATATCAGAATTACACTGACAGAGAGATACACTCATGTATGCATTACACGATGCATTCAACTGCTCCGTGTAGATCACATTTCTGTTAACGCTGCATCTTCCATACGACTAACAGCACCTCAATATTTGATGACGATTAAGAGTAACATATAGTAATGTGCAGCACACTGGTCATCGATACATCCCTGCTTTTTCACATCTTGTGAACATCATCATCATCATCATCATGTGAAAATAAATCTGCACAGACTTGAAAGTTGCTTGAAACAGAACCTTTACTGTGGTCACTTTGATGTTTCTGGTAAAGTTAGATAAGCATCGTGTAAATAATGCATGGGTCTGTCTCAGGAAGCAGGATTACTAAGTTTCTAGTTATCGGGTGTTCAGACTGAAAGGAGGCCGCATTGGTGAGGGCGTGTTGATTCAGGTACCACTAAGTCAACAGTGAACTACAATCCAGGAAGACCGGTTTAAGTGGCCGGTACAGATCCATTAGCTTGATGGCTCGTCAAACACAAAACCTCTGCCCAGCCTTTGTAATACTGAGACAGGATTATAAAACTCTGCAGCATTTATTTCATCTTTTGCCAATTGCAAGAAAACAGTAGAAATACTTTTGCCTTGTTAGCTGACAGGATGTCGCATGGTGGCAAAAGTTCAATGTCTTTAAACTTAAACAGCACCCCCACTGAGCTACTCTGTGTAAACAGATATCTGTATATGAATGCAGAATCAGTGAGCAAGAGACAAGGTTTTGGTATCAGAAGTGTTTTGGTTTCCATTTGCAGTCTGATTAATCTTGACAAATCATTTTAAAGCAGGCTTTGGTTGAATGCAGATATATTTTGTGGAGAGCAAAGGAGGTGAAACACTTTGAGTGAAATGCAATGTCAGAACCCATCACTAGCTTTTCATTATTGTTTGGTTGTTGTTGTTTTTTTTATTTATCTGCATTCAAATGCAATAGGGATGGCCCAATCCGATACTCAACATTTTAATAAGAAGCTGTAGTATTGCATAACTGAGTCATGTTGTAGGCTGCGCATTTCTTCCTTCATGGGAGTAGAATATTTGTTTCACAGGATGAGCATGGTGTTTTGGATGGCAGGTTAAGCAAAGTGCCTCCTTAAAAATGTATTATTAACACCTTAATTGCTCATCAGACATGATAAAGTGGTATCAAGCCATCCCTAATATGCAACAAACAATCCAGTCGTAGACATCATCCCTAAACTCCAACTCCATTCTTGCATCTAAAGTTGCCAGTTGGATTACAAACAATGACTGGCGCATGAAAAGGAAGTCTTGGCCGCATATCTGCTATCCAGACATCTGATGGCTACACCAGAAGCTCCAAAACATTGGCCGTTTCCCCAAGAGGCTAAATCGTCGACGAGAGGGCAGCTTCACAGATTCTGACATGGCCACTGAGCCAACGCTGTCAAATAAATGAGAGGGCTTCTTTTTCTTTTTCTTTTTTTTTTAAAGCAGTGCTGTTGTCTGTTCTTTCTGCTTCCATCCATGATGTTGATGTTCCAGTTTATCCAGCTAACTTCATCAATCCTGCTTTGAGAGACAGACCTCAGTTGCAAGCAAGAACTGTTTTGAAAACGCTTCATTTGTGGTGCAGAAAAATGCAAGAAAAATCAGCTGCCAACCAGCAGCCTTTTTTTTTAATGTGGTAAACGGCTCAATTCAAATAATCCTTTTCACAATGTCTACATTGAGATTGTCTTCTGGGTGAGGTTTATTGAAAACATAGCGTGTGACTGCAACGCTCTTTGGCAGCCGACTTTCTAATCTTGGAAACTGGAGTTTCCCACAAGCACTTAATTGCCTACATAAAATAGTCCCTGCTTGCACATTTCAAGCCTCTGCAAGTTAATTTTCACTCATGATACAATAATAGTTCTTTCAGTCAATGTTTCACCAAATTACACAAATACTACAATGAGGCATTAACAGTGAGAACGAGCAGGGAGTTGGGTTATGGGTTGAAAAGCTTTTCTTCAGGCTGGCTAAATAACAAAGCAGAATAAAAAGTGTGCTGATGCTGCTGCTGCTGCAATGTTTGTCCACAGACTGCAGTGAGGACTATCTGGAGTATGCAGACAGAGAGCAGACAGGCACTGGCGGTCTCCGCGGTGTCAATGGTTCCTTTACCTACTTCACCACCTGTATAGAGGGAGGAGTTGGTCGGGTGAACGACAGCGTCGCTCTCCACGATGGAAATGTCGGCTTGGACAACTTGCAACTACAGACGACAACAACGACAAACAACAGGCAAACAACATGGTGGTAAAAACACAGTGAGTGACCAGGAGCAACAAGATGTGACCAAAAAAGTAGAAAAAAAAAGGATGAGTGAGAAGAAAAAGAAGAAAAGAGACAAGTGAGCACGCTCCTTATTGGCTGAGGACATCACAGGAGACACGGTGGGTCACATTATGTGATTAGGAAGCAGGACTACACAGTTAGACAGATTTACTTCAAAGTAAATAAATAAATACTGTAAATTACCCCAAACTGTCTCTTCAACACACAAGATTACATTGCTTGAGTGCATTTTAAAATATTCCAGTTTTATTTCATAGTTTTTAAATTGTGAACATGAAAAAAACAAACATTTTTTCAATCTGTTTTCTGACTAAATGTGTCGTCCTGACTTCTTGGCTCATTAAAATGAGCAGAGACTTTTATGACTGCACTCCAGGCCACCGACCTCACAGTCAGGCTGCAGGGAGCAACTAACAAGAGGCTTTCTGTCAGTTTTTCTTTTGCAAATTGGTGTGTTATTTCATTCTAATAACCATCCTAAAAAGACAGTGAGAATCAAAAAGCTCTGGCAGCCATCTGAAAGGAGGACGACCTGGAATGAACCTCAACACATCTACATGATGGGAAGAGCAAGCAGGTTTGCTGCTCTGAGGAGCTTTGATAAAATCCTTGAATGTTTCCACAGAAATTCATGTCTTGCTGCTGGTAATTTTAATTCATGTATAATTTTCTACTGATCTGTAAGAGAAGACCCTTCTGATTTCTCAAAGAGGAGAAAAGGTCTTCACCAGGTTTTCCCACTGCGAGCAACAACACCAACAAATCCTTTCATTTCCTGTGAGATGACCAACCAGGAGTCATCAACAACCGCTCCTGAACAGAACAGACGGTTACAGATGAAGGTTTCCAGGTTGGCAGACATCAGTGGCAAATCATATAACTGTAATTTCACTGACGCACATTCAAAAATGATTCAGAGGCAGTACTCGGAGGACTGCTGCACCTTTCACAGAGGCTTTAAGTATCTGATTGAGCTTTTATTTACACTAAATCTGTCTTACTGAGATGTTTAGAAGGCCAAAATTTAAAGAAACAAAACTAATATTTGCCTATTAAAAGTTCTTTAACTGCATCAAACCTTAAGCTTGTTTTCAGCAAAAATATCAGTTGTTTCAAACGTTGGTTTAAACTGAGTTTCATTTAATTTCTCCTGGTATCCAAAATGTGTATTTCCTGCTACAAGAGGACACTGATCTCCATAGATGAATAAGATTAGGATAAACTTCCTTTTCTGAGTTTACAAGGAGCTCATCAAATAAAGGTTCCAGGAATAAACCGCTTTTCTGTTACTAAACATTATGACTTTTTTTCTTTCTTGGACAGATCTTAAGTGGAGGCAAAACATTTCTGTAAACATGATAGCTAGCCTGAAATGAGTGAATTAAGGATTTATTTTGACCAAACCAGAGTTGGTGATTTTTGGAACAGTAGGAAATCTGGCCAAGACGGTTTTGGTGAGTTTTATTTTTTTAGTTTGAATGAAGTGTGTTTTACAGAGTTAACATGGCAAATAAAGCTTGTATTAGTCCGGTAAAAGTGAGATCAGTAGTATTTTTCGGTTTAACGAAGAAAATAATTGAAATCGTCTGAGAGCAAAAGCTCGCACACATCCCCCAGCTTTCGACTTACCGTATTTAAACAAAGTTATCTTCCTTTTTTTCCACACACAACAGAAGGATGACATTTTTGCTTTATGTGGACTACTAATCTGAGGTGATTCCATTTTGCCTCCAGTCTGTTTTGTTTTGTTTCCTCTAAGTAAAAAGAACAACAAATGCATTTGCATTAGTATTTTTTATTTTAAGTCTGAACTGTTTTTCAATAGGCCAAATAAATGTGAAGAAATTTGTGATTTTTTTTTTCCCAGAGAACTTAAAATAAAGAGTTGTAGTGAAGCCAGACATAATTTAATCAATATCTCTTCCACTGTCCAACATCCTAAATGATCACAACGTTGCCCACAGTGTGAATGAAAAGACCTGGTGGAAGAAGCTACTTCAAATCAGTGGAGAAGTAGTCCAGCTGTTGAACATTCAAGGATTTTAAATCTCAAACCTCACTGGGACCAGCTAGGATGGAGGAAGCAGGGGACAAGGGGAGCTCACCTAGATCATCTTTAAGTTCAAGTTCAGCATTGGTGGGGTTGATGACCCCCTCCACGTCAAAGCCAGCCAAGTTACTGACCTCGCTGTGGATAAGGTTGAGCTGCGGAGGGGGAGGCAGCGAGGGGGGAGGCATGCCGAGGAGGAGGGAGAGCAAGAAGGAAGAAGCAAAGCCATTAAAACCAGATTCACACCACTGCTGACAGGGATACCTTGACTTTTTGATCATTTATAGATCTGCAAGTAAATGCAACATGTGTTTGTGTGCACTGACATGTATAATTTAATGCCTTCATGTAGACTGACAATCTTCAATCAATGTGCAGAGCCATATGAACAGGAGTATAAAATCACCTCCTGGACATATTTTACATAATAATGCCGAAATATCAACATTAATCAGCAGTGACTCAGACCTCTGGATCATCACTTTTATAAATATGTTTTGAAACTGTGACGACTCAAAGAATTCGAGAGAGGACAGCAGCCCTGCTGGTGCATTGATTGAGAAATGCTAAATTATTTACAATGTCAATGGAAACAGCCTGGATAATTAGGGCCACCCTGGTGAAACACAGACAAATGTCCACAAACAAGACGGATGGATACAATATGTGGAGGGTTGACAAATACGGCTCAATCGGTCATTTTGACTTGTGCTACTAATAACATAAACAACAGTTCTGTTCAATTCAAGTGCCCCGTTAAGTCCCAGAGCCTTGAAACTGATGCAGTTAAATAAAACCCATCCATCATTCACCTTATTACATCTGTGCTTTTCCTACTGTGACATGTCATTATTGTGATATGTCATTTTGTTTGCATCTAACAAACACTCCCGTTCAAAAGTTTGGAATCATCTGATACAAAAGTTTTGAGTTTGTCGTTTTGAGCTTGCAGAAAGTTCTCTTTACAAAGAAGGGTTTACAAAAAATTCTAGTTATGTACAAGGAGAGAGAAACACTGTACAGTGGTTCAACCAAGGGACAGAAAGAGGTAAAGATACCTCTGAGTGGGGCTGGGTGATTAGCTGAAAAATGAATACAACAAAATGTTTCATTGCAGTTGTTACTGGTAATTATTGACTGGGCACATCTTCTCACTCCATGCCATACTTGCCAACCTTCCCAATTTCCCTGGGAGGCCCACATTTTTCATTGCCCTCTCCTGGTTTCCTCCCAAGGTCACAATTCTTCTGCTTTTGTCCAGATTTATGAAATTTCCGCAGCTTTTTGTTGCTATGTAAAGGGGCACATTTTTTTCTAAGAGTAACCCAACTAACAGAGCCTTAGAAAAACATTTGTAAAATATTCACATTCTGAGCTAACGTAATCAAATTCAAAACTGAAGGCACCAGAATGCAGGAAACTAAGTCTATGAAGCTCAAATCTCCAAGGACAACCCTCAACTTTAGTTCCGAAATCCTCCATATTTCTGAGGTCTCAGTGTTGGCAAAGTGTGTTTCTCTTGACTGTTTCTCTTGTTGTGTCACGTCTCAGTGACACCTGTTAAATAACTGATTGGTTGCTTGTCATTCCAAGCACACTCCATTATCAAGGGACAGTTAATTATAAGCTTCCATGGCAGTTTGCTTTCAATGCATTTAAGCAAAACTTCTGAACATTATATTGAATAATTTTCTTACTACTGTTGATGAAGTGTCTGCTTCCAATACACCACATCACCATTTTCTTTTCTTGTCCAGGCCTAACTCTGAGCAACAGTTAAATAAGAATATAAAAAGTGACCAGTCATTGGTAACATAAATTAGAGAACTGTGCAGATTTAAAGAGGAACAGCTTCTTTACCAGTCCAACTGCATGTCATTCAGCATGATCTAGGGTCACTTATATACTTAATTATAGCAGGTGATTCCAAACTTTTGATCAGTGGTATATATATTCAAAGCAAGCTAAGACTGAAACATGTCAAAATGCCAAGGTATCCTTCTAAATGAAAGAATTATCAATGCACAGGCCAAACCCTATTAGTATCTCAGAGTCCAAAACTCATTAATCATCTCTTATACAAACACATTTAACCTCTAAGCATTTAATCTTGATAATAAAAGGCCCAAATTGTCACAAAATGAAGCAGTGAGAGTGAAAGCAGTGACAACAGAGCAGCAATTTAAAGCGTGTGACTGACTGAGGCGGGAAAAGCGCAGCTACGATAATTAAGTCTATAAAACAGAAACGGTCTCGTTTTTCTGTTCATGGGTTCATTATCTTAATCAGTGGGAGGTTAACTGCATTCATTTGATTAATTATCATCCACTGATTTGAGCAGCTGCTGTAATCTGTGGTCAGCGACAGAGTCGAGCACCGAGCCCTTTCACTAATGAAGAGGGTCGGACGACAGCAGACTACCGAGTGTTTAAAGTCAAATTTCACATGAATGCAAAGACATCTAGGGATGTGTATTAAAATAACCATGAGCCAAGACAGCGTGTGTAGAAACTCTAATATTCCAGCCTTAAGAAATAGGCAGAAAATGTCATTTTTAATGCATTTAACATGTTTTCTGACACTACAGCCTGCGAGGTTCAAATAAATTAATTAAAACAGCTAAAGATGACTAAGAGAGTGTCATTATGCTTTAAAGAAAGAATGTGTAAATAATTAATGCAGAATCAGAATGTGTGAGTTACTACATCATGTCAGGATAATTTGTCAGTATTACACAATATAGGAAATTAGTATTAGCATCTGCACGGTAGATCAAAGCATGAAGTGCCATTAGCAGCAGTTAAAGTCACAACTGAGCTGAACCGTTGAGCTCTGGAAGTAAATTTCCCACATTTGTTCCTCTACGGAGGGTATTTCATTTCTTTTTATTAGATGTTAACAGTGTCATAAGAGTTTTCGTGACTAGGAAGATTGTAAAGAAAACACACTCCAATCATTCCTATCCTAACTGTTCTATGTTGTACTACACTCACTGAGTGTTCAGCGCATATGTTGGTTTTAGGGTCATAGTTTGGCATGTTTTCAGTACATCAGGGCCACCAAAAATATACAGAAAATAACATATTCATTTAGAAAAAATTCAAACATACGACAGTGGCTCATTGTCCATAATTCTTGCTGTAACAGTTAACACACTTAACACTACAAATTTCTGTTCAACATGTGATAGAAGTAGATATAAATGGACAATTTGTAAAGTAATTGGGCACAGGGCATACCGAACCCAGGAAGCTGCATACCAAACCAAATCCTGAACGGTTCAGGACAAATACACATACCGTTACATCCCTAATAATATAATAATATATATTTTTAATTGCTTTTTTCAGCATAATGAGTGTGCACAAGAGCGCAAATCACAGCAAAATAACAATTACTATTAGCTATTAGCAGTGTTTAAAATGAGGGAACAGGGAATCAGTGACACTTCTTGCATCATCCTTGAGTCATTCATTTTCCTTCTCACAGTGTCGTTCCCCTGCCTTTCATGTTTTCAAACTCAAATCTATTTTTATAAACTTCTGATCTTCATGATCTTGTGATCTTGGAACTTGATCATTTAAAAAAAAAAAAAAACTCTGACAGGGCTTAGATGAGACTCCGGGCAAATTTACTTCCATGTCTCAGTTCAATAAAAAGGGTTAAAAAGAGGATTGTTTTTTATGCCCAGCAGGAGCAAAGCGAGGGGAGCTAACAGATCTAACAGCTCTACAGCAGACAAGCAGTTAACACAGCATTCATGCTGCTACTTTAAACACTTTAAACTTAGCGCGCTGCTCTGTTGTGTAGCAGTATAAGCTCATACATGAAGTCTGGTGAATCATAGCAGATTTGTTGGGAAGTACAGCACGGTGGAAACGTACATCTATAGAACAAAATATCACAAACAGATCTCTTTCTATAAAGCAGAGCAGGGGCCTCATTTATAAAACTGTGTGTAGGATTCACCTTAAAATGTGGACGAATCACAGGAAGTGCTTATGCACAAAAATATTCTGATTTATAAAACAGGGGCTAAGCACGTCCTACACTGGTTTCCCTTTTTAAATCGCGCGTGCAGCAACGTGGCGCACATTTTGCAAACATCATGAAACGCCCATAATTGCCTATAAATGGTCCATGAAACGCTCCAAGTTAATATTAATCCAAAGTGACTCCATGAAGGCGATCGTGGTAAACACAGACAGAAAGGCTAAAAATATATTTCACAGTCTGAATCAAAGTCTTGTTGTGCAGGTTAAGACAAGAAAAGATGTCAGAGTGGCAGCATGTGGCGAACGCTGTGAATGATTCTGCCTCACAAGGTCAGACAGCTGCAGAAATTAATTAAAAAAGAAGTCGTCCGACATAAAAGAAGCAAAAAAAATAGTTACAGGCAGTGTGTGTGAGTGTGTGTGTGCCACAGGCAGGGAAAAAAAAGAGGACACCTCGCTCTTTTGATGAGAAACTGGCAGTAATTATCGGGGAATCCCTCCTGAGTAGAGCGTTGGAGGGGGACACAGAGACAACGGGTCATTCAGGTAGCCTACATTATCTGTACTCCCCTGTTTGAAATAAGAGTAACACGAACGCACCAAAGGTACAGATTAATGTACAAAAATAATCAGAACTCGAGTCCACACAGAAATAAAACCATCTAAAAGCCACAGAAAATAAACGCATTATAAAACACAGTATATCTGCCCAAGTGAAGCATAAAAGCGGCATCAGCGTAAATGTAATTTCTCCTGATATTCCCTTTATTACTTATGAGAATAAATTTCAGAACATGCAAGTATTGTTCAATAATGACAAACTGTTTGTATTCATTATCCTAAATCATGTTTTTGTGTGTGTGTACTCCAGGGAGCGTCAATCAAACAGGTGTTTGTTTATTAAGAACGCCTTTTATCCAGTTTTGTAAATTAACTCTTCACGTATGATAAGCCTCAGGCAATATTTCGATTTACTTCACACAGCGGCATCGATGCCACGCCATTTCTCAGGCTTCATCCTCCTGCCCTCGGAGCTGTAGTATCTCCTTCCTCCAGTTTACGAGCATACGCACGAGTCAGAGTTACTGTTGAGGCCTGCACGTTCTCACGCCAAGTTCATTTTTCACAAATCTCAAAGTCTGCTTAGAGAGTGACATACACCTTCTTTTGTGCATATGCAACATTTATAAATGAAGCCCCTGATAACTAATAAAAAAAAAACCATCATATCATCTTTGATTGATTCCATCTGGCTCAGTTATGATGGGGAGGTAAATATAAAAGACTGAATATAAAGATTTAACTTAAGTCTCCGTGCAAGTACTTCTAAAGGGAACCCTGTAGCTGAGCATGACTGAAAAGGTCATAAAATTTTCTTATTTCTTTGAGTTCAGAAATATAAATAAATACAGTACATCGGCCTTGGAACTCCATTTTTGAACAAAAAGTCTTGTATTAGCCTCTTTAGTCTGGCATGAATTAGGTGTCAGTTTATCCTGTACTTCGATCATTCAACAGAGACTAAACTGTAGTGTATAATATATTTAGCTTTGGCCTGGGGTCGGGGTTTGGTATATTTCTAGAGACAGAAAACTGACCTTCTGACCCAGGAAGAGGCTCTTGGTGGAGAGCACGGTGAAACTGTCTGGAGATCCCTCTGTGGTGCTGTCTGCTGACGCTGCCTTGCTCACCTCACCCTGCTTCTGTTGAGGACAAAGAATACACGTTGATACTGTGAGACACTTCAATTTTCCCCAAAGGGAGTGTTGTTTTCTGTATGGGACCGAAAGGCTTCAGGGTTAGCTACAGTATCACCGCTACCTGTTTTACTACAATTTTGTCTCAGGGCTGTGCTGTTAGTTAGATTTTACTTGGTTCTGGATGTTAATTCAACTGTTCTCTAAAAAATAGTTGCTAGATTGTTACAAAACATGTTAGCCGTTTCACCTGTAACATCTTGGATGTGTGCAGTTTATTGTGAAGGAACCCTTGAACATACATATGCAGACAGAATAACCTGTCCCAAGAAAAAATAAATCTGACGTCAGTACCTATAATTTAAGCTCTACTTTCTGCACATCATCACTCACTGTCTTAGCACAGAAACACAGGAAATAAATGAATATGAGCATCAGTCCACATCTTATTTTGTTGTGTTAATATTTACAAGTTTGAGTAAATACTCACTATCGGTACAGGTGGGGGAAAAAAATGTAATAAATTCTCAGATGCATTGCGATTCTCTCTTGAAAGGTTATGAATCGATACAGATTACTCAGAAATTTCTCTAACAGTCTTGCAAGACGTGGCTGTACCTTCTTTACGTCTGAACCAAGTGGATGGTGAAACATAACAGACATGAACGCAGGATATGGCAAAGCATGAGCAACTGTACAGGGATAGCAGCACCCCCTGCCTTCTATAAAGTTGAAGGGAAAAGGGACCGGGACAAGAGCAACACTGTATTCATTTCTCATCGAATCACACCAAAGTTTGCTTGTAAACGGACCGATTTTGCATCGCTACTTATTTCAGTTGAGTTACTTGCTGTTGTGAATGTTGTTTGTTTGACACTGTTACTCAGATTACAGGATTGAATGCTCAAAAGATGCTCTATCACTGGAGTGACGTGTCCATTGAGCTGCACTGTAAAATAATACCTTGAATTTTCCTACTTCCATCTACCATGTAGGTAAATTTGAATAAAACCCCTTTGGAGTTTGAGTTCCTGCTCAGATATGAGCAGAACTGCAGATGCGCTCGACTGTAAGATGATACCTGGTGGTTAATTTAACTAAAACATGTTTACTTTGTTTCTGAGTTCCTGCTCAGGGTATTGGGTATGTTGTCAGAGGTAAACAAATGTGCATGTTGTTTTTAACTTGATGTCATGCATATAAATCGACCAGCATAACGAAAGAACAAAATTAAGTGGTTAAACAGGTACAATTAAATATTTCTGGTGCGCTTAAGATGCAGCACACGATTCTGCAGAAAGATAGTTGAACGCTGAGTCTCATTCATGGGTTGTCAAAGTAGTGATACTTCTAAGAATGACACTGACAAATCAACTATCTTACCAACCTATGACTTTTCTAAAGCCTGAAAACAAAGCCACGAGGAGGAGCAGAAATCTAGTTCTCTCTCAGACCATGCGAATTACAACATGCCAAAATATTATTATGGAACTTTTGACACCAAAAATAAACTGCCTACCCAAGTTTAAACAGCCACACAAACTTAAACGTAACTCTTCAGAATGAAACTTTCTCCACAAACAGATTCATTGTTAATCACAAAACACCAAACTTGTGGTCTGTTCATGTGAAGCACTACCTTGGCCTTCCCTCCCGCCTTTTTCCCACTCAGTTTCTTGGTCACTGATTTCTTGACTGGCTTGGATTTCTTCTCGGGGGCAGGTGAGACGGGTGTCTCCAGTTTTCCCTTTGCTCCTCTCTTCTTAGCCAGCAGCTCTGGGTGGATGTTGGGCAGGACTCCACCTGCTGCGATAGTCACACCTTTCAGCAACTGAGACAGGAAGACAAAAGTTACTGGAGTTCACACGGTGCCACACTGCTTGGAAGGTAAGAAATCACTGATTCTGTCCTTCAAGTGTCTGATTCGAGAACTTAAAATTAAATGTGACGTAATTTCAAATTTATCTACAAGATAAATGTCATGTCTAAAATGTTTTATTTTTCCAGATATGTGCAGCAGCTGACCTGGTTCAACTCCTCGTCGTTGGCGATGGCAAGCAGGATGTGTCGTGGTGTGACGCGACCCTTCTTGTTGTCTCTGGCTGCATTTCCTGCCAACTCCAAGATCTCAGCTACAGGGGTGAAAAAAACAGTTATCAGAGGAGTCCGTCAATAAATATTGCAGAGAAAAAGCAGTTTATGTCTCTAAATGTTTAGGTAAACTCAATTAAAGATAACAGACTAACTTTGACGGTTTTTTTTCCTCTGCATAATTAGTATAAAGTGGAAAAATTAATTAATATACATGAGAATGGAGCAAAAGCCCACAACTGGACTCAAAGAGCATGTGTGCCTCCAAATGTAACCAAACAACTTTTTTTTACCAGGAGATTATGTCTCTGAATTTGATATATGAACAGCTTTGAAGTATTTCCTCAACAGTATCTTCAAACTGTCAATTCTGAGCGCATATTACTAAATATAATTATTCTGTAAACATTAAGTCAACAGTAAAACATCTGTGGTAAGTAGTAAACTTTCCTTTGTATTCAAATACACCTTCTCTCCTGTCCAAAAAGAAATCTCACCAGTGAGATACTCGAGGACGGCGGCCAGATAGACGGGCGCCCCCACCCCGATTCGATATTTGGGCAGGCCCCTCTTGATGTAGCGCAGCATGCGGCCCACGGGGAAGATGACCCCGGCCTTAGTGGACCGAGACGTCTTGGTCGACTTCTTCTTTCCTCCTCGGCTGGACATGGTGCTGAGAACGCTACCAGTGTTGGGCTCTGCAGAGACACATCAACCAGGATCCATTAACAAATCTGAATGTGACAGAAGTATCTAAAACCATGTTTAAAACAATAAAATACCAACTTCTGCCAGTATTTTTTTTCCTTTTTATTTATTTATTTTATTTTATTATTGTTATGCACAGCAGTCTATTAATCACCCTCTTTCAAAGCCTCCAGAGGTTATTTCTTTGCTTTCATTAACTTAATAACAACAAATTTCCTAAATGCGTCTGCATGAGAAAACCACAGAAGACAGCCCGCCTCCAGTTCAGGAAATTTATTTTGACAGACTTTAATATTTTATATATTTATATTAATTACCCGAGATCCACATTAGGCTTTTTGTGTGTTATTCAGATCACCCTTAGGCCAAAGAACAGCCTAAATGTCACACTAACTGTAGGAAGACTTGGATTATCTTATTATAAGAGCAACACTGCTGTCAGATCACTGCTGCAAACGGATATTTTATTAATAACGCGTGCTATTAGCATCCTGGGACTGGTAAATTATTAAAGGGATAGTTCACCCAAAAATGAAAATTCAGCCATTATCTATTCACCCTCATGCCAACTGAGGGTTGGGTTTAGTTTTTAGTCCACAAAACAATGCTGGACTTTCACAGGAAAACAGTGTTGCAGAATCTCCAAAAACAAGGTAACTGAATGGCGAGGTTTAGATTACACCAGACGAGCATTATCGAGGTATTTTATGTTCTTTTGCTGTTGTTTTTTTATTTGGGAAATTCTGCAACACTGTTTTCCTGTAAAACTCGATATATAGCTAAAAAACCTATCACGATAGAGAAGTTTCTCATTGGTCCATATTGATAATTATTGATCATGTAGGTAGTGACTGACGATATGTTGTGATCTCCACTATTTTAAAGGGCTGCAACTAATGATTATTTTTACTGTAGATCAATCTAATGATTATTTTCTCAATTTATCGATTAATCAATCCTGTCACAATCTTGTCGGTTTGAAAAAAAAGGCCAAACATGTGGCGCACACAGATGTACTTTATGTAACGATTATCCTCAGTACTGATGAATCTGTTGATCATTTTCTCCACTAATTGATTAGTTGTTTGGTCCATAAAAATGTTGATTAGTGTTTCCTACAGTCCAAAATGATGTCCTCAAATGTCTTTGTTTTGCCAACAAATATTAACCCAATGATATGTTTTTTGATAAATAATCATAAGTAATGTTGATATTATGACTAAGTAGGTAGAGACAAACAACAGAACACCTGGAACAGTCAGTTAAGTTCAGAAAGACATCCCATTACTGTGATGTCACCTTTAACACCTGATTAATTTATGCCATATCACAATATAATAATATCAGAAATCTATCATGATGTCTAGTCTCATATTACAATACAATATAATACTGACATATTGCACAGCCCTAGGATGAGTAGATAATGACAAGATTTTCATTTTTGGGTGAACTATACCTTTAAATGTATATATGCATGTGGCTATGATTTTTTATATTAAACTCAAATAAAAACTCTAAAATTCCAAGTCGAGCTCGTGGATAATTTTATGACAAGTAATTTTTTTTAATGATTGAGGTCCTTTTTTTTTTATTGTACCAGATGCAGACACCAATTAGCGGTCTGTTACTGAATCAATTAGCCCCACCAAAGGCCAGGCTGCTTCATAAACCTGCTCTAATGAAAAGGATTTCACACATATTATTTCAAACGTAACGATAACCGTGTCAGTAACGGCGTTATTATTGAGCGGCAGGAAGAAGAAACCACATCTGCAGCGTTCGTGCACTCCGGTCAGGTGTATGTTATCGTTAGTAGGTGGGTTTAACCGCCACACTGGGCATTTCTTTCTGCTGGCCAACGACAAAACACCGATTTCCGCATGCCAACAGTCCGCCGATTGACTCGAGCCGGTTCATTTGTTAAATCCACACACCGAGACACCGAACTAACGACTATGATCGAGCTGTCAGACGACATGATGACATTTTCCCGTTCAGGTCAACGGGCTTTCGGGTGGAAATAAACCCCGGCAGAGGAGAGCAGAGCGGCGGCAGGCAGGCAGCTGCCCGCTCCTCCTTCCCTCCCCTCCCCGCCTGTCAGCTCCCTCCAGCAGCTCGGTCTCCGCTGTCGGCCTCCATTGCCAGGAAAGCACGAAATGGCAACGTTAACGGCTCGGTTCGGCGAGAGGAGACCGGCTCGGCCGACGAGAAGCGACCGCACTCGACCCGACACGACGGCGTGTAAACCCGGCGAATTACTTACAAAACAAGGGCACGGCGAAAAAAATGTCTCCGGTTCTCCGGTAACAAGCCTGGGCAGAGTCCTCGACTCCCACAATCCACAGCGAATTGAAATATCGGAGCGAGCAGCGCTGCAACTGCTGGAGAGCTGAGAGCAAACCTGCTGAATGTGAATCTGCTGCCGAGATGATCTTTAACCCTTTACACCTTTATTCCGTGCAAGAAAACACGTGGTTTGAGCCGAAATTGCTGACTGTTTCCCCGGCGGATCGATCCTAATTCTCAAATTTAAGCTTTCTTGCAGTCGCATTAAAAATAGCGTGAATTTACTTGGTACATCAAACTCTTTGACCAGGGGCGTCACTAATTTTCGTACCTTGGAAAAATAGTCCCCCACCCTCCTCAACTACATTTTACAAGGAGTCCTTGTTTTTTTGTGACCAAGTTTTTTATTTATTTTTTTTAATTCATTTCGGAGGTAAGAATTCATATTAAAGTGCCATAGCATAACATATTATGGTAGAATAAAGTGAAATAACCAAAAATAAATAAGTATAAGTAAATGGTGCATAAACCCATATAAGAATGTAATTCACTTATTAAAAGGACAAGAAAAACAGATCATTTTTTTATTCTTTATTTTTTTTATATATATGTACAAATTGTCTTTTGATAGTGAATCAATCAAAAAGAATGACAGGGCAACAATGTGCCATGTAAGGAATAATGTACAGTGAGCAGGTCATTATGGCAAAATAAACAGTGTTGCAGGGTGATGTTGGACTTATTGTGCTGGATTTATTTTAACATAACAACCTGCTCACTGTGCAAATCCTACTTATTACACTTATACTTACCAAAAAAAAGATTTGACACAAAATATTAATTTAAAAATGATTTAACTGATTTAAAAAATATATTTTATATCCTCTGCCAGGTCCTCCGCGTCACACTCAAATTAGCAACTGTAATCAAGGCATAATGTTACTGAGTGTCAGGATCCCAAAGTTTCCCCATTCATCCTGCTGATGCTTTGACAACCCCTGAAACCCACAATGGGCCCTTTTCCACCAAACTAGCTCGGGTTCTTGAACTGGTTCCATTCAAAATCCTTGGAACCTTGGTGCCATCTAGTGAACCAGCCCACATTTCCACCAGTTGTGAGTGGAACTATTGTTTTCAAGGATGTCATTAACAGAGATGCACAGTGCACAATGACGTATAGAATAGGACACACCCACTTTGGTTCCCAAGGAAAACCTCCTATTTTTGGTTCCAGTTGAGAGCCAACTGTTCAGGTTTTGAGCCAGTTTCTTTTTGGTCAAAAAGCTCAGAATGGTTCAAAATTAGGTGCTTGAATCTGAATGGGGCTGGTTCCATGTTGGTGGAAAAGGACATTCTTTAACTTGAATGGGGCTGGTTCCATGTTGGTGGAAAAGGGCATTCTTTAACTTGAATGGGGCTGGTTCCATGTTGGTGGAAAAGGACCCAATGTGGCCTGTATTAGAAACTGGAAAGCACATGCTGTAGGCAAGTAAAACAATGATGGTTAAAAAATATAAAACAAAACCGCTCAAGCTATTTGTGCAGCCCTCATCATGAAACAGATGACTTTCAAATTCTAAATTAATTCACTTTAAAAGCAGCCAGAATAATTCTGACCAGTTTCGAGAGAGCCTGCTAAGTTTATATTAGAAACGTGTGCAGTGTTCAGCAGAGTGTTGTTGGACTGTTTGATCAGATGGTCTGAGCCTCTGTCTGTTTTTGATTTAATCATTACACAGAGATCAAAGATTAAGGCAATTATTGGTCCACTTTGTTCTCAGAAATGTAGCCAGTACAGCTGCAGCTCAGATTGTAAATCCCAGAGCAGAGGTGGGGTGGATTTAATTCACTTATTGACTGGGATTGATCTCTATCTCACCTGGGTAAACCTTTTCACCTTGACCTGTCAGCCTCACACCTGGCCCTGCTGTTTCCACTTTACAATGATTGGTCTCTTTAATAGGGTCAGGACTTCTGCAAGGGTTCTTCTACTTTTTGTCCATTTAGGGACATGTGGCAACCATTGATGGATTACAGCCACCTACTGTGCTGAAGTGTGGCCCAGAGTTACTTCTTAATCAAAATAAATCAATTAATTTAACAAAAAAAATATTTTTTTATCAGCCAAGTTTCTCTCAAGTAATCAAACACATGTCCCAAGATTATATTCTCAAACTCATTTCCTGTGTCTCTTTCTGCAGAGTATTTTTGGAACTGATTCCTCTGTCAGGAGTCACAAGATAGATGCTTAGAAAAGCACAGGTGTTTCATCCATTCATCTATCATTTTTCTTTTATTTACACCTGGAGTTTTCCTGCTGTGGCCTGTCAAAATGTCTGCAGGGTTCCTGCACCTTTTCCAAAGTGATAATCAAGCACTTTTCAAGCATTTTCAAGATGCATGCTTTTCCAGCAAATTAGGACAAAATGACATATTTATATGTGCTTTATGTGCATATTTCACTTCTTCATCACATTAAATCAGATGTAATTGTGCTGTAAACAATTAAAGCAAAAGACAAAAGAGTTTCTTGTTTCAAAATGTGTCACCTGTCTGCAGACTTGTCATCATAAATTACCTAAAAAATACCTGTCATCCTGAGACCAATATAAAACAACTGTGAGGCAAATGACTTCAACTTCAGTTTCAGATTGGAGTCATTTTTATTTTGTATGAAAGACAAAAACAGGTAGGGTCTCCCCAGCTTATTTTCCTTCTTTATCTAAAAGAATATTACTGCTATTCAGTCAGATATAGCTTTATTGTGAAAGTATATAGTAAGTATAGTAAATACTACATTAAAATTCAAGCGTTTCTAAAGATCTCCAGCAACCGAAATAACCCTGAAAAGGCCTTTTATCAACAAAGACCAAAGCCAAAAAGGAATTTGTTCCACTAACAACTATTGTCTGTATGTGTCAGTGAGAAGTTGTTCACCAAAAACTATTGAAAAGGTCCTTACTGTGTCATTTTAATCATAATTTGTTGATAATTATGAAAATATGAAACACTGCCAGACCTATAGTTTGAAGTCTCACATATCAATTAAAAATAGAGCAGTGCCTTTCCTGATGTAAGGTTTAACTTTAAGCAAGATAAAATGAGTCACCTTCTCATACATAATCTTTTATTTCAGCTCAGTGTCTTGTGATCACAGGACTGAAGACGACGTACATCTCTATTATTAAATTCTGATTCCTGAAACTCCTCACTCTAGCATCCAAATCACAAAATGTGTCATGACATATCCGAATCCAGACAAAGTCTGTTCAGGCTTCAGTGTGTCTGTGAAGATAACTGCGTGTGACAGATGTGTGTCAGAACCCTTCAACGCACTGATGCAGTGACGACAGACTGACACCAGAGGTCTGACCTGAGCTGAGCATTAAAGAGACCTGTAACCTTTGTCCTTTACTGCTGATTCCTGGTAAAAGTGAACAAACTCTTTCATTCTGGAGCTGAAGTTTGCATGAAAAAGATAAATGAATCATTTAATGTTTCAACTGATATAAAACTATGCCAAGTAGGTGTTTTTTAGTTTAGTTTTTCATTGAGAAAAAGATGGTTCTACTAACTTCACAACTGTGATTTCATCAACTTATATACTGGAAGTTTTTTTTTTTTGTATGGCATGTTGGCATTGTTGCCATTAAATACTATGTTTTTACAGTACATACACAGAAAAAGTAGTTGTATTGTACAACAAAATCCCTAGTTTGCTGGCTTCTCTCACTGCAACCCATTGATATAACATAAAAACATATATACATTAAAGAAAAATTAATATAAAAGTAGGATTAAAAAAAATAATAAGAAAATTTGGTTTAAAGCAGTTTGGTGCCCCCTCCTGGATGACAATGTACATGTCAAAAATACAAAAAGAATTGTCTATTTTATTTGTTTTGTTTTACTTTACTTTATCATGGCTACAGATGAGGTGCAACATTAGTGTGATATTTAGCTGGTATGACATAACACAAACATAATATGATATAAAATAATTGTCCAAAGGTGCTTTGATATGACTTGCTTAAGCAGATTCCACTTCATTTGTGCAGCATGTGTCATAAAATGTATCATAAATCTGTAATTATAGCAACAATTTAGACTTCAGACAATAAAGACAGAAGATAGACGGATTAGAAATTTATTTCTTTATTAAAGGAGGTTTCCAGGCCTGATTCACACACCAGTGTTCAAAGTCACACTAATTTTACGTAACGATGATGGTGGACCGACCCCCCTGTATGATAATAAAGAGAGATAGTGGAGACACATGTTGCAGCAGCAGACGAGCCTGGAGGTTATCTGGGTCAAGGACTGTTGAGTGAAACCTGATCAAGATGATGAGGAGAACTCAGAGGACAGTGTTTGTGTACAGCCTGTAGTCATCAATATTCTCAGTGTGTAAAGCTGCAGTGGTCGTACAGTGTACTGCAAGTGTTACCAGACAGCAAGAGGGAGATGTGTTTGAACATGCTTTGCAGGAAGAAGTGCTCAGCAGGCAGAAAAAAGACATTTAGGAAGGGTACAAGGAAATATGAAACCTATAAAAGATAAAAGATACACACCTAATGTTAGTGGTTAAGTAAATGAGAGAAAAATATAAATTTCTTCCACTAAATTCCTGTATGATTCTTTCATTGTACAGAATGCCCTCACAACTGAGAAGCTGCAGTCAGTGAATTTTGGTGCTTTTGCTTGAAAATGACTTAAAGAATCACTCAATTATTAAAATGCCCTCGGGTGGATTAACAGTGCACTGCAGGCAGCAAGCGGCCTGGAGGTCTGCAGCCATGTAGGTACACATGCATTTTGGCAGTGAAATGTTTGGTATTGTTACTTATATTTCAATATGAAGATTTATTTTAGTGAAACAACTTGTATCTGCTTGATATTTTGTACTTTATTTTGTAGCGAAAGCATTTTGAAAATGTGTATCATATATGATACAGTCAGCTTGAAAAGATCATTTATTTGTGAATCTGTCAGTCATTATTCTATTGAATTTCATGATGCAATATGCATTATTCATACCATTATCACAAAGACACTCTAAAACAAACTAATTTAACCCTCTATGGTACACATTATGATGCCAGTGTGGGAAAAAATGTTTGGAGTGTTTTTATGTCTCAAAATAGACTAAATAAACATAATCTGAAGAAATTTTATTTTTATTTTTATTTTTGGAAGTTTTGGGGTTCGTTGCCTGTAGGCAACATTGTACCATAATGGTGCATAAGTGAAAAAGAACGTTCCTTTTCCAATTTGAACATTGTTTGTTTCATAAACATATGCAAAAATATTCAATAACATCAAGAAGTCACAATTCATTTTAAATTTTAAATTAAAAAGAATTATGAAAAGAATTTAAATATATATGTATGTATGTATGTATGTATGTATGTATGTATGTATGTATGTATGTATGGTCATATGTATGTATGTATGCTCATATGTATGCATGTATGGTCATATGTATGTATGTATGTATGTCTGTATGGTCATATGTATGTATGTATGTATGTATGGTCATATGTATGTATGCATGGTCATATGTATGTATGTATGCTCATATGTATGCATGTATGGTCATATGTATGTATGTATGTATGTATGTATGTATGTATGTATGTATGTATGTATGGTCGTATGTATGTATGTATATATGCTCATATGTATGTATGCTCATATGTATGTAGGTATGGTCACATGTATGTATGTATGCATGGTCATATGTATGTATGTATGTATGCATGTATGCTCATATGTATGTATGTATGTATGTATGTATGTATGTATGCATGGTCATATGTATGACCATATGTATGTATGTATGTGTGTATGTATGTATGGTTATATGAATGTATGCATGGTGATAAGTATGTATGGTCATATGTATGTATGTATGTATGTATGTATGTATGTATGTATGTATGTATGTATGGTCATAAATATGTATGTATGTATGTATGTATGTATGTATGTATGTATGTATGTATGTATATATGTATGGTCAAATGTATGTATGTATGCATGGTCATATGTATGTATGGTCATATGTATGTATGTATGTATGTATGTATGTATGGTCATATGTATGTATGTTTGTATGCATGGTCATATGTTTGGCCATATGTATGAATGTATGCTCATATGTATGTATGCTCATATGTATGTATGTATGTATGGTCATATGTATGGCCATATGTATGTATGTATACTCATATGTATGTATGTATGCATGGTCATATGTATGGCCATATGTATTTATGTATACTCATATGTATGTATGGTCATATGTATGTATGTATGTATGTATGGTCATAAGTATGTATGTATGCATGTTCATATGTATGTATGTATGCATGGTCATATGTATGTATGGTCATATGTATGTATGGTCATATGTATGTATGTATGTATGTATGGTCATATGTATGTATATATGGTCATAAGTATATATGTATGTATGTATGGTCATATGTATGTATGTATGCATGGTCATATGTATGTATGTATGTATGTATGTTCATATGTATGTATGGTCATGCATGTATGTATGTATGTATGTATGTATGTATGTATGTATGTATGTATATATGTATGGTCAAATGTACGTATGTATGCATGGTCATATGTATGTATGTATGGTCATATGTATGTATGTTTGTATGCATGGTCATATGTTTGGCCATATGTATGAATGTATGCTCATATGTATGTATGTTCATATGTATGTATGTATGTATGTATGGTCATATGTATGGCCATATGTATGTATGTATACTCATATGTATGTATGTATGCATGGTCATATGTATGGCCATATGTATGAATGTATACTCATATGTATGTATGGTCATATGTATGTATGTATATATGTATGGTCATAAGTATGTATGTATGCATGTTTATATGTATGTATGTATGCATGGTCATATGTATGTATGGTCATATGTATTTATGGTCATATGTATGTATGTATGTATGTATGGTCATATGTATGTATATATGGTCATAAGTATATATGTATGTATTTATACTCATATGTATGTATGTATGTATGTATGCATGGTCATATGTATGTATGTATGTATGTATTTTCATATGTATGTATGGTCATGTATTTATGTATGTATGTATGTTCATATGTATGTATGCATGGTCATATGTATGGCTGTATGTATGTATGTATGTATGTATGTATGTATGTATGTATGGTTGCATGGTCATATGTATGTATGTATGTATGCTCATATATATGTATGTATGTATGGTCATATGTATGTATGCTCATATGTATGTATGTATGTATGTATGTATGTATGTATGGTCATATGTATGTATGTATGGTCATATGTATGTATGCATGGTCGTATGTATGTATGTATGCTCATATGTATGTATGTATGCATGGTCATACGTATGGCCATATGTATGTATGTATGTATTCTCATATGTATGTATGTATGTATGTATGTATGTATGTATGTATGTATGCATGGTCATATGTATGACCATATGTATGTATGTATGTATGTATGTATGTATGTATGTATGTATGTATGTATGCATGGTCATATGTATGACCATATGTATGTAGGTATGTATGTGTGTATGTATGTATGGTTATATGAATGTATGCATGGTCATATGTATGTATGTATGCTCATATGTATGTATGTATGCATGGTCATACATATGGCCATATGTATGTATGTATGTATCCTCATATGTATGTATGTATGTATGTATGTATGTATGTATGTATGTATGTATGCATGGTCATATGTATGACCATATGTATGTATGTATGTATGTATCTATGTATGTATGTATGTATGTATGTATGTATGTATGTATGTATGCATGGTCATATGTATGACCATATGTATGTATGTATGGTTATATGAATGTATGCATGGTCATATGTAGGTATGGTCGTATGTATGTATGTATGTATGTATGTATGTATGTATGTATGTATGGTCATAAGTATGTATGTATGTATGTATGTATGTATGTATGGTCATACGTATGTATGTATGCATGGTCATATGTATGTATGGTCATATGTATGTATGTATGTATGTATGTATGGTCATATGTATGTATGTTTGTATGTATGGTCATATGTTTGGCCATATGTATGAATGTATGCTCATATGTATGTATGCTCATATGTATGTATGTATGTATGTATGGTCACATGTATGGCCATATGTATGTATGTATACTCATATGTATGTATGGTCATATGTATGCATGTATGTATGTATGGTCATAAGTATGTATGTATGCATGTTCATATGTATGCATGGTCATATGTATGTATGGTCATATGTATGTATATATGGTCATAAGTATATATGTATCTATTTATACTCATATGTATGTATGTATGTATGCATGGTCATATGTATGTATGTATGTATGTATGTATGTATGTATGTATGTATGTTCATATGTATGTATGGTCATGTATGTATGTATGTATGTATGTATGTATGCATGGTCATATGTATGTATGTATGTATGTATGTTCATATGTATGTATGGTCATGTATGTATGTATGTATGTATGTATGTATGTATGTATGTATGTATGTATGTATGGTCATAAGTATGTATGTATGTATGTTCATATGTATGTATGCATGGTCATATGTATGGCTGTATGGCTGTATGTATGTATGTGTGTATGGTTGCATGGTCATATGTATGTATGTATATATGCTCATATGTATGTATGGTCATGTATGTATGTATGTATGTATGCATGGTCATATGTATGTATGTATGTATGTATGTATGTATGTATGTATGTTCATATGTATGTATGGTCATGTATGTATGTATGTATGTTCATATGTATGTATGCATGGTCATATGTATGGCTGTATAGCTGTATGTATGTATGTGTGTATGGTTGCATGGTCATATGTATGTATGTATGTATGCTCATATGTATGTATGCTCATATATATGTATGTATGTATGCTCATATGTATGTATGTATGTATGTATGTATGGTCATATGTATGTATGTATGTATGTATGTATGTATGGTCATATCCCTCTATGGTACACATTATGATGCCAGTGAGGGAAATGTGTTTTTATGTCTCAAAATAGAGTAAATAAACATAATCTGAAGAAATTTTTATTTTTATTTTTATTTTTGGAAGTTTTTGGGGTTCGTTGCCTGTAGGCAACATTGTACCATAATGGTGAATAAGTGAAAAAGAATGTTTCTTTTCCAATTTGAACATTGTTTATTTCATAAACATATGCAAAAATATTCAATAACATCAAGAAGTCACAGTTTATTTTAAATTTCAAATTAAAAAGAATTATGAAAAGAATTTATAGATATATGTATGTATGTATGTATGGTCACATGTATGGCCATATGTATGTATGTATACTCATATGTATGTATGGTCATATGTATGCATGTATGTATGTATGGTCATAAGTATGTATGTATGCATGTTCATATGTATGCATGGTCATATGTATGTATGGTCATATGTATGTATGGTCATATGTATGTATATATGGTCATAAGTATATATGTATCTATTTATACTCATATGTATGTATGTATGCATGGTCATATGTATGTATGTATGTATGTATGTATGTATGTATGTATGTATGTTCATATGTATGTATGGTCATGTATGTATGTATGTATGTATGTATGCATGGTCATATGTATGTATGTATGTATGTATGTATGTTCATATGTATGTATGGTCATGTATGTATGTATGTATGTATGTATGTATGTATGTATGTATGTTCATATGTATGTATGCATGGTCATATGTATGGCTGTATGGCTGTATGTATGTATGTGTGTATGGTTGCATGGTCATATGTATGTATGTATATATGCTCATATGTATGTATGGTCATGTATGTATGTATGTATGTATGCATGGTCATATGTATGTATGTATGTATGTATGTATGTATGTATGTATGTATGTATGTTCATATGTATGTATGGTCATGTATGTATGTATGTATGTATGTATGGTCATAAGTATGTATGTATGTATGTTCATATGTATGTATGCATGGTCATATGTATGGCTGTATAGCTGTATGTATGTATGTGTGTATGGTTGCATGGTCATATGTATGTATGTATGTATGCTCATATGTATGTATGCTCATATATATGTATGTATGTATGCTCATATGTATGTATGTATGTATGTATGTATGTATGTATGTATGGTCATATGTATGTATGTATGTATGTATGTATGTATGTATGTATGTATGGTCATATCCCTCTATGGTACACATTATGATGCCAGTGAGGGAAATGTGTTTTTATGTCTCAAAATAGACTAAATAAACATAATCTGAAGAAATTTTATTTTTATTTTTATTTTTGGAAGTTTTTGGGGTTCGTTGCCTGTAGGCAACATTGTACCATAATGGTGCATAAGTGAAAAAGAATGTTTCTTTTCCAATTTGAACATTGTTTATTTCATAAACATATGCAAAAATATTCAATAACATCAAGAAGTCACAGTTTATTTTAAATTTCAAATTAAAAAGAATTATAAAAAGAATTTATAGATATATGTATGTATGTATGTATGTATGTATGGTCATATATATATGTATGTATGTATGTATGTATGTATGGTCATATGTATGTATGTATGCTCATATGTATGTATGCATGGTCATATGTATGTATGTATGCTCATATGTAGGTATGCATGGTCATATGTATGTATGTATTCTCATATGTATGTATGTATGTATGGTCATATGTATGTATGTATATATGCTCATATGTATGTATGCTCATATGTATGTATGTATGTATGTATGGTCACATGTATGTATGTATGCATGGTCATATGTATGTATGTATTTATGCATGTATGCTCATATGTATGTAAGTATGCATGGTCATATGTATGACCATATGTATGTATGTATGTATGTATGTATGTATGTATGCATGGTCATATGTATGACCATATGTATGTATGTATGTATGTGTGTATGTATGTATGGTTATATGAATGTATGCATGGTCATATGTAGGTATGGTCGTATGTATGTATGTATGTATGCATGTATGCTCATATGTATGTAAGTATGCATGGTCATATGTATGACCATATGTATGTATGTATGTATGTATGTATGTATGTATGCATGGTCATATGTATGACCATATGTATGTATGTATGTATGTGTGTATGTATGTATGGTTATATGAATGTATGCATGGTCATATGTAGGTATGGTCGTATGTATGTATGTATGTATGTATGTATGGTCATATGTATACATGTATGTATGTATGTATGTATGTATGGTCATATGTATGTATGTATGGTCATATGTATGTATGCATGGTCATATGTATGTATGTATGTATGTATGTATGCTCATATGTATGTATGCATGGTCATATGTATGTATGTATTCTCATATGTATGTATCTATGTATGTATGTATGTATGTATGTATGGTCATATGTATGTATGTATATATGCTCATATGTATGTATGCTCATATGTATGTATGTATGTATGTATGGTCACATGTATGTATGTATGTATGTATGTATTAATGGTCATATGTATGTATGTATGCATGTATGCTCATATGTATGTATGTATGTATGTATGTATGTATGTATATATGCATGGTCATATGTATGACCATATGTATGTATGGTCATATGAATGTATGCATGGTCATATGTATGTATGGTCATATGTATGCATGTATGATCATAAGTATGTATGTATGTATGTATGGTCATATGTATGTATGTATGCATGGTCATATGTATATATGGTCATATGTATGTATGTATGTATGTATGGTCATATGTATGTATGTTTGTATGCATGGTCATATGTTTGGCCATATGTATGAATGTATGCTCATATGTATGTATGCTCATTTCAATCAGGAGAGACTAAGAGTAAAAGAGAAATGGTTTATTGGCACATACATGATATATGAAACATGAACAGTCTTTGGCGGTTAGACCCCAATGAGGTGAAACAATATGTATATATAAATGGGGGTGATGAAGCTGTAGTGAAGAGAACCCCCCCGGGGTCTAGACACTGGTGGTGGTGGTGATGATGAGGTGCAAAGCAGAGACTGGTGAGGTGAAGTGGCTCTGGACTCCTGCTGCCTGGACCTGAAGGCTGGAGGAGAGGGCGTCAGGGAGGATCGAGGTGAACATCTTCTGCTACCTGGGTCCAGTGACTGGAGGAGAGAGGGGTGGAGGAGGGTCGCGCGATTGACTGAATGACAACTGATGGAGCAAAGACAGAGGCGATTTAAAGATTTGGCAGCAGCAAATTGACTGGCTATCGCGACAGTGGCAAAATCTGAATGGATGGTAAAGACAAAGGTGAACGCCCACAAACAGCTGATTAGAGGGAATAGGAAGAGAGAGGCGGAGTAAAGGAAAGTTGTGAATGAAGGCAGCATAATAGAAGGTCTTCCTGATTGAACTTACGCTGAGCTACATATGTATGTATGTATGTATGTATGCTCATATGTATGTATGCTCATATGTATGTATGTATGTATGCTCATATGTATGTATGTATGTATGCTCATATGTATGTATGTATGTATGTATGGTCATATGCATGTATATATATATGCTCATATGTATGTATGCTCATATGTATGTATGTATGTATGTATGTGTATGTATGTATGTACGGTCATATGTATGTATGTATGTATGTATGGTCATATCCCTCTATGGTACACATTATGATGCCAGTGAGGGAAATGTGTTTTTATGTCTCAAAATAGACTAAATAAACATAATCTGAAGAAATTTTATTTTTATTTTTATTTTTGGAAGTTTTTGGGGTTCGTTGCCTGTAGGCAACATTGTACCATAATGGTGCATAAGTGTAAAAGAACGTTCCTTTTCCAATTTGAACATTGTTTATTTCATAAACATATGCAAAAATATTCAATAACATCAAGAAGTCACAATTCATTTTAAATTTCAAATTAAAAAGAATTATGAAAAGAATTTAAATATATATGTATGTATGTATGTATGTATGTATGTATGGTCATATATATGTATGGTCATATGTATGTATGTATGCTCATATGTATGTATGTATGTATGCTCATATGTATGTATGCATGGTCATATGTATGTATGTATTCTCATATGTATGTATGTATGTATGTATGTATGGCCATATGCATGTATATATATATGCTCATATGTATGTATGCTCATATGTATGTATGTATGTATGTATGGTCACATGTATGTATGTATCCATGGTCATATGTATGTATGTATTTATGCATGTATGCTCATATGTATGTATGTATGCATGGTCATATGTATGACCATATGTATGTATGTATGTGTGTATGTATGTATGGTCATATGAATGTATGCATGGTCATGTGTATGTATTCTCATATGTATGTAAGTATGTATGTATGGTCATATGCATGTATATATATATGCTCATATGTATGTATGTGTGTATGTATGGTCATAAATATGTATGTATGCATGTTCATATGTATGTATGTATGCATGGTCATATGTATGTATGATCATATGTATGTATGGTCATATGTATGTATGTGTGTATGTATGGTCATATGTATGTATACATGGTCATAAGTATATATGTATGTATTTATACTCATATGTATGTATGTATGCATGGTCATATGTATGTATGTATGTATGTATGTTCATATGTATGTATGGTCATGTATGTATGTATGTATGTATGTATGTATGTATGTATGTATGGTCATAAGTATGTATGTATGTATGTTCATATGTATGTATGCATGGTCATATGTATGGCTGTATGTATGTATGTATGTATGTATGTATGTATGTATGTATGGTTGCATGGTCATATGTATGTATGTATGTATGTATGCTCATATGTATGTATGCTCATATATATGTATGTATGTATGGTCATATGTATGTATGCTCATATGTATGTATGTATGTATGTATGTATGTATGTATGGTCATATGTATGTATGCATGGTCGTATGTATGTATGTATGCTCATATGTATGTATGTATGCATGGTCATACGTATGGCCATATGTATGTATGTATGTATTCTCATATGTATGTATGTATGTATGTAGGTATGTATGTATGTATGTATGCATGGTGATATGTATGACCATATGTATGTATGTATGTATGTATGTATCCATGGTCATATGTATGACCATATGTATGTAGGTATGTATGTGTGTATGTATGTATGGTTATATGAATGTATGCATGGTCATATGTATGTATGTATGCTCATATGTATGTATGTATGCATGGTCATACGTATGGCCATATGTATGTATTTATGTATTCTCATATGTATGTATGTATGTATGTATGCATGTATGCATGGTCATATGTATGACCATATGTATGTATGTATGTATGTATGTATGTATGTATGTATGTATGCATGGTCATATGTATGACCATATGTATGTATGTATGTATGTGTGTATGTATGTATGGTTATATGAATGTATGCATGGTCATATGTATGTATGTATGCTCATATGTATGTATGTATGTATGCATGGTCATACGTATGGCCATATGTATGTATTTATGTATTCTCATATGTATGTATGTATGTATGTATGCATGTATGCATGGTCATATGTATGACCATATGTATGTATGTATGTATGTGTGTATGTATGTATGTATGTATGCATGGTCATATGTATGACCATATGTATGTATGTATGTATGTGTGTATGTATGTATGGTTATATGAATGTATGCATGGTCATATGTAGGTATGGTCGTATGTATGTATGTATGTATGTATGTATGTATGGTCATAAGTATGTATGTATGTATGTATGTATGTATGTATATATGTATGGTCATACGTATGTATGTATGCATGGTCATATGTATGTATGGTCATATGTATGTATGTATGTATGTATGGTCATATGTATGTATGTTTGTATGTATGGTCATATGTTTGGCCATATGTATGAATGTATGCTCATATGTATGTATGCTCATATGTATGTATGTATGTATGGTCATATGTATGGCCATATGTATGTATGTATACTCATATGTATGTATGGTCATATGTATGCATGTATGTATGTATGGTCATAAGTATGTATGTATGCATGTTCATATGTATGCATGGTCATATGTATGTGTCGTCATATGTATGTATGGTCATATGTATGTATGTATGTATCTATGGTCATATGTATGTATATATGGTCATAAGTATATATGTATGTATGTATGTATGTATGTATGTTCATATGTATGTATGGTCATGTATGTATGTATGTATGTATGTATGCATGGTCATATGTATGTATGTATGTATGTATGTATGTATGTATGTATGTTCATATGTATGTATGGTCATGTATGTATGTATGTATATATGTATGTATGTATGTATGTATGGTCATAAGTATGTATGTATGTATGTTCATATGTATGTATGCATGGTCATATGTATGGCTGTATGGCTGTATGTATGTATGTGTGTATGGTTGAATGGTCATATGTATGTATGTATATATGCTCATATGTATGTATGGTCATGTATGTATGTATGTATGTATGCATGGTCATATGTATGTATGTATGTATGTATGTATGTATGTATGTTCATATGTATGTATGGTCATGTATGTATGTATGTATGTATGTATGTATGGTCATAAGTATGTATGTATGTATGTGTGTATGGTTGCATGGTCATATGTATGTATGTATGTATGCTCATATGTATGTATGCTCATATATATGTATGTATGTATGCTCATATGTATGTATGTATGTATGTATGTATGTATGGTCATATGTATTTATGTATGTATGTATGTATGTATGTATGTATGTATGTATGTATGGTCATATCCCTCTATGGTACACATTATGATGCCAGTGAGGGAAATGTGTTTTTATGTCTCAAAATAGACTAAATAAACATAATCTGAAGAAATTTTTTTTTTTTTTTATTTTTGGAAGTTTTTGGGGTTCGTTGCCTGTAGGCAACATTGTACCATAATGGTGAATAAGTGAAAAAGAATGTTTCTTTTCCAATTTGAACATTGTTTATTTCATAAACATATGGAAAAATATTCAATAACATCAAGAAGTCACAGTTTATTTTAAATTTCAAATTAAAAAGAATTATAAAAAGAATTTATAGATATATGTATGTATGTATGTATGTATGTATGGTCATATATATGTATGTATGTATGTATGTATGGTCATATGTATGTATGTATGTATGGTCATATGTATGTATGTATGGTCATATGTATGTATGCATGGTCATATGTATGTATGTATGCTCATATGTATGTATGCATGGTCATATGTATGTATGTATTCTCATATGTATGTATGTATGTATGGTCATATGCATGTATGTATATATGCTCATATGTATGTATGCTCATATGTATGTATGTATGTATGGTCACATGTATGTATGTATGCATGGTCATATGTATGTATGTATTTATGCATGTATGCTCATATGTATGTAAGTATGCATGGTCATATGTATGACCATATGTATGTATGTATGTGTGTATGTATGTATGGTCATATGAATGTATGCATGTTCATATGTATGTATGGTCATATGTATGTATGTATGTATGTATGCATGGTCATATGTATGTATGTATGTATGTATGTATGTATGTATGTATGTATGGTCATATGTATACATGTATGTATGTATGTATGTATGTATGTATGTATGGTCATATGTATGTATGTATGGACATATGTATGTATGCATGGTCATATGTATGTATGTATGTATGTATGCTCATATGTATGTATGCATGGTCATATGTATGTATGTATTCTCATATGTATGTATCTATGTATGTATGTATGTATGTATGGTCATATGTATGTATGTATATATGCTCATATGTATGTATGCTCATATGTATGTATGTATGTATGTATGTATGTATGTATGTATGGTCACATGTATGTATGTATGTATGTATTAATGGTCATATGTATGTATGTATGCATGTATGCTCATATGTATGTATGTATGTATGTATGTATATATGCATGGTCATATGTATGACCATATGTATGTATGGTCATATGAATGTATGCATGGTCATATGTATGTATAGTCATATGTATGCATGTATGATCATAAGTATGTATGTATGTATGTATGGTCATATGTATGTATGTATGTATGCATGGTCATATGTATATATGGTCATATGTATGTATGTATGTATGTATGGTCATATGTATGTATGTTTGTATGCATGGTCATATGTTTTTCCATATGTATGAATGTATGCTCATATGTATGTATGCTCATTTCAATCCGGAGAGACTAAGAGTAAAAGAGAAATGGTTTATTGGCACATACATAATATATGAAACATGAACAGTCTTTGGCGGTTAGACCCCAGTGAGGTGAAACAATATGTATATATAAATGGGGGTGATGAAGCTGTAGTGAAGAGAACCCCCCCGGGGTCTAGACACTGGTGGTGGTGGTGATGATGAGGTGCAAAGCAGAGACTGGTGAGGTGAAGTGGCTCTGGACTCCTGCTGCCTGGACCTGAAGGCTGGAGGAGAGGGCGTCAGGGAGGATCGAGGTGAACATCTTCTGCTACCTGGGTCCAGTGACTGGAGGAGAGAGGGGTGGAGGAGGGTCGCGCGATTGACTGAATGACAACTGATGGAGCAAAGACAGAGGCGATTTAAAGATTTGGCAGCAGCAAATTGACTGGCTATCGCGACGGTGGCAAAATCTGAATGGATGGTAAAGACGAAGGTGAACGCCCACAAACAGCTGATTAGAGGGAAGAGGAGGAGAGAGGCGGAGTAAAGGAAAGTTGTGAATGAAGGCAGCGTAATAGAAGGTCTTCCTGATTGAACTTACGCTGAGCTACATATGTATGTATGTATGTATGTATGTATGCTCATATGTATGTATGCTCATATGTATGTATGTATGTATGTTCATATGTATGTATGTATGTATGTATGCTCATATGTATGTATGTATGTATGTATGTATGGTCATATGTATGTATGTATGTATGCTCATATGTATGTATGTATGTGTATGTACGTATGTATGTATCTATGTATGTATGTATGTGTATGTATGTATGTACGGTCATATGTATGTATGTATGTATGTATGGTCATATCCCTCTATGGTACACATTATGATGCCAGTGAGGGAAATGTGTTTTTATGTCTCAAAATAGACTAAATAAACATAATCTGAAGAAATTTTATTTTTATTTTTATTTTTGGAAGTTTTTGGGGTTCGTTGCCTGTAGGCAACATTGTACCATAATGGTGCATAAGTGAAAAAGAACGTTCCTTTTCCAATTTTAACATTGTTTATTTCATAAACATATGCAAAAATATTCAATAACATCAAGAAGTCACAATTCATTTTAAATTTCAAATTAAAAAGAATTATGAAAAGAATTTAAATATATATGTATGTATGTATGTATGTATGTATGCATGTATGCTCATATGTATGTATGTATGCATGGATATATGTATGACCATATGTATGTATGTATGTGTGTATGTATGTATGGTCATATGAATGTATGCATGGTCATATGTATGTATGGTCATATGTATGTATGTATGTATGTATGGTCATATGAATGTATGCATGGTCATATGTATGTATGATCATATGTATGTATGTATGTATGTATGTATGGTCATATGTATGTATGCATGGTCATATGTATGTATGTATGTATGCTCATATGTATGTATGTATTCTCATATGTATGGTCATATGTATGTATGTATATATGCTCATATGTATGTATGCTCATATGTATGTATGTATGTATGTATGGTCACATGTATGTATGCATGGTCATATGTATGTATGTATGCATGTATGCTCATATGTATGTATGTATGTATGTATGTATGTATATCTGCATGGTCATATGTATGTATGGTCATATCCCTCTATGGTACACATTATGATGCCAGTGAGGGAAATGTGTTTTTATGTCTCAAAATAGACTAAATAAACATAATCTGAAGAAATTTTATTTCATGTATGTATGTATGTATGTATGTATGTATGTATGTATGTATGTATGGTCATATGTATGCATGTATGGTCATAAGTATGTATGGATGTATGTATGGATGTATGTATGGTCATATGTATGTATGTATGCATGGTCATATGTATGTATGTATATATGTATGCTCATATGTATGTATGTATGGTCATATGTATGTATGCATGGTCATATGTATGTATGTATGTATGCTCACATGTATGTATGTATTCTCATATGTATGGTCATATGTATGTATGTATATATGCTCATATCTATGTATGCTCATATGTATGTATGTATGTATGTATGTATGTATGTATGGTCACATGTATGTATGTATGCATGGTCATATGTATGTATGTATGTATGTATGTATGTATGTATGTATGTATGTATGCATGGTCATATGTATGTATGTATGTATGTATGTATGGTCATATGTATGTATGTTTGTATGCATGGTCATATGTTTGGCCATATGTATGTATGTATGTATGGTCATATGTATGGCCATATGTATGTATGTATACTCATATGTATGTATGTATGTATGCATGGTCATATGTATGGCCATATGTATGTATGTATACTCATATGTATGTATGGTCATATGTATGTATGTATGTATGTATGTATGTATGTATGTATGTATGGTCATAAGTATGTATGTATGCATGTTCATATGTATGTATGTATGCATGGTCATATGTATGTATGGTCATATGTATGTATGGTCATATGTATGTATGTATGTATGGTCATATGTATGTATATATGTTCATAAGTATATATGTATGTATTTATACTCATATGTATGTATGTATGCATGCTCATTTGTATGTATTTATGTATGTATGTTCATATGTATGTATGGTCATGTATGTATGTATGTATGTATGTATGGTCATAAGTACATATGTATGTATGTTCATATGTATGTATGCATGGTCATATGTATGGCTGTATGTATGTATGTATGTATGTATGTATGGTTCCATGGTCATATGTATGTATGTATGTATGCTCATATGTATGTATGCTCATATATATGTATGTTTGTATGCTCATATGTATGTATGTATGCTCATATGTATGTATGTATGTATGTATGTATGTATGTATGCTCATATGTATGTATGTATGTATGTATGGTCATATGTATGTATGCATGGTCGTATGTATGTATGTATGCTCATATGTATGTATGTATGCATGGTCATATGTATGGCCATATGTATGTATGTATGTATACATGGCCATATGTATGTATGTATGCTCATATGTATGTATGTATGTATGCATGGTCATATGTATGTATGTATGTATGTATGTATGGTCACATGTATGTATGTATGTATGCATGGTCATATGTATGTATGTATGCTCATATGTATGTATGTATGTATGTATGTATGTATGTATGTATGCATGGCCATATGTATGTATGTATATATGTATGTATGTGTGTATGTGTGTATGTATGTATGGTCATATGAATGTATGCATGGTCATATGTATGTATGCTCATATGTATGTATGTATGTATGTATGTATGTATGCATGCTCATATGTATGTATGTATGTATGTATGCCCATATGTATGTACGTATGTATGTATGTATGTATGTATGTATATATGTATGTATGTATGTATGCTCATATGTATGTATGTATGCATGGTCACAAGTATGTATGTATGTATGAATGTATGGTCATATGTACGTATGTATGTATGTATGTATGTATGTATGTATGGTCATATCCCTCTATGGTACACATTATGATGCCAGTGAGGGAAATGTGTTTTTATGTCTCAAAATAGACTAAATAAACATAATCTGAAGAAATTTTATTTTTATTTTTATTTTTGGAAGTTTTTGGGGTTCGTTGCCTGTAGGCAACATTGTACCATAATGGTGCATAAGTGAAAAAGAACGTTCCTTTTCCAATTTGAACATTGTTTATTTCATAAACATATGCAAAAATATTCAATAACATCAAGAAGTCACAATTCATTTTAAATTTCAAATTAAAAAGAATTATGAAAAGAATTTAAATATATATGTATGTATGTATGTATGTATGTATGCATGTATGCTCATATGTATGTATGTATGCATGGATATATGTATGACCATATGTATGTATGTATGTGTGTATGTATGTATGGTCATATGAATGTATGCATGGTCATATGTATGTATGGTCATATGTATGTATGTATGTATGTATGGTCATATGAATGTATGCATGGTCATATGTATGTATGATCATATGTATGTATGTATGTATGTATGTATGGTCATATGTATGTATGCATGGTCATATGTATGTATGTATGTATGCTCATATGTATGTATGTATTCTCATATGTATGGTCATATGTATGTATGTATATATGCTCATATGTATGTATGCTCATATGTATGTATGTATGTATGTATGGTCACATGTATGTATGCATGGTCATATGTATGTATGTATGCATGTATGCTCATATGTATGTATGTATGTATGTATGTATGTATATCTGCATGGTCATATGTATGTATGGTCATATCCCTCTATGGTACACATTATGATGCCAGTGAGGGAAATGTGTTTTTATGTCTCAAAATAGACTAAATAAACATAATCTGAAGAAATTTTATTTCATGTATGTATGTATGTATGTATGTATGTATGTATGTATGTATGTATGGTCATATGTATGCATGTATGGTCATAAGTATGTATGGATGTATGTATGGATGTATGTATGGTCATATGTATGTATGTATGCATGGTCATATGTATGTATGTATATATGTATGCTCATATGTATGTATGTATGGTCATATGTATGTATGCATGGTCATATGTATGTATGTATGTATGCTCATATGTATGTATGTATTCTCATATGTATGGTCATATGTATGTATGTATATATGCTTATATGTATGTATGCTCATATGTATGTATGTATGTATGTATGTATGTATGTATGGTCACATGTATGTATGTATGCATGGTCATATGTATGTATGTATGTATGTATGTATGTATGTATGTATGTATGTATGTATGTATGTATGTATGTATGCATGGTCATATGTATGTATGTATGTATGTATGTATGGTCATATGTATGTATGTTTGTATGCATGGTCATATGTTTGGCCATATGTATGTATGTATGTATGGTCATATGTATGGCCATATGTATGTATGTATACTCATATGTATGTATGTATGTATGCATGGTCATATGTATGGCCATATGTATGTATGTATACTCATATGTATGTATGGTCATATGTATGTATGTATGTATGTATGTATGTATGTATGTATGGTCATAAGTATGTATGTATGCATGTTCATATGTATGTATGTATGCATGGTCATATGTATGTATGGTCATATGTATGTATGGTCATATGTATGTATGTATGTATGGTCATATGTATGTATATATGTTCATAAGTATATATGTATGTATTTATACTCATATGTATGTATGTATGCATGCTCATTTGTATGTATTTATGTATGTATGTTCATATGTATGTATGGTCATGTATGTATGTATGTATGTATGTATGGTCATAAGTACATATGTATGTATGTTCATATGTATGTATGCATGGTCATATGTATGGCTGTATGTATGTATGTATGTATGTATGTATGGTTCCATGGTCATATGTATGTATGTATGTATGCTCATATGTATGTATGCTCATATATATGTATGTTTGTATGCTCATATGTATGTATGTATGCTCATATGTATGTATGTATGTATGTATGTATGTATGTATGCTCATATGTATGTATGTATGTATGTATGGTCATATGTATGTATGCATGGTCGTATGTATGTATGTATGCTCATATGTATGTATGTATGCATGGTCATATGTATGGCCATATGTATGTATGTATGTATACATGGCCATATGTATGTATGTATGCTCATATGTATGTATGTATGTATGCATGGTCATATGTATGTATGTATGTATGTATGTATGGTCACATGTATGTATGTATGTATGCATGGTCATATGTATGTATGTATGCTTATATGTATGTATGTATGTATGTATGTATGTATGTATGCATGGCCATATGTATGTATGTATATATGTATGTATGTGTGTATGTGTGTATGTATGTATGGTCATATGAATGTATGCATGGTCATATGTATGTATGCTCATATGTATGTATGTATGTATGTATGTATGTATGCATGCTCATATGTATGTATGTATGTATGTATGCCCATATGTATGTACGTATGTATGTATGTATGTATGTATGTATGTATGTATGTATATATGTATGTATGTATGTATGCTCATATGTATGTATGTATGCATGGTCACAAGTATGTATGTATGTATGCATGTATGGTCATATGTACGTATGTATGTATGTATGTATGTATGTATGTATGGTCATATCCCTCTATGGTACACATTATGATGCCAGTGAGGGAAATGTGTTTTTATGTCTCAAAATAGACTAAATAAACATAATCTGAAGAAATTTTATTTTTATTTTTATTTTTATTTTTGGAAGTTTTTGGGGTTCGTTGCCTGTAGGCAACATTGTACCATAATGGTGCATAAGTGAAAAAGAACGTTTCTTTTCCAATTTGAACATTGTTTATTTCATAAACATATGCAAAAATATTCAATAACATCTAGAAGTCACAATTCATTTTAAATTTCAAATTAAAAAGAATTATAAAAATAATTTATATATATATGTATGTATGTATGTATGTATGGTCATATATATGTATGTATGTATGTATGTATGGTCATATATATGTATGTATGTATGTATGGTCATATGTATGTATGTATGCTCATCCGTATGTATGTATGCTCATATGTATGTATGCATGGTCATATGTATGTATGTATGCTCATATGTATGTATGCATGGTCATATGTATGTATGTATATATTCTCATATGTATGTATGTATGGTCATATGCATGTATGTATATATGCTCATATGTATGTATGCTCATATGTATGTATGTATGTATGGTCACATGTATGTATATATGCATGGTCATATGTATGTATGCATTTATGCATCTATGGTCATATGTATGTATGTATGCATGGTCATATGTATGACCATATGTTTGTATGTATGTGTGTATGTATGTATGGTCATATGAATGTATGCATGGTCATATGTATGTATGGTCATATGTATGTATGTATGTATGTATGTATGTATGCATGGTCATATGTATGTATGTATGTATGTATGTATGTATGGTCATATGTATACATGTATGTATGTATCTATGTATGTATGTATGTATGTATGTATGTATGTATGCTCATATGTATGTATGCATGGTCATATGTATGTATGTATGCTCATATGTATGTATGCATGGTCATATGTATGTATGTATTCTCATATGTATGTATGTATGTATGTATGTATGTATGTATGTATGTATATATGCTCATATGTATGTATGTATGTATGTATGTATGTATGGTCACATGTATGTATGCATGGTCATATGTATGTATGTATGCATGTATGCTCATATGTATGTATGTATGTATGTATGTATGTATATCTGCATGGTCATATGTATGTATGGTCATATGAATGTATGCATGGTCATATGTATGAATGGTCATATGTATGCATGTATGATCATAAGTATGTATGTATGTATATATGCTCATATGTATGTATGCTCATATGTATGTATGTATGTATGGTCACATGTATGTATATATGCATGGTCATATGTATGTATGCATTTATACATGTATGGTCATATGTATGTATGTATGCATGGTCATATGTATGACCACATGTTTGTATGTATGTGTGTATGTATGTATGGTCATATGAATGTATGCATGGTCATATGTATGTATGGTCATATGTATGTATGTATGTATGTATGTATGTATGTATGTATGTATGTATATATGTATGTATGTATGTATGCTCATATGTATGTATGTATGCATGGTCACAAGTATGTATGTATGTATGCATGTATGGTCATATGTACGTATGTATGTATGTATGTATGTATGTATGTATGGTCATATCCCTCTATGGTACACATTATGATGCCAGTGAGGGAAATGTGTTTTTATGTCTCAAAATAGACTAAATAAACATAATCTGAAGAAATTTTATTTTTATTTTTATTTTTATTTTTGGAAGTTTTTGGGGTTCGTTGCCTGTAGGCAACATTGTACCATAATGGTGCATAAGTGAAAAAGAACGTTTCTTTTCCAATTTGAACATTGTTTATTTCATAAACATATGCAAAAATATTCAATAACATCTAGAAGTCACAATTCATTTTAAATTTCAAATTAAAAAGAATTATAAAAATAATTTATATATATATGTATGTATGTATGTATGTATGGTCATATATATGTATGTATGTATGTATGTATGGTCATATATATGTATGTATGTATGTATGGTCATATGTATGTATGTATGCTCATCCGTATGTATGTATGCTCATATGTATGTATGCATGGTCATATGTATGTATGTATGCTCATATGTATGTATGCATGGTCATATGTATGTATGTATATATTCTCATATGTATGTATGTATGGTCATATGCATGTATGTATATATGCTCATATGTATGTATGCTCATATGTATGTATGTATGTATGGTCACATGTATGTATATATGCATGGTCATATGTATGTATGCATTTATGCATCTATGGTCATATGTATGTATGTATGCATGGTCATATGTATGACCATATGTTTGTATGTATGTGTGTATGTATGTATGGTCATATGAATGTATGCATGGTCATATGTATGTATGGTCATATGTATGTATGTATGTATGTATGTATGTATGCATGGTCATATGTATGTATGTATGTATGTATGTATGTATGGTCATATGTATACATGTATGTATGTATCTATGTATGTATGTATGTATGTATGTATGTATGTATGCTCATATGTATGTATGCATGGTCATATGTATGTATGTATGCTCATATGTATGTATGCATGGTCATATGTATGTATGTATTCTCATATGTATGTATGTATGTATGTATGTATGTATGTATGTATGTATATATGCTCATATGTATGTATGTATGTATGTATGTATGTATGGTCACATGTATGTATGCATGGTCATATGTATGTATGTATGCATGTATGCTCATATGTATGTATGTATGTATGTATGTATGTATATCTGCATGGTCATATGTATGTATGGTCATATGAATGTATGCATGGTCATATGTATGAATGGTCATATGTATGCATGTATGATCATAAGTATGTATGTATGTATATATGCTCATATGTATGTATGCTCATATGTATGTATGTATGTATGGTCACATGTATGTATATATGCATGGTCATATGTATGTATGCATTTATACATGTATGGTCATATGTATGTATGTATGCATGGTCATATGTATGACCACATGTTTGTATGTATGTGTGTATGTATGTATGGTCATATGAATGTATGCATGGTCATATGTATGTATGGTCATATGTATGTATGTATGTATGTATGTATGTATGTATGCATGGTCATATGTACGTATGTATGTATGTATGTATGTATGGTCATATGTATACATGTATGTATGTATCTATGTATGTATGTATGTATGTATGTATGTATGTATGCTCATATGTATGTATGCATGGTCATATGTATGTATGTATGCTCATATGTATGTATGCATGGTCATATGTATGTATGTATTCTCATATGTATGTATGTATGTATGTATATATGCTCATATGTATGTATGTATGTATGTATGTATGTATGTATGGTCACATGTATGTATGCATGGTCATATGTATGTATGTATGCATGTATGCTCATATGTATGTATGTATGTATGTATATCTGCATGGTCATATGTATGTATGGTCATATGAATGTATGCATGGTCATATGTATAAATGGTCATATGAATGCATGTATGATCATAAGTATGTATGTATGTATGCTCATATGTATGTATGTATGCATGGTCATATGTATATATGGTCATATGTATGTATGTATGGTCATATGTATGTATGTTTGTATGCATGGTCATATGTTTGGACATATGTATGAATGTATGCTCATATGTATGTATGCTCATTTCAATCAGGAGAGACTAAGAGTAAAAGAGAAATGGTTTATTGGCACATGCATGATATATGAAACATGAACAGTCTTTGGCGGTTAGACCCCAATGAGGTGAAACAATATGTATATATAAATGGGGGTGATGAAGCTGTAGTGAAGAGAACCCCCCCGGGGTCTAGACACTGGTGGTGGTGGTGATGATGAGGTGCAAAGCAGAGACTGGTGAGGTGAAGTGGCTCTGGACTCCTGCTGCCTGGACCTGAAGGCTGGAGGAGAGGGCGTCAGGGAGGATCGAGGTGAACATCTTCTGCTACCTGGGTCCAGTGACTGGAGGAGAGAGGGGTGGAGGAGGGTCGCGCGATTGACTGAATGACAACTGATGGAGCAAAGACAGAGGCGATTTAAAGATTTGGCAGCAGCAAATTGACTGGCTATCGCGACGGTGGCAAAATCTGAATGGATGGTAAAGACGAAGGTGAACGCCCACAAACAGCTGATTAGAGGGAATAGGAGGAGAGAGGCGGAGAAAAGGAAAGTTGTGAATGAAGGCAGCGTAATAGAAGGTCTTCCTGATTGAACTTACGCTGAGCTACATATGTATGTATGTATGTATGTATGTATGCTCATATGTATGTATGCTCATATGTATGTATGTATGTATGCTCATATGTATGTATGTATGTATGTATGCTCATATGTATGTATGTATGTATGCTCATACGTATGTATGTATGTGTATGTATGTATGTATGTATGTATGTATGTGTATGTATGTATGTACGGTCATATGTATGTATGTATGTATGTATGTATGGTCATATCCCTCTATGGTACACATTATGATGCCAGTGAGGGAAATGTGTTTTTATGTCTCAAAATAGACTAAATAAACATAATCTGAAGAAATTTTATTTTTATTTTTATTTTTGGAAGTTTTTGGGGTTCGTTGCCTGTAGGCAACATTGTACCATAATGGTGCATAAGTGAAAAAGAACGTTCCTTTTCCAATTTGAACATTGTTTATTTCATAAACATATGCAAAAATATTCAATAACATCAAGAAGTCACAATTCATTTTAAATTTCAAATTAAAAAGAATTATGAAAAGAATTTAAATATATATGTATGTATGTATGTATGTATGGTCATATATATGTATGTATGTATGGTCATATATATGTATGTATGTATGGTCATATGTATGTATGTATGTATGGTCATATGTATGTATGTATGCTCATATGTATGTATGCATGGTCATATGTATGTATGTATGCTCATATGTATGTATGCATGGTCATATGTATGTATGTATTCTCATATGTATGTATGTATGTATGTATGGTCATATTCATGTATGTATATATGCTCATATATATGTATGCTCATATGTATGTATGTATGTATGTATGGTCACATGTATGTATGTATGCATGGTCATATGTATGTATGTATGTATGTATGCATGTATGCTCATATGTATGTATGTATGCATGGATATATGTATGACCATATGTATGTATGTATGTGTGTATGTATGTATGGTCATATGAATGTATGCATGGTCATATGTATGTATGGTCATATGTATGTATGTATGTATGTATGGTCATATGAATGTATGCATGGTCATATGTATGTATGGTCATATGTATGTATGTATGTATGTATGTATGGTCATATGTATGTATGCATGGTCATATGTATGTATGTATGTATGCTCATATGTATGTATGTATTCTCATATGTATGGTCATATGTATGTATGTATATATGCTCATATGTATGTATGCTCATATGTATGTATGTATGTATGTATGTATGGTCACATGTATGTATGCATGGTCATATGTATGTATGTATGCATGTATGCTCATATGTATGTATGTATGTATGTATGTATATCTGCATGGTCATATGTATGTATGGTCATATCCCTCTATGGTACACATTATGATGCCAGTGAGGGAAATGTGTTTTTATGTCTCAAAATAGACTAAATAAACATAATCTGAAGAAATTTTATTTTATGTATGTATGTATGTATGTATGTATGTATGTATGTATGTATGGTCATATGTATGCATGTATGGTCATAAGTATGTATGGATGTATGTATGGATGTATGTATAGTCATATGTATGTATGTATGCATGGTCATATGTATGTATGTATATATGTATGCTCATATGTATGTATGTATGGTCATATGTATGTATGCATGGTCATATGTATGTATGTATGTATGCTCATATGTATGTATGTATTCTCATATGTATGGTCATATGTATGTATGTATATATGCTCATATGTATGTATGCTCATATGTATGTATGTATGTATGTATGTATGTATGTATGGTCACATGTATGTATGTATGCATGGTCATATGTATGTATGTATGTATGTATGTATGTATGTATGTATGTATGCATGGTCATATGTATGTATGTATGTATGTATGTATGTATGTATGGTCATATGTATGTATGTTTGTATACATGGTCATATGTTTGGCCATATGTATGTATGTATGTATGGTCATATGTATGGCCATATGTATGTATGTATACTCATATGTATGTATGTATGTATGCATGGTCATATGTATGGCCATATGTATGTATGTATACTCATATGTATTTATGGTCATATGTATGTATGTATGTATGTTTGTATGTATGTATGTATGTATGGTCATAAGTATGTATGTATGCATGTATGGTCATATTCATGTATGTATGCATGGTCATATGTATGTATGCTCATATGTATGTATGTATGTATGGTCACATGTATGTATGTATGCATGGTCATATGTATGTATGTATGTATGTATGCATGTATGCTCATATGTATGTATGTATGCATGGACATATGTATGACCATATGTATGTATGTATGTATGTGTGTATGTATGTATGGTCATATGAATGTATGCATGGTCATATGTATATATGGTCATATGTATGTATGTATGTATGTATGTATGGTCATATGTATACATGTATGTATGTATGTATGTATGTATGTATGTATGTATAGTCATATGTATGTATGTATGCTCATATGTATGTATGCATGGTCATATGTATGTATGTATGTATGCTCATATGTATGTATGTATTCTCATATGTATGGTCATATGTATGTATGTATATATGCTCATATGTATGTATGCTCATATGTATGTATGTATGTATGTATGTATGTATGTATGTATGTATGTATGTATGTATGTATGGTCACATGTATGTATGTATGCATGGTCATATGTATGTATGTATGTATGTATGTATGCATGTATGCTCATATGTATGTATGTATGTATGCATGTATGTATGTATGTATGTATGCATGGTCATATGTATGACCATATGTATGTATGTATGTGTATATGTATGTATGGTCATATGAATGTATGCATGGTCATATGTATGTATGGCCATATGTATGCATGTATGATCATAAGTATGTATGTATGTATGTATGTATGTATGTATGTATGTATGTATGGTCATATGTATGTATGTATGCATGGTCATATGTATATATGGTCATATGTATGTATGTATGTATGTATGTATGTATGTATGTATGGTCATATGTATGTATGTTTGTATGCATGGTCATATGTTTGGCCATATGTATGAATGTATGCTCATATGTATGTATGCTCATTTCCATCAGGAGAGACTAAGAGTAAAAGAGAAATGGTTTATTGGCACATGCATGATATATGAAACATGAACAGTCTTTGGCGGTTAGACCCCAATGAGGTGAAACAATATGTATATATAAATGGGGGTGATGAAGCTGTAGTGAAGAGAACCCCCCCGGGGTCTAGACACTGGTGGTGGTGGTGATGATGAGGTGCAAAGCAGAGACTGGTGAGGTGAAGTGGCTCTGGACTCCTGCTGCCTGGACCTGAAGGCTGGAGGAGAGGGCGTCAGGGAGGATCGAGGTGAACATCTTCTGCTACCTGGGTCCAGTGACTGGAGGAGAGAGGGGTGGAGGAGGGTCGCGCGATTGACTGAATGACAACTGATGGAGCAAAGACAGAGGCGATTTAAAGATTTGGCAGCAGCAAATTGACTGGCTATCGCGACGATGGCAAAATCTGAATGGATGGTAAAGACGAAGGTGAACGCCCACAAACAGCTGATTAGAGGGAATAAGGCAAGGCAAGGCAAGGCAAGGCAATTTTATTTATATAGCACCATTCATACACAAGGCAATTCAAGGTGCTTTACAGAACTTGAAAATGCATTAAATTAGAAACAATAAAAGAGCATTTAAACTATAAAAGAATAGGAGGAGAGAGGCGGAGTAAAGGAAAGTTGTGAATGAAGGCAGCGTAATAGAAGGTCTTCCTGATTGAACTTACGCTGAGCTACATATGTATGTATGTATGTATGCTCATATGTATGTATGCTCATATGTATGTATGTATGTATGCTCATATGTATGTATGTATGTATGCTCATATGTATGTATGTATGTATGGTCATATGTATGTATGTATGTATGCTCATATGTATGTATGTATGTGTATGTATGTATGTATGTATGTATGTATGTATGTATGTATGTATGTATGTATGTGTATGTATGTATGTACGGTCATATGTATGTATGTATGTATGTATGGTCATATCCCTCTATGGTACACATTATGATGCCAGTGAGGGAAATGTGTTTTTATGTCTCAAAATAGACTAAATAAACATAATCTGAAGAAATTTTATTTTTATTTTTATTTTTGGAAGTTTTTGGGGTTCGTTGCCTGTAGGCAACCTTGTACCATAATGGTACATAAGTGAAAAAGAACGTTCCTTTTCCAATTTGAACATTGTTTATTTCATAAACATATGCAAAAATATTCAATAACATCAAGAAGTCACAATTCATTTTAAATTTCAAATTAAAAAGGATTATGAAAAGAATTTAAATATATATGTATGTATGTATGTATGTATGTATGTATGGTCATATATATGTATGTATGTATGGTCATATGTATGTATGTATGCTCATAGGTATGTATGCATGGTCATATGTATGTATGTATGCTCATATGTATGTATGCATGGTCATATGTATGTATGTATTCTCATATGTATGTATGTATGTATGTATGGTCATATGCATGTATGTATATATGCTCATATGTATGTATGCTCATATGTATGTATGTATGTATGTATGTATGGTCACATGTATGTATGTATGCATGGTCATATGTATGTATGTATTTATGCATGTATGCTCATATGTATGTATGTATGCATGGTCATATGTATGACCATATGTATGTATGTATGTGTGTATGTATGTATGGTCATATGAATGTATGCATGGTCATATGTATGTATGGTCATATGTATGTATGTATGTATGTATGTATGGTCATATGTATGCATGTATGGTCATAAGTATGTATGTATGTATGCATGGTCATATGTATATATGGTCATATGTATGTATGTATGTATGTATGGTGATATGTATGTATGTTTGTATGCATGGTCATATGTTTGGCCATATGTATGAATGTATGCTCATATGTATGTACGTATGTATGTATGTATACTCATATGTATGTATGCTCATATGTATGTATGCTCATATGTATGTATGTATGTATGTATGTATGCTCATATGTATGTATGTATGTATGTATGTATGTATGTATGTATGTATGTATGGTCACATGTATCTATGTATGCATGGTCATATGTATGTATGTATGTATGCATGTATGCTCATATGTATGTATGTATGTATGTATGCATGGTTATATGTATGACCATATGTATGTATGTATGTGTGTCTGTATGTATGGTCATATGAATGTATGCATGGTCATATGTATGTATGGTCATATGTATGTATGTATGTATGTATGTATGTATGTATGTATGTATGTATGTATGTATGTATGGTCATATGTATGCATGTATGGTCATAAGTATGTATGTATGTATGTATGTATGTATGTATGTATGTATGGTCATATGTATGTATGTATGCATGGTCATATGTATGTATGTATATATGTATGCTCATATGTATGTATGTACGTATGTATGCATGTATGGTCATATATATGTATGTATGTATGCTCATATGTATGTATGTGTATGTATGTATGTACGGTCATATGTATGTATGTATGTATGTATGTATGTATGGTCATATCCCTCTATGGTACACATTATGATGCCAGTGAGGGAAATGTGTTTTTATATCTCAAAATAGACTAAGTAAACATAATCTGAAGAAATTTTATTTTTATTTTTATTTTTGGAAGTTTTTGGGGATCGTTGCCTGTAGGCAACATTGTACCATAATGGTGCATAAGTGAAAAAGAACGTTCCTTTTCCAATTTGAACATTGTTTATTTCATAAACATATGCAAAAATATTCAATAACATCAAGAAGTCACAATTCATTTTAAATTTTAAATTAAAAAGAATTATAAAAAGAATTTATATATATATGTATGTATGTATGTATGTATGTATGGTCATATGTATGTATGTATGTATGTATGTATGGTCATATGTATGTATGTATGTATGTATGTACGGTCATATGTATGTATGTATGGTCATATGTATGTATGTATGGTCATATGTATGTATGTATGGTCATATGTATGTATGCATGGTCATATGTATGTATGTATTCTCATATGTATGTATGTATGTATGTATGTATGTATGGTCATATGTATGTATGTATATATGCTCATATGTATGTATGCTCATATGTATGTATGTATGTATGTATGTATGTATGCATGTATGTATGTATGTATGGTCATATGTATGTATGTATGTATGTATGGTCATATGTATGTATGTTTGTATGCGTGGTCATATGTTTGGCCATATGTATGAATGTATGCTCATATGTATGTATGCTCATATCTATGTATGTATGTATGTATGCTCATATGTATAAATGTATGTATGTATGTATGTATGTATGTATGTATGTATGGTCATATCCCTCTATGGTACACATTATGATGCCAGTGAGGGAAATGTGTTTTTATGTCTCAAAATAGACTAAATAAACATAATCTGAAGAAATTTTATTTTTATTTTTATTTTTGGAAGTTTTTGGGGTTCGTACCATAATGGTGCATAAGTGAAAAAGAACGTTCCTTTTCCAATTTGAACATTGTTTATTCCATAAACATATGCAAAAATATTCAATAACATCAAGAAGTCACAATTCATTTTAAATTTTAAATTAAAAAGAATTATAAAAAGAATTTATATATATATATGTATGTATGTATGTATGTATGTATGTATATATGGTCATATGTATGTATGTATGTATGTATGTATGTGTGTATGGTCATATGTATGTATGTATGTATGTATGTATGTATGTATGGTCATATGTATGTATGTATATATGCTCATATGTATGTATGCTCATATGTATGTATGTATGTATGTATGTATGCATGTATGTATGTATGTACGGTCATATGTATGTATGTATGTATGGTCATATCCCTCTATGGTACACATTATGATGCCAGTGAGGGAAATGTGTTTTTATGTCTCAAAATAGACTAAATAAACATAATCTGAAGAAATTTTATTTTTATTTTTGGAAGTTTTTGGGGTTCGTTGCCTGTAGGCAACATTGTACAATTTAGGAACAACCCATTGAAATAAATGTGTAAAGTATAAAACTTTAAACTACTTAAATCAACAAAGATAACCATTACCATAACCATTTGAAAAACAAAAACAACAAATTCCAGTGTTTGATCATCACTGCTTCATTTCAGTGCATGTTTTCTGTCAGTCCCCTGTGTCTTTCCTGACATGTGTTGCCATCACTTGTGGTGTTGCTGCTCAGTGCTTATGGAACTCCATGAAGCAGTTTTTTTCAGGAGCGAAGCACAGGCAGGTGACACATTTTGTGCACTGTGATTTCACTATACCCTTACATCCAGGGTATCTGCATCTGCCCTTTTTCTCCACCCAAATAGGCCAGTGGTCAGTGTTGTGTTTGCTATAGTGATTCCATAATGGTTCACTGTTGCAGGCAACATTGCAACTTTCCATGATGGCACGTTGTTGCCTCAGGGCAACAGCTGCATTTTAACAAGTATCCACTATTAAATTAGTAAATAAGTTGCATGAAACTATCAAAACTTAAAGTTTACTCACGTATTAGTGTGAAGACATTTTTTTCCAGGTGGAAAAGGGACAAAAAATAACTTTTTGAGAGTCTTTTTTTTGCAGCAAGATAGCAGAGCTGTCTCCTTAGAAAAAGCCCGCCAAGAAGGGTTTCAAAATCGCTTCCTGGAGGTCATGTGACAACTTAAAGCATTGTTAATGGTTCCCTATGGTTTTACCTCTTTTTTAAAGTATCGCATCATTTAAAGGGATGCATTGTGGAGATGTGACAGGGCAAAAATGGGTTTGTTGCCTGAGGGCAACATGGTACCATAGAGGGTTAAGAATAAAATATCATCTTAAGATAAAATTAGAAAGGAAAATTAGATATTTATATATTTTTTTACATAAGCAATCTCTCATTAATATCCCTTGCAAACTTGCAAACAGTGATGAGCAAGTGAGCACTTGCTAAGAATTGTCTTTTTAACTGATTTTCACTGAAACAATTCCTCAAAATTGTATGTTTTATTCATTTTAGTTTACACTGACCAAGCTGTTTTTGCTGAGGCAAAATAAAGATGCGAAATAAAGAGGTTCCTGTTTGGAAAAAAAAAGTATCAAACCAATTGAAAGTGCAGTTTTTTCTTAAAGCTATACTTATTGTTTCTAAAATAAAAATGATGGTGATCAATGGTGCCTTACATATCAAATATGATATAAAAAATGTTATAAATATAAATGCTATAGTTTTTTTTTCTTTATTCTGTCAAAAGGTTAACATCCCAGTTTGCAGTGTTAAGAAGGCCTACTTTATGTGTTGCTTTTCTGACGAATACTTGAAATTATATTATTAACCGAATGATAACTGATACGATGTTCTGCTGTGTTTTGTTCTCGTTTATTGCTGAAATGCACTTTCCCCCTCAACATGCTGTGTGATAGCAGCACAGTAACGACCCTCCATGCTGAGTTTCAACCTTCACCTGGATACATGTTGGCGGAGGGAAAAAACACGGGGAAAAAAAACACTTGACCACTAAAAAAAAAAAACCACCCCAAAGGAAGACCGCTACTTCCGGGTACGGCTTGGGTCAGATGACCAAGAATCAGCCAATCAGAAGTCGCTCGCTGTTGTAAATACACGGTTGGTTTGAGTGCGTGTTCAGAGGCAACTAGCGAGAAAGAAGACGAGACATGACGGTGGAGACGAGAGTCAACGGTAAGTCAGAGATTCATTTGACCGTTAAGATGTCGAGAGAGTCGGTTTGTGCTCGAATAACCCCAAAAACAAGACAGTGTAGCCTGAATCTGGACAGCTGATGTTTTCAGAGAATCGCAGTTTACAGTCTGCATATAAACAACTCGCCGCTTTTTTTTCTTTAAACCAAGTTGTCAGTCATTTCTTTATGATTGTCCTTAAATGTGTAGCACAGATTTGGCTGCTCACAGTTATGATGTAGATTATTTTGGCTATATTATTTGTCTTTGTCGATAACCATCGAAATCACCTCAGTTTATTAAATATCAAATATAAAAGATTTTTGTCAAGTTATCAAATTCCAAACTGATTTTTGTCTCATCAGCAGCCGATAATAAATATATATATATTCATACTTGTCTTTTTTTTCACAATTTTATTTTTGGATCTGTAGCCTGGTGATTGTCTAAAATGATTCTAACCAAAATCAATATAATTTTAATAATTAGTTAATTAAGTTACCAATAATGTTTAAGAAAGATTTTTTACTGAAAGATCACCTCCAGACATGTTTGTAGATGTAGGGGAGAGCAGGGTAACATGAGCCACTATTTACATGTGATGGTTTTATTTAGGGATGTGCAATATGTTTTTTTTTTTTGTTTTTGTTTGTTTTAAAGTGATATTGTGAATATCTTAACTGAAATTGTGATTGTGATAGGCAATACAGTTGGTGGGAATGATAATTTTTGCCAAAACAACCAAACAATAACCTAATAAAAATGTTTTTGTACATCTGAAGAATGAGATTGTAAAGCTGTCTCTGCAGTCTTACACATTTTTCCGTTTTTAAAAATTTACAACTTGGTTCTGGTTCTGCGATTAAGAAATTACTGACACCTCTTCCGACACATGCCTTGCTGCTTCTTTAGCTGAGCCTCTGCCCTGCCATCTTGATCTTATCGAGGTATCAAAGTAATTTATCATCATACAACACAGGGTTGCACAACGATATGAGAGTTATAGATCCATCATGCGACACACACGCAATAAAGATAACTAATTACATTCAGAATAGAATAGGATAAAAATATAAAATAAAATAAAGATCTGTATATAGTTATTTACATATATAAATACATGTAAACACCCAGGAAATAATTCTGTTGTGCAGTTTTAAAATTAGCTTAAGGTTGAATGTAAACTGCAGCAACAAGATGGTGATGATAATATGGTCACCATCTTCACGTTAAAAGTTTGATATCTGGGAAACCTCGTCCATCGCAGAGTCCGCCTCCCATCATCCTTCCATCCTGGAGTCATTGCATGTTGCAACCTGTCAGCTCAGAACTGGTCTGTCTGTCAACTGCAACACCTTGATTCAAGATGTTGTGGTAAAGCAGGTCTCTCGAGGCACAACAGTCTCTGTGTTTCCAATCCATTTTCCTGACCGGACGTTATCCGGGAGCAGCCTTAAATCCAAGCAGGGTCAGCATGGCTCTTGTCTCTGCTCTCTTCCACTCCTCCTTGGGTGGTCCACAGAGTTGCATCCAGTTGGACTGGCTGGACGTGTGCGTTGGTGATCTTCTCCGCTGCTCTTTAATCTAAACTCAATATGTGACACATGTTTCAGCAATAAAGGCAAAAAAATAACAGCTGGAAGGAGAAAAGTACTGAACTCTGAAGGAGCAACTGGCTGTTGTTACTACATATGTAGCTGTAGCATATATAGAGCAGCAAATTATAATTAATAATAATATTGTTAAATATTATTTTAATAACACCACTGACACATTTTACCCCACAACCTCCATTATGAAACTGTTTCACTCAGTGGCTCAGATCCACATTTATGCTAAATTCATGATTCATTTTTTCTATCTTGAACTTACTTAAATTGACATGTAATAATATTATCTATTTTGATTCAGATACCAGAGTAGTGCTTTTCTAAGGTGCGTACTGGACCACAGTGGACTTCAAAACTGGTTGATGTTATAAAATCAATCAGTCAAATAAAACAGCCCTCTAGTGTTAAACTCTGCACTTCATTGTGCTCAAAGAAGCTCAAACATCAAAGTGAAGGAACAATAACAAAATACATTTTTGACTGAGGTGGGTTTTAATGTAATTTAGGTGATTTTTGTTCCTTAAACTTTGTAATTTTTTTGCTGAACTGCAAAGAGAGACGTGGCGTAAATGTGGGGCAGGTTGTTATCCCCAAGAATTTAACTGAAAAAGTGCTCACTGTAAGGAGGATGGATTATAATAGGATTACATTCTAGTATAATCCTGCAGCTGTAAAATTTGCACCAGGCTACAAAGCACTCAGATGATTATTGTACCATGGAAAGATAAAAAGCAGTCTGAGATGTTCAGACTGTTAAATTAATTCACATTTTTGTGGTAAAGGGTTCAGTAAATGAGTCCATGTGTGAGACAACAAAGGGAGCTTTATTATTGTATAATATCAACTGTACTAGATATTAATTTATTATTAATGAAAAAAAAAAAGTTACTTCTTAAGTGTGTGTATGATTAACCAAACTCACACACACTGAGTGTTCTCATACTGTAAGTATCAAATGAAAGCTATTTTCTTTAACTCTAGAAAAACAAAAACTTAATCTTGATCACAAAATCGAAATCTCATCAAGGCTCATTTTTTTTAAACACAGTATTATTTTGAAAGACAGCTGGCATTAGAAAACCCCTTCCCTTCAAAATAAACAGCAGAACATTTAATCTTTAATCTTCCACATTTTGGGACAGGACATCCCGTTAGCTTCCAAAAACACACATCTTAGTGTAATTTTAGAGTTTTTTTAAATGTATTTTTTCAATAGTCACATAGATGATGTGGTTAAATTTATACTATAGATTTGAAACTGTTTGAACTCTGAAAAAAAAAATTACAGTGTATTTACTGTTCTGTTTACAGACATGAGGGGAGCCGCCCCAGCATGCAGCAGCAGACAGGTAAGAACACAACACCTTTACAGATGAGCACTCTGCTATTGACATAATTAAATGGCACAGATCGACGCGATCTATGATGTGTTTTGTTGTTTTCTTCCGGTGGCTGTCTGGTTCGATCTGCTGGATCACCGGCTTTCTGTCTCTTTGGGTGGAGGGTTGCTTTTGACTTGTAAAACGAAAAAAGGATAATATTTGTTCTAGTCTGTTAACCTTTATGGCATCTTATGTAAGACCAGGTACTGTACAGTTAGTACACCTGTGGCTCTCAGTAGCTCCTCCTACGATGCTGACTGGCTGCGCCACTTTCCGTGCGAACACAAGCGAATAACTTTAAGCCTGGCGAGATGGATTCTCACGTGATCTTGCGAATTCAGCTGCTTTGCACTTTGAAATAAATGAAGAAAAGTGGAAAACATTTGGGAGGCTGAGAACAGCATTTTCTGCAATTTTGCATGAAAGATTAAATAATTATTGAATTATAAAAATAGTTTAATTGTTTAACTCTCTTTTACAACTTGTCCAGTCAGTGAGTTGCCAGGTTTACTCGCTCGGCGTGACATTTTACTACTATTGAGCCCTGTTGCACCTTTTGTCACTACTGATATATTACATTATTGCAAGTTTTTATCTTAGTATTAGTCTAAGCCAGGGGTCAGGAACCTGTGGCCTTTTGTCCCTCTTCAGTGGCTCCACGTGGCTTTGACAAAAAATGTCTTAGCATTTCGTAGCCTGAGCCGTGGTCCAAATGACTCAGAAAAGAGGACGTCCTTTATCCTTGCTAGTTAAGAAGATAACTTTGAAGTAATTTTTGTTTACAAATCCTTAAAAAAATCTCAAAATCTCCTATCTGTCCTGCAGTCTGAAAACTTTTTCATTCTTTTAATAAGGTCTAATTTCTCTGTATATTTACACGTAAAGCACTTTGTAACACCTGTGGTTTGCATGTTAATCAGCTGTTACGTAAAGCCTGATGGCTCCACGAGGCTTGTCCTGTTTGCCGTGTTGTTCTTCGGGACAGGCTCGACCTGACAAGCTGCATTTTTTCCCTCTGTGCAATATTATGGAGTCCTGCAGAAACAAAGGGAGGATTTCAAATAAAGGATGACAGTTTTCACATGATCATGAGAAATGTTAAGGAGTGTTTTGATGAGGAGGGATGGAGTGGCCGTTAATGTTATGACATAATTTCATAGAGATTAGATTGTAGACAATAAGTGTAGTAAATAAGATGACGCTGTTGATGATAAAAAGGATGCATCAGTGTATTTGTATCTGTAAGATGTGATTGTTTAATTGCATGATTGTGTTTGTGGCTCTAAAAAGATGAACAGACAGCTGAGTACGGAGACCAGCACCAACATTTGTGGAACATTGTTCCCACTGTTGCCATGGCAGGGCCAAGGGGCAGGCTGGGTAAAAGCTGGCATTTTAGAAGGTCTGCTGTATGTGACATCAATCCCTGGACTTAATTCCCGCTGAGTGAACTGATCCAGTTTTCTCTCAGTGTTGCCGGCTCAGACTTTGCTTTTAGTGAATGCACTGCATTACACATTTAACATTCAAGATAAAAGAGGTACTTGCATCTGGATCATCTGCAGCCAAATATTACAATTATTGACTTAACTGCAAGTGACACAAATCTGTTCAGGTCAAACTAAATACATTAATTTTCTTTATGACACGCTGCATATTAGAAAACCTTAATCTGAGATTCATTTACTGTTCTTGTCCTCACTAAAATTTTAATATTGAGCACTTCTGTCATAATAAGAACCTGAAATCTGAGACAATTTACTTTTTTTTCCCCTAAAAAACGCCTCAAATTCATTAATTGATTATCAAAATAGTTTGATTAAGTGTTGCATTTCTAGATACTAGTACCATTTACATCTTAATACAATGCAACAGGTGTTTGTTTTGGCCTGTAGCACAGCATTGAGTTTCAGTTTGGACACCCTGATTTATGGAAGTAAAACTTAAAAACAATAAAGCCTGATGTGTTATCTTCATTATCGTCCTCCAGCAGTGACACGCTTCAGATCGAGCTGAAGGATTCAGAGGCACATGACTGTTTCTCTGCAGCTGCCTGATTTATTTTTCACTTCAGTCTCACTTTCTCCATCATGGAGTATTATCTTAATGCAGCCCCATGGTGCTAACTGTCCCACCTTTATGAAAACATGAGCCATTCAAAGTGTTTATTTGTGTAGATCAGCGTTTCACCTACAGCTGACTCGACCTCAGGAGCCACAGTGCTGCTGTCATCCTTCTCGGAAAGACGCTCAGTGGTTTCAGTAACAGTCTTTTTAGAGACATTTCCACACCACAGGACGTTTCTGTGGGTCAGCATCATGAGATTGCACAGTTATCATCAGAGTAACAGAGAGGTTCATACACTATTGTTGTTTTTCCTCTGTGCAGGATGGGCCTGGAGGACTGTGGGACTCCATGAAGAAAGCTGCGTTTGTCATCGGATCTGGAATCTTATTCTTGGCTGCGTTCGGCAACTCGTTAACATGGTAGGATTTCATTACACGTGTCACAATACAGCGGACCACTGGACTTGAGGTGAACCTGAGAAGTGGACAGACAGCCTGAGTGTGTCCAAGTTATACTCGGGTGTGGTGTTGATTTAAAGCCACAGGTCTCTGCTTTGTCAGGCAATACTGAGTGTGTAATAACCTGAGTGGATCCCGATGGATCTGAGCGACTTTGAACAGGTGGTACACGAAAGTTATCGTCTCCTTAGGAGAAAACATTTTAGTAAATTAGTAGCCTGTGTAGAAGATTACTGATTTTAAATTCTGCCATTCAAATGTCGATCTCTTTTTCGTAGACGTCCTTGCTTATTTCAGCAAGAGACATTCTGCAGGTGTTACAACGTTGTGGCCTCGTAGTAAGAGTTCAGGTACTAGACTGACCCGCCTGCAGTCTGGACTTGTCTCCTATTGAAAATGTGTGGTGCATTATGAAGCGCAAAATACGACAACAGAGACCCCGGACTGTTGAGCACCTGAGGTCCTGTATCAGGCAAGAACGAGAAAGAAAGAGTGTTGTGTAAAATAAAACGTGATGCATCTTTCTGGTAAACAAGCCCCTGTCTCAACTTTTCTGGAACATCTTGCTTTTGTTGGCGTAAAGAATAATAATAATCTGTTTGAACAATGTAAGAACGGTCCTGTAAATTTGACATTTGACGATTCCTCTTCCAGGCATCTTCAGAAATTCTGGGGAGCTTCAGGAGATTTTTGGCAGGACTTGTGGACCAAACTGTACATGAAGTTTGAGGGTCATGATGCTGCTTTGTTCTACTTTGGTAAGGAATAACAGTGGGTTAGCTTTGTTTCTTGTTACAAAACTGGTAAAGTGAAGTGTTATCTGTTTATAACAAATGTACTTGATTGTTGTTATGCAATATGATGCTTTGTTTACGTGGTAAAACCTGAACTCAAATTGCTTTTTCTGAGCTTTTAAAAGTAATTTTTGTCTGTGATTCTATAGTAGTGCATTATAATTAATTTAGTTTGGAGAGATAGGTAGGTTTTATTTATTCTTTCTGTCAATAAACACTTAGTTTTCTTGTCAAACGCTTGAATATATGACTTTATGCATTTATATAGAATGAAATAGACAAGAATACGACTTTATTGTCCAGCCAAGCCTGGAAAATCACTTTTGGTGTCACCAGATACAATAAAAACGCCACAGATTGCTCTCTAACCCTTCATTTCTTTCAGCCAGAGGAACTTTTCACAGCAGTACTATAAAATATTTATAAATGCAGCTTGAAATTAGATTACACACGCGATTTCTTCCCCCTGAGTCACAAATACAGCTTTGTTTTCAGCACAATGGTGCTGCATGAAGGAATACTTTATCTGATACCAGTCACAGAGGAAATAACACGTTTGTGTAGCCTTGAGAACAGTTGTTCAGTTCTGCGTATCAAGTCCTGACCTCTGGTGTCGACTTTCTCACTTTTATGATGCAGCCATCATGCTGTTGTGTCATGAACTGGTCAGCTGCTCGCATGTTGGAAGGTATTCTTCAATCAGATATTATCTATGTAGGACGTTACGTGCTGAAGGCAGGGCGTTTTCCATTGTAATTATGTGTTATAGATTAAGGAAAATCAATAAAGTACAGAGGAAGTAATACACGGTGCACGAAAAATCACTTCACAAGGTGCAATCCTGTTTGACTTAATGACTTAATCAAAAATAGTTTCAAATAGTTTCTCACTATTTTGAGATAGTAAGTCATTATTTTGAGAAGTTTTCATGTCTTTTTTTCTTCACACTGGCAGAAATGAGCTTTTCTTAAAAATATCAGCAAGTTGTTGCAGCATTTATCACAAGAAACCTGAGTTTAGCTCAAGTTTTGGTTCATTTCCAGCTGTTGAAAAAGCAGATTTTTCCGACATATTCTGGCTCAGGTCAGGGTCTGTCCTGTTGTCCCCTCTCAGACCGCGGCCTTGTTCTTCTCAACAGGGACGATGGTTTTCCCCACACTGACCTTCTGGCTGTGCAACGGCCTGCTGCTGTTGGTGGACACGACCGGAAAACCCTCCTTCATCACTCGCTACCGCATCCAGTTGGACAAGAATAACCCGGTACGTCCAGCGCCTTGTTAAACCTCAACCCTCTACGCTCCTCCGAAGATACATTTCATATATAAAGATGCGTTTGTGCGCTCAGAGCTTTAATTTCTGAGAACGCTTCAAAGAGATGCAGGTTACGTGAGGCAGCCATGATTTGCATGTGAACATGTAGTTAAAAGCAGGTTTATCTCCGGTCTTAAACTAATCATCAGCGAATAAATGAATAAATCAATAGAACACACTTGACAACAAAACATTGAGATTAGCTTTATCAATAGGTAGAGCATTGGCTAATATATTTTGTTGATAAATCTTAAATATAATATACTACTAATAATAAATACACTATTTCATGATAATTTTAAAAAATAGTCACATCACTTGTATCAGACTAATTAACATGGCAGTAAATAATGCAGTAAATAAATTAGCATGATACATTTAAAATAAAGTAATAAATCTAATGTTTGCCAAGGCCAAATACATATTAGTATTCAATATTATACATGAATAAATAATAATATATGTACTTTTTTATTGATTGATTTCTTTACACATTAATTTCTTTATTTCCACACTTATTGATTAATTTATATTTAAATCTTACTCTAATTTCCATGTTGATTTATTAATTTATGTATGTATTTTTTTCCATTTATTTGTGTATTAATTCACTTATTTCCTTTGTCACTTTTGGGCACCAAAAAATAATCATAGAATCAAATCTGAATTTTTGAGAAATCCTGCATGAATGCAAATTAGAGGCATAACGACGAAGCAACTGCTAAAAGAAATCTCACTTCACAAAATGAAAATTCAGTTTGCAGTTTTGCAGCGTGAACACGAGCGAACACATCTGTACACATGAACACACCTGCATCAGTGTTGCTGATCTGACGCGTCCACCTGTCCGTCTGGCCAAAGTCCCCTCGCTGTGTTTGATTAACAGATGTTGACGGACACCAGAGAGATAAACACTGACATTACTGATAACCAGGGCTGGAAGGTTACTCTCAAAATGTAATCACATTATTGATTACCTTCCAGAGATTATAACTAGGAGCAGAGTGCACAGGGAGCTCATGTTAAGTGAGGGAATAAAAATGTCGCTTTTTTATCTGTAATCCCTATTTTTTCTCTGAATGTACAGTCAGTGATGTAGCTTGTAACGACAGCTTTGCATGTACATTACATGTACCTCTGTCATCTTTATGAAGTGACATAAATTGTCATAATGATGTTGGTCATAAAACTTTATATTACATATGATGAGCTAATCTGTTGAGTCACCATGTGTCCTGGTGGTTTCTTTGAGCTGAGATACTTTGAACTCATGCAACACTGGTTGTGTAGTTTATCAAGCAATCTATCTGTGTATCTTAATTTCAGTGATTTGAATTGCATGTCGGAGTCGCTGTCAGGTCTTCAGATGATTTTTGAGATAAAAGATTCAGCTGACAAAACACAGAAGCCTTAAATTTAACAAAGATCGGGGATATTGTTTGAGAAAATTGTCCTACTACTTCTTAAAGTTTCCTTCCACTCAAAAAACAGTTTTTTTTTGTGCATACAGTCAGATGTCTGCACATACATCATTCTGCACAGTGAAGCTCAGTTTGACACTAAAAATCATCTGCTGAATGTGGAAAGTTTCTGTGCTAAATGAAAATGCCATTTTTGTGGATGGGCTTGTGGATGGGCTTGTGAGTTGTGGCCTCACGAATAGTTTGGAAAACAATCCAGGTCCGCTAATAAAAGTTTGATGAAAGTGTGAAACTTGAAGCCTCCTGTGCACAAACACTGAGACTGGACTTTACAGTGTGAAAACCCTGTTCTCCAGCTGTTCAACTGATATTTATATTATTCTGGATTTTAATGAAGGAGGAGCAGACGTCATTTAAAAGACTCAAACAAGATAATGAAACTTTTGTTGTTAAAAGAACTTATCAGATACAAATTATTATTCAAAGTATTTTACATGTTAAAACATGTGGAGGTGATTTTTAAGCTAGATGAACTATTTAAAAACCCTCTTGGATTAGCTGTAAAATGCATGCTCACGAAGCTGAAAAACATGATCCTATAGACCATGATGCATCGCTGTAGATTAAACTATGCAACAGTATATAAAGTAGTCAAAATGAGCTCCACGTTAAACATCTGCAGCAGTAGAAAGCAACATACACGCAGCAGAAATATTAATCCAAAAACATCATTTATAATAGGAAAACACTGAGAGGGAGCATTTTACTGCACAATGAGTGCTTTTACTTTCGATAGATTTTGCTGAAAATACTTCTATACTTTCTTATAGAGAGGTTTTGAGTGAAGGACTTTTATTTGCTGTGGAGTATTTTCAGTGTCGTATCAGTACTTTTACTTAATTAAAGGATCTGAATACTTCAGGTGTAAATAATCAAATGAATGAGGCTGAATTCCATTTTGCTGCTTCAGTTCCAGGGTCCTGGTATTGTTCACGCTGGCTGTGGACTTTGAGGCCGTTGTTAACAGATTTTAATTTTTTACAAGTCAAAATATCTTCTGTGAAAAAAACATCTGGGTTGTTTTGTCTGCACTTTGGTAAACACGTGTAATTACAAAACTGGACTGTAACTGTGCAAAAGTTCATCTGTGTACACTTGACACTTACATATTCTCTCTCTCACACACACACACACACACACACACACACACACAGCTCTGTCCATGTGTTTATAACCAGGGTCCAAAGTTTAATGGTAAAAAGTCAAGTTTTTACACAGAAACTGAAGATAGTTTTTATCTGTTGTCTGCATTTTAGTGACGGTGATATGTGAGTTTTATGCCCCGATGGCTGTTATTTACAAATCAAGAATCAAAAGTCTGACAATGACATCGCTGTTAGTGCTAAAACTATGTTTAAATCAAAAAAATTGTCACCTTAAAAGTGAAAGTCAAATCACATTGTGGATTTGGAGAATCTTGACAGCCCCGTCTTTTCCAGCTTATAGTAGATGTGTGTGTATTAATGGCAACTATAAATGCATTATTTTGTTTAAATTACTTTTTAATTTTAATAATCTTTATAGCAAAATTTTCATTAGACAGACAACAGCACAAAGTGTGCATTTAATGGATCAGTGTCTCAAAGAAGAAGAAGAATAAATGTAGAGTGAAGATTATGGAATTAGAAAAAAAGATGAGATGAGCATTAAAACTTTTCAAAGAGGATGGTGAACAAATAAACTCCAAAAATAGACATTTTAATGCTTCAGACTACATCTCAGCACTCCATGTTAGCGTAGCATAGTGTCTCTCATGTCTTTTAAAACCTTAAAGTAGTCAATCACTCTAAACATACTTGGAGCAGTTTGTTTCAGAGTATAATTTTTGATGACCTCAAATTAAAAATGACTGTAAATGATTGTAATGAAAAGCTACATAAATTAAACGCACGTGTCCGTCTGCCCCGTCCTGCAGGTGGATCCAGTGAAGCTTCGTCATGCAGTGAAGACCGTCATGTTCAACCAGTTTCTCATCTCGGGGCCCATGGTGGTGGCGGCGTACTACGTGATGAGCTGGAGAGGGAACCCCTGTGGCCCCGAGCTGCCCACCTTCCACTGGGCCCTGATGGAGCTGGCCGTCTTCTCCATCGTGGAGGAAGTCATGTTTTACTACTCACACAGGTTTGGATCGTCCCTTTCTTCTTCTTCGGTTCAGTGAACGGTGCATATTACTGCCACCTAGTGGGAAGAGTGAAAAAGGGTGAAGACAAGTCTGACATGTTCGACTCTGATCGTCTTTTCTCTCAGGCTGTTCCACCACCCCAGCCTCTACAAGCATTACCACAAACAGCACCACGAGTGGACCGCTCCCATCGGCGTCGTCTCCATCTACGCTCATCCTCTGGAGCACGCGGTAACCGACCGCCCCTTCCTCTTCCCCATTTCTCTTTCTGTCCGTCTCGGTCACCTTCCTGACCTCTGTAGATTTGAGCACACACACTCGGTGATTTAAAGGAAAATGATACAGCCGAGGATTATGTCTGCTGGGGTCTGCGTGAGTCACAGACCAGCTGCAGCTGTCACAAATAAATCAAACACACTCCATGTTTACATCTGGAATCTGAACAAACCTGATCCTGAAAACTAATCTGAACTCACTGAACTCGTCTACAACTTGAATCAGCTGCTGAAACTGTTGAGGTTCACAGTTTCACCCCTGAATGATTAATCGTTCTTCCTCTTTGCCGTTAGCTCTCTAACATGCTGCCGGTGGTTCTCGGGCCGGTGATCCTGGGCTCCCACCTGACCACCACCACCCTGTGGTACTGCCTGGCTCTGTTCAGCACCACCATCTCACACTGCGGGTACCACCTGCCCTTCCTGCCCTCCCCCGAGTTCCACGACTTCCACCACCTCAAGTGAGTCCAACCCGCACAAGGACTTCCTGTCACTTGATGCTCTGAGATGTGCTCGCCTTGTTTAGCTTGTTTACAGAAAACTGTGGTGATCAACATCTTGTTGGAACATGATACTTAGAGGCACAACAAATCCAAAGAAAAAAACAAAATAAAATAATGCTGGCAATATTCTGTATATATTTGTTATTGTCAACAAGTCCAGCAAAAGACCAAAGCAAACAATTTATTAATCTGCCACTCAATACATATATATATATATATATATATATATATATATATTTTTACTTTCTTACCCTGTCTGTGGCTCTGAGCCTCTACTAAAGATGTAAATCTTTAAAAATGGGTCACAAATATATACTTACAGGAAGAAATTGTGTATTTGTTTGGGACTATTTTCAGCTGCGGATGAATACACGTTTGGTGCACTAAAGAGTATTTACACTTTAAGGGTAAACTGTAAATATATTGAGGGTATTATTTCTGTGAAATCTATAAAAATGATGACAACAAGGACTAGTTAATCACATCACAGTAGGGCAGGACTAGGCAGAACAGTCTTGGAGAAAAAAAAAACATCTGTGCTCCGTGTATTTCAGCTGTTAGCTTCTTGTTTGTAAATAATTGTCGCACGTTCTCCCTGTTTCCAGGTTCAACCAGTGTTTCGGGGTCTTCGGCGTGCTGGATCGGCTCCACGGCACCGACTCCAAATTCAGGCAGACCAAACAGTACGAGCGCCACACGCTGCTCACCAGCCTCACCCCTCTGAACGAGAGCATCCCCGACCCGCCCAAGAAGGGCCAGTGATGACCCGTGTGACCCCTGACCTTTAACCTCAGGCCTCGCCAAGTTTGGGATCAGTTCTCGATCGATCTTAAGTGACTATTATGTTTTGATTATTTTAATCCAGAAAACCACTCTCCGGTCACCACCTTAACCATTTACTTTTCCGAGTAGAAATGTTGTTGCACTTTATCAGACATGCAGATTTCATGCTGTTTTTTTAACTTTGGCCTCCATGTTCACTGTCGACGTGGAGCCGCCTGCCTCTGTGATTATTTTTAACCTGTTTCCTCTCATGTTATCATCTTCCTGTGATCTGGGAAAGCTGTTATTGTGGCTCATAATTTGGCTCATACGTGGCATTTTAGTCGAGCAGTCAGTAGTTCAGGGTTATTTTCCTTTAAAGTTTTTGGAATCCAAATCTGCAAGGAAAAGAAAAGATGAAAAAATATAAATAGTCAAGATAAGAAAAAATCGTGAGATGCTGAGTCAAATTAATGAGATGGTAAGACAGCAATTGGTCTTGTCATGAGTTATTTTTACATATATATATTTTTTTAATCAGGCTTTCATAGACATTTGCATTAGAGATTCAGCCATCCATGTTTGAGCCTCAGTCAGATCAGCGATGACCCAGTTTGCCTTTGAATCTCAGATTTTAGGGAAGTTCTTTGCACCGATACAAGTCAGTATAGTTGAGGTCAGAGATCTTAGAGGACATAAAAGCACGTTTTTGAGTGGAGGGGGGCTATAAATTAGAGAAACAAATCATTTCACTTTAGCTGAAGGAGGCATATTCAGCCTCCATTTAATTTTGTTTCTATCAGCTTTCCAAACACGAGCATCCAGCTGTCTCCTTACCCATAAAGCCCTGTGTTTTAGGACTGTTTGCTGGCGCTGATACTGTGTGAAGCACCTGAGGTTGTCAAAGCGGATGTGCATGACAATATTCATACTGTTTACAGCTTCCAACAACCCTGAATAATGAGAAAGCTAATTACTTTCAATATTTAAATCGTTTAATGTAAACTAAACTTTATGGTGGTGATGTTGATCATCCCCCCTCCGTTTCTATAAACTTCTTAAAAATGATTCAGACGATGGTCACTAAATGACTTTTCTTCAACATCTAACTTTAGTGGAGTATTTAATTTCCAATTATTGTGGTAGTTCTTATTAACACATTTTGTATTTTAAGTAATATTTAGTTAAACTCACCAGTCCAGACTCTTCTGCTGCGTTCACTTGCTGCTCGGACAGAAGATACATTTGCACTTTTCATTTCGGTGGCACTTAAACGCATCCTTGTTGACCGTGTCTGTATGTATTATAGAGGGCCTCAGTGATGGTTGTACAATAAGAAAAAAATGAATGTTGACAGAGAGATTTCCTACTGTGATTGATACGATGTTCATGTTTCAACTGGACTGTTTAATATTAAAACTTGTTAAGAAGAGACGTGCAGAATGTTTTTTTTCCTCTCTCTCTATTTCTCTATGGTGTCGGGACCCAAAGAAAATCTCCTTAGAGCTGCAACAGTTAGTTTGTAAAAAGACAATTAATTGCTAATTAATTTAGTTATCAGTTAATTGTTTTAGTCATTTTTCAAACAAAAGTTTCAAACATTCACTGGTTCCAGGTTCTTCAATGTAAAGATTTGCTATTTTTCTTTGTCATTTCTGTCAGAAAATGAAGAATCTTTAGGTTTTGGACTGTTGGTTTGACAAAAAAAAGGTAATTTAAAGACATCACTGTGGGCTCTGGGAAACTGATGAGCATTTTTCACAACTTTGACATGTATTGATTAAATGATAAATTGATATTGAAAGTAACTGTTAGCTGCAGCCCTAAATTCCCTCAAAACAAAAACTCTGTTGAAAGGGCCGCATGCATGTTGTTCCGTCTCGACATGCAGGTAAATAAACTGAGATCTGACTTTCGTACGACCCAGTGTTTCCCAACCCCGGACCTCAAGGCACACCGTCCTGCATGTTTTAGATGTTTCCCTGCTCCAACAGAGCAGTTAAAGCAGCATTAAAGATCACTGCATTCTGTTTTTAAATACATTTTACATTCCAACATTTTTGGATCGTAGTTTCAAACTTCTTTGCAAAGTTCATTCATTCATTCATTCCCTCTCACACAATCAAAATAATCACTCGGAAGTCGTCGTTTGAGGTTTTTTTGTCCGTTTTGTGTTTTTTTTCTTTATTAAGGAAAAGCATAATTACTACAAATTACAAATAACACTAATAGCGAATCACGTCAGCCTACAAAGCAGATATTATGAATATTAAATGTTATAATACAAGATCTCATTCAAGTATTTTACATTTTTCCGTTTTATATATTTTTTTTGTTCCTTTTTTCCTTGTTTTCATCTTTTTTTCCTCATGACAAGCCTAGGATATTGTAATGTAATGAACTATTTTAATGGTTCATATACAGTTATATCTTATTCATATGGCTTTATGGAATTTTGTCCTTTTTATTTTTTCAGTCTCCAGACATCATAACCAGCCATAATCCTCTGACAACATCACAAACCCCAGCTGGGCTCTCTCTCTCTCTCTCTCTTTCTGCTCCTCCCTCCATTTCCACGTCCATCACTCATCTCTCCAGTGTCCGGACAGCTGGCCGAGTCCATGTAAAACTGACGAGCAGAGGCTGCGGCGCCCCCTGTAGTCTGTTTGGACAGCTAGCAGCAGTTCGATGCTGATAGAGAAGGCTGAAAACTCCCAGAACACCTGAAACACCGCCCCCCCCCCCCCACAAAAGTCCGGTGACAGGTGATGATCACATTAGAGGGGAAGGATCATGTGACTGTCCCAGGAAGAAAGGCCCCCTAGTGGCCGTCTGTCCGCAGCCACACACACCAGCTCGCCCACTCAAAGGCTTTACTGGTTTTGGGGGGGAAATGCATGAGTTTTTTTTTCTTGTCTGAATATTTTGTAGCTCTTATTTTTCTGTCTTTAAACCTCCAGTAAACACTTCGATGCATCAACTGTAAGCCTCTGAAACTGATCCAAATCTCCCTGAAGTTAAACAAAAAAAAAAAAAAAAAAAAGTACAGCTTTGCTTTGCATTTTTACGTTTCCAACAATTGTGGATTTTAGAGGAACAAAACGAAGAACGGAAACACTGACAGGACAACATGAAATCCAAAGACAAGTGTCCAAAACAGTCTCAAAACTGTCAGGCTTCTTCCAAACTCATTCCTTAACTTTTTTACTCTTTGACTCGTCGCTCAGGAGCAAAAACTTTGCAGCATGTCAACGGAAAAGTGGGTCTTTTCACTAAGCATCTGCATATCAACATATTTATTAAGACTAAAGATATTTTTCCAGAAATTCTTACTCAATTTGAACCCCAAAATCAAATAATTTCTCTGCTTTTTTTTAGACTTAGTGTTTATAGAAAACCTGGAGGCTGAAGATTTAACAATTAGTTGCTCTGTCATCTTGGCAAAAACATCTTTACAAAAAGGAAAAAAAGGAGCAAATGAACTGTAATTTCAACATGAAATACTAGAACAGATTTAGTTTTTGCACTGAATACCCTGATGTCAACTTTCCCTTTTGTGTTATTTGTGTAATCATGTTCCCGTTTCTGAAATCCACAGATGTTTTTTTTAACGGCCTGACACAAACCTCCATCCACCTCCATCATTAAACAACAACAATAACGATGCTAGAAACACTGCAAATTGAAATTAAAAAGCATCAAAAGATAATTATGAGACCATTAAAAAAAAAAAAAAAAGAAAAAGTTAAAGAGTACATACACGTGTAAGGCAAATATATAATCTGTTCTATAAACAAAACGAGTAGCAGGGAGCTGTAATCATTTCTCTTCATCTGTCAGATTCACATTTACATTAGTGGAGGAGAAAAAGAATCACTCTTCGGTTTGATATCATCAGAACTCAAGTCGATCAAAGACCGGAGGAGGCGTGACGAGAGCGATCCAGTCTTGAATTTTTCTCCACAGCGAGGCAAGACATCGAGCCGTGTGTGTGTGTGTGTGTGTGTGTGTATATATATGTGTGTGTGTTCAGCTTGCTCACGCTGCTACATCTGTACCTGCGTCCACGTTCATGCCTGTAACTGATGTGTGTGTGAAACAGGAAGAGGTGGCGAGGCCCAGTCAGAGGCCGAAATGTCTCAGGCCTCGTTAGCGTCTCCACCCAAAAGCACCTGCGACAGAGCACGACTCCTCCTCCTCCTCCTCCTCCTCCTCCTCCTCACCATCGCTTCTTCAAGTAATCCAGATTTTGATGATTCCAGTCCTGATCGTCGCTATCGTCAACTGATGGATGGATGTCGAACGGATGGATGGATGCAGCTCGTCTTGACGGGGGAAGAAGTGGGGAAGTGTTTTTTCCTTTGCTTTTTTTCAGGGGAGGGGGAAGGGGGGGGAAAGGCGACAAACTTCCACCAGGTTGACGTGTTTCAGCACAAAAAGCCACGACTTGCAAAACACAGGGAGGAATTACAGGACTTGTAACAGACCGAGTGACACTTGGAAGACAGTTCAGGGAAGGTGACGGAGGGAAGTGGAGGACAGTTTGGCAGACAGAGCACCACCTAGTGGCCTCTGCTGGAAATGGTGACTGGATATATGGGTGATTTCAATGCTGTACAATCGACAATAAGGTGGCGGGCACAAGTTAGAAGCAGTAAAACCATTAAAATAAGGCAACTTTCAATGATCGTGTCCACACTGAGGGATTTGCAAGTCTTTTTTCTTCTCTATTTTTATCATTTGGTTCTGTAATGTTTTCCCCCTCAGTGTCCAGCCATAAAGTAAATCAAACATTTTTGAATTTTCAGCCCCTTTCAGCGCCGGGGGCTCTGCGGATGGAAATGTCAGTCGCTCGGTTCAAACCGCTTTGGTCCGGTTGGATGTCAGGAGCTGCGCGGCCTCCTCCAGCGATGCTTTCAGATGCTCAGCGTAGTTCAAACTATTTCCAAGTCTCCAATCTCACCACATGCCGAAGAAATAATAATCATAAATCTGAGATCTGGGCGAGGAGTCAAAGATCTGTCAGCCAGCAGGACAGTGACGATCGAAGAGGGGTCCCAGTGACACAGAGGGGGGTCGCTGTGATAAAGTTTGATAAAGCAAAATAAAAGTAAAATATAAAGTTTTCCAAGGATCATAAATTATCACTGAACCTCCACCGTGTGGACTGGCAGTGATTTTTTAAAAGAAAAAAAAAAGAAAAGTGTTTGACACCTCATCCATTCTTTGCCTCATTAAGACAAAAAAAACTTAAAACTAAATTCTTTCCTTGTTTCTCAAAAGTTGTCTTAGGGGGAAAAAAAAAATTCTCATGCTTGAATGACGAGCTGGACACCCCCTCCCCCCTCCTGTGGCGCAGAGAGAACCAGCGACTTGCAGACGTGGTTGAGTTGATCCATGGTGGCCAGCGTGTGTGTGGAGTTACTTCAGTGTCTTGGCATCTGGCGCGGGGTCAGCGGCGGGGGCTCTCTGGCTGGTGGGTTTGGCATCATCCTTGGCTGCTGCGGGGCCCTGGGCGGTGGGGGCGGGGCTGGGGCCCGAGCCGGCCTGGCTGTGGGGCCGGCTGGAGGGCAGAGAGGGGTGCCGGCGGCGACCGTCCCCGCTGGACGAGTGTCTCCTGCGGCCTCCTTCCTCCATTGGTGGCTGGAACCAAATATAACCAGAGCAGAGGTTAGATGGTGGCTCCTTTTCAAAACTTTAAAAAAACAAAATCAGTGCGTTTACATGCATCATAACGCTGGTTAGTTTGTTTGTGTTGCGGTGCGACTTTAGTTAATCCAAATCAAAAACACAAAATTCAACAAACAAACAGATCAAGGATGTAAAATTGTTAATTTTACCAATGGAGGCTTTGAAGAGAAAAGCTGAAGAAAAAACAGTATGAAAGCAAAGTAAAACAAATATTCCCACTAATCAACCTTGATAAACCTCAAACAATATTCCACTTACATCAATTCTGAAATCTTCCAGGCGTTTGAACTTGCTCAGGTACTCCTGCAGCTTGGGGTCGATCTCCAGGGTCTTGGCTTTAGAGTATTTAAGGAAGGCCCAGAACTTCTCCAGTCCATAAAGCTGGCCTGAGGACACGAGACACAAACATGCAAGTTAGTCCCAGTGGATTAGGTGATGTCTGGATGTGGTGCAGTTACAGTTCGTCCTCAGATCTGTGCAGTGTTTGTTTCAGGATGTCTCACCAGCCTCGTAGTCTTTAATGGTCTCCTCCTGGAAGTCCTTGAAGATGTCCGGCCTGAACTTCCTCTCTAGACCGTAGCTGTAGTACCTGAACAGGCACTCTAAACCGTACCTGCAACACACACATTGCGGGAGACGTTAGACAGAACGAAAACGCTGGAAATCAAAGTGTTTGGACACGGCTTAGTACCCATCCATCACTTCTTACCTGTATCCTTCTTTCCCATCCTCGACCACCAGCTGTCTGAACTCCTCGTACATCTTCCTGTTGAAGTGATCTCGCAGGAAAAACGACCAGAAGCGGAAGAGTGTGTTCATCTCCTGTGATTGGCCGATTCCCAGCCGCTTCCGCTCTGTGATTGGTCGAGAGGAAAGCGATAAAGTGAATACGTTTACTTAAAAACACAAGACGATTCTGCAGTATTAACTGATGTTTTAAGTAAACGATTAAGCAGAGGAGAAAGTAGAAAGCGCGCGCGTACCGTTTAGGCAGCGCCGGCGGTACTTGTGGTAAACGTGTTGCGTGAAGCCGTTCTCCTTGAGCAGCTCGTGTGACGGGTGCTGGAACTTGGGGAGGGACTGAGGCGTGCAGCCGATGTTACCCAGGACAGGGGTGCCCTCTGACGGGCTGGCGTTGGAGCTGAGAGGGTCAAAGGTGGAGGTGGAGGAGAAGATGGAGAACAAATACATCAAAATACAGTTCGTCCTGAGTCTGATCATCTGTGCCTTTTAGTTTGATTTAAGAGACCCAGCGTTTATTCCAAAGGTTGTATGAACACGTTAAGAGACAATTAAGGTATTTTAACACTTATTTAAAAATGTTTGAGGGATGTCTGACTTTGAAACGACCAAATGAACTAATTAGGTGCCCTCGAAACAGAAAATGAATAACCCAACAGTCACTATGTCAAAAATTCATAGATATACACAGGGCAGAGACGTTTGATGAGAATTCATTCATTTTGTTTTAAAGAATTGTACCCTGCACGACATCTGATGGCTGAAAATAAACGTGTCACTGCTTTCTGGTGGACAAACTAAGTAATGAGGAGACAGTTTTTAAATGACCTCAAACATATTTGACATTTCTGTATTGCAACTTTATATCAGTTTGCAGCAAAGATACTGATATATATGTGATAACATATTTATTGGCTTATTTATCATCTTTATTTTTCTCATACTATGTTCATTGTAAATTCCTTGTGTGTGAAAACCTATGCGACAATAAACCCAGATTATTTATTTGCAGTATTATATATACATATATTCTAGACCAGTCGTTCTCAGAAACTGGGTCGTGACCCACAGATGTCGCACAATAAAGAAAACACTAATGAAGAAATTCTGCAAAGTAACTACTTTTATCTGGAGTACAGCTTGCACAAAGTATTTAAAATGTGTAGATTGTTCTCATGATGAGAGGAAATAAAAACAATAAGATGGCATAAATGCATTTATTTCTCATTTATTAAGTATTTACTGTGTGTGTATGATTTCAACACACATAAACTAAACATAATATATTCCCAAGATTTATTAATAAGGCTTATTGTGAATTGAGTTGCAATGGTTCAGCATTTTTATAAAGTTGGCCCCAGGAAAAAAGTTTGGGAAAACTTGTCTAGATGTATAACTAATTTTTTTTTATATATTCTGTACAGCTACTACAGTCCTGCAAGAGTTGGTTTTTATTAAGCAAGTTTAATAAACATGGATTAATTTCTTTTTCAGATCCATTTAATGTCAGAATGAATAAAAACACTTTCATCACAAAATAAAATTCAGAGAAACTAAATATCATATTTATCTTGTACTATTTTAGAGGTGAAATCAGTTTTGGCAGCGTCCAGAGGAAGTCTCACCTGACAGACGCAGTGCGGGAGCGATGCTCTCTGGAGTCCATCACCCAGCCGACGTGACACTCCATGGGAGGGTTGGAGCTGTGTCGGGTCTTCCTCTTCCTGGGCGTCTGAGGGGTTAGAGAGAAAATTTAAAGGTTTAGTCTGTCAATTAACACCTACAAATGTTTAGTCAAAGCGTTTTTTTTTTTTTTTTAAAGCAGGTATTGGTACATTTCCACCCTCACACGGCAGCCATCTTACCTTGGCATCTACAGGCCGACTTTCCTTCACCACGGGGTAGAAGCGCGGCGTCATGGTCTGGTCCTTCCTGTGAGGCGTGCGAGGCGTGCGGGGCGTCCGGGCACTGCGGTAGTTGGGCGAGTCAGGCACGGTAGTGGGGAGCGAGCGAGCTATTGAGGAGGGCTCAGGGGCACCGAAGAGCTTGTTCGCCAAAGCGTCTGTGGGGACTGAGGACACGAGAGGAGAGAAATCAGACGAGATGTGAAGGAGATGTTCAGCGGCTCCTCAAACCACAACATTTTCTAATCAAGTCGGTCGGTATCCTTCACTTGTATCTCAGCAGATCCTCTTGAAAGTCATTAAAAGAGACAATCTAATTAAACAGCATCAGTTGTCTGATAGCTTCATTTGTTTTTCAGTGTGTAAAGAGTAAAGTCATCACTGACTGTCATCATCATTTTAACTGGATGACAGAGAGATGAGGACTCTGCAAGACTTTAAAATGAAAAATAACAGTGATTAAAATGAATGAGAGCAGTTTTTAAAATTTAGGAGGAGCTGTCAAAAGGAAATTGATAAGTTGTGAAACTAATTACTGTATTGAAGATATCATTTATGTTTGGAAAGTGAGGCTCATTTATATACAATCATACATATAAAGACTACATGATTAAGTACTCATAAGTAAGATTAAGACCAGCTCCCACAAACAGTGTTGCATTATGGGTTGTTTGCAGCCTTAATGCTGCTAGGCTAGAGAGTTTATGATGCTTTTGTTGCCACAGAGCAATCAAAACTTTATTTATGTTGTTATTTCTTTTGATTTGGACGCACAAAGTCCTGCGCCGAGCGTGAGCCATGAAAGCTGCAGCAACAAGAACTATGTGAATAGAATAAAAGAAACAGATTAAAATCGACAGGGGCCGAGTCGTCTGTCGGCTCAGAATTACCACCATCACTGAATGTCATGATGTCCAAAAGCCTGACAGGACTGTGTGAGTATTTCTGATGACGAGCTTGACAAAAGTGGGATTTACAATGTGATTTAATGGAATCATTTCACGTTTTAATTTTAGGAGGTAACCAAGGTTCAGTGACGAGGACTCTCTCCTCTGACTAACAGTTACGGGAAAGTTTCCCAACGGTCTCAACGTGTTAAATATCGTTAAACTTCTCTTTTAAATAACAGGTGTTTGAATGAAAATAGGCGTCTTTTAACAAGTCTTGATAAAAGGTGAGTCATCTTATACTCAGAGTTGTCTTCAGGCAACTCTAAAGCCGATCCCTGAAAGATATTTTCAGCCTGTTTGTGCAGTGACGTGGTTCTAGAAGGACCTGAGATGTGTGAAAGGTTGATGTGGACCAGAAAATGTGCAACAGTAAAGAGAAATATTAGGAGAGCCTTCTTCATACCGAGTTAAAACCCCAATTTGAATGATCTTTTTTACACAATAAACTAGCAAAGAAGAAGAAAGGTGAGAAAAATATACTATTTTGTGTGGCAAAAGTGTGTTTTGTCTTCTTCCTCACCGTTTTAACTTTGATTCAGTCAGAATATCATACGAGAATGTTAATTTCATGTGTTTTCGCGTGTCTTCGTGTCCTTACTCTGGTGGGGTCGTGGGGGGCCTGGAGGGACTTCCTGGTTGGGGTCAACTGGGGGCTCAGGGGTCAGGCAGTCGAACTGTTCGCGGCTGATCAGGTGGACCTTCTTGAAGTTCTCCACCTCTTGCTGTAAAAAGGAGAAAAACAGGCGTAAACGATTATTTCCTCGATGAATCAATTAGTTGTTTGGTCTACAAAACGGTGAAAAATGTTGGCCAGCGTGCGAAAAAAACCTAAGATGACGTCCTCAAATGTCTTGTTTTGTCCACAACCCAAAAATATTCAGTTTACTGTCACAGAGGAGAAAAGAAACCAGAACGTATTCACATTTAAGAAGCTGGAATCAGAGAACTTGACTTTTTTATTCTTACAAAAATGACTCAATTCATTTAATAATCACTTCATAATCAATTAATCATTGCAGCTCCAGTTACTATGAAGACAACTCTGCTAAGAAAAGATCTGTAGATTGTAAGAGTATGTCTTTGTCAGATGGTATTGATCGTGAGAGCAAAGTAATTATCAGTCATCTGTATCGACTGGAAAAAAAATCCATAGAATGCATCCCCAGCAGACAGTTTATTTCAGCTAAATGATAAAATTATACTTTGCATGGATAAAGACGGTTTGCTGGTATTTAAAGGTATCGATAACACACACGGTGAAATGTGCCTGAAAGGAAGCCCAGTACATGTGACAAAGATTCATTTTACAGAATTTCACTGACAAAACAAATCACATGAAAAAGAAATATATACAGGGTTCCTAAATCTTTTCCAAAATCATATTCAAGCACTTTTCAAGCATTTTCAAGCTTTTTCAGCACTTTACAACTAAATAACACATTTATATATGCTAATATATATTTTATCAAACGGATTAGGCCCATTTAATTTCTTCCACACATTAATATCAGATGTTATTGGGCTATAAACACTCAATTATTTTGTGATAGAATTCTACAGAAGAGTGAGAAATTGAAGGAAAACACACTTTAATGTCTGTAAGGCGACTTGTCATCTTATACAACCTGACTGAGCCAATATAAAACAATCATTACACAATCAACTTTCTTTTAAAATTTTGAGGCAGCCACTTCATTTTGTGTGAAAGGCACTTCTATTACTTCTTTACCTAAAAGAAACTATTCAGTCAGACAGAGATTTATTATTAAAATAATGTAATGTCGATTTCACACACTTAATCCAAAATCCAAGCGCACTTCAAACCTTGAAAAAATTTAAATTTAAGTGTTTTCAAGGATTTCCAGCACCCATAAGAATCCTGTACACACATGAACAAAATATATATACACATTGATAGCAAAAAAAAAAACAAACAGTAACAATAACTTTGAACATAAAGGAAACTTAACAAGTGACTCATCGACAGACCTTATCTGCAGTAATCTGGAGATTGAGATGTAGCAGCAAAACATGGCTGCCAAAAACACTCTTTTCACCCTCATGCTGACGTCGCTAACTGATCCGACAACAACCAGCTGCGTTACATCAACACACACACACACACACACACCCTGAATTTTCCAGGTGTGAAAACCTCCTAATGACAAAACAGTCAGTTCTGTAACAGCAGCAGCAGCTCATTTAAAATCTACAGTAAACACACGAAAACTTTCATGTACGAGTCTCCGAACGTTCGATTAATTCACTAAGATCATCACGTGCGACTCACACTCGGCCCTTCTCTCCACCAAGTCTCCTCGCCGGGTCTCCGAGCGTCCATCTTTGACTCCCCCCTGCAGCCCGTCAGCTCGAGCCTTCAGGCCGAGGCCTTGTGTGCGGGGGTTTATTTATAAACAAGCGTCCTCTGTTCCACACGCAGCTGGACGAGTGCTGGCGAGCACGTGAAGGCCCCACAATGAGCTCAACAATGCTACAATGGCAACAAAAACTAAACAAAACAAACTTTCTGTTCTGTGTCGGGTTTCCATGTCCAGAAACAGCTCCAACTGGAGGGGAATTAATCTACTCGTCGTCTGGTCTTGGGCAGAAACACCTCCAATATGACGCAACATGGAAGCTGGCAGAAGAGGTGGCCTCGAGTAACCCGTCACTACAGGTTGTTTTATTAGATCCCCAAACTCTACAGTGACACTCGGAGACTTTCTGGTCTACATGGCCTCATTTTTATTGAAAGTAGGGGCTCCTGATTTATGTTTTTTTTTCTGAAAAAAATCTAGAATTTATCTGTTTATTTTAATTACTGAAAAACAGGGAAAAAAACATCAGATTTTATAAATAACTTCAGCACAAACTAACTTATTTAAAAGTGATCGCGGAGCCAAATAAGCAGCCAATGTGTGCTTTCATCCTATTTTAACGCCATCTACAATTATCAGGAGAATTTTCTGAGCTGCCAACATCTACAGACAATTTGATTCTACTGTAAATGTGGTTTTCGGTGTCTACTTGGCGCAAACCTAGAAAATTCAGTTGAAAACTGGTCTAAACAGACCTACTACAAAAAAAAAATATCTGTTTTATATATATTACTTCAAAAATATTTTATTATGATGCATTTTTCAGCTTTGTCGCCCAGGCTGACTGGAAACTTAACATATTATTTACATTTAATTGCCCAACCCTAATTTACAGGCTTAGTGACGAGTAAACCTCAGGTATCTCAGCTCCGACAGTCGTCACACCGTAAACTTGATTTAAAAGAGTCATTCGAAGGTCAACCATAAAAAAAAAAATGGCCTCACCTTGATGGTGGCGTACTCCGGCTCGTACGTGTCGTCCCACAGGTCCTGCTCGTAGTAGAACAGCCCGTCGTTGATCACTTTGACCAGCTCGCTGGTCAGCTTGGCGCGCGACGTGTGGTGTCCTGTGCGGTCGCCGCCCGGGTGCTTCCTCAGGTAGGGCGGCGTCTGCGTCACGATCAAGATCTTGTTGACGTCGTGGTCGTCGATCTCGCCGTCCGTTTCCTCGTCCGACCAGTCGGTGAAGGTGTTGCGCCTCCCGTCCATCTGCTCCATCTCCTCGTCGAACATGAAGTCGAGCTCTTCTGGTTCGTCCTGCTCCGCTCCGTCCTGGAAAATCAATAAGTTCATCACGATGTTTGATCACTTGCAACTGCTGGATCCAGTTTGGGAAATCATTAAAAATAGTTTGATAATCAAACAACACAGCTGCATTCTGAAAAATGCAAGAAACAGCGACAATTAGTTGATTACTTGATTTGATCTTCAGAAAATTCTAAATAAAAACACTTAAGAGAATCAATTCATCATTTAAACTCAAGAAAAAATGCCAAATATACGTTGGCTTCAGCTTCAACGGGACACTTTTTTTTTTTTACATATCTATGTGTACATATTTTAATATACTTCTATTTTCTTAATTTTTCTATTCTTATATATTTTCTATTCTTGAATGGGAGCATCTGTAACATGAGCAGTTTTCCCCCAGGGAACAGATAAATAAAGTATTTCTGATTCTGAAATCCTTGCGAATTCTAAAATGAGCTTTCAGTGCAATTTTCTGACAGTTTATTGGATTAAATGACTAATGGACATAACAAAAGAGATGAAAATCTTTAGCTGCAGCTTTCGAAATGATAATACACACAATACATAAATGAATTACACAATAAATTACAATACATACAATAATAAGAGAACATGCAGAGTTATGACAGCAGTAACAGGCACGGTTCTAGTCTGAATAGTGTTCACAAAGTTGTTGAATTTGGTATGAAAGACTTGTCATAAATGTGTTATAAAGGTTGCTGCAACGGCTCTGTAGGCTGTGTTATGAATTCTTTAGAAAAGGAGATGAACAGGATCAGACACAAACTGTCTGGCTTTTTGTTTCACCTGTGTTTTATATATGCAGCCCAGTTTCTTCTGCTCTTTCCCAGTAATGTTGTTTGCTTCCTTGACAGTCTGTTTTTGTTCTTAGCCCTCAGGTGTCCACACCATGTACGTGTTAAATGTTAAATCACTTTCACCAGAGCTCTTGCTCATATCAAATGAACCCAATTCCATCATTAGATACAAATGCTGCATTGCTTTTTTAAAAATGTTTTTTGTGTGGGCTGTAAAAGTCCATAGTGCAATCAACAAAGGTTCCTCCACCAGAATACAACAGTTTTCTTCCTTACCTTATTTCCTGAGGTAGCAGGGGAGGGCGAGGGGCCAGGCTGGGGCACCGGGGAGCGAGTGGACTCGTCCTTTTCCTTCTGCAACGAGGGGGCCTTCATCAGTCAACCAGCAACACCGACCACACAGGAGGAGGAGGAGGAGGAGGAGGAGGAGGAGGAGGAGGAGGAGGAGGAGGAGGAGGAGGAGGGGAAGGAGGAGGAGGGAAGGGGGCATGAAAAAAAAGTGAATGGATGGATAAATGGACATGAAAAGTTAAGAATAAGATGAGGTGATAGGAAACTAATTTAACAGTAGTTTTGTGTAAAAGAATGCATGAAATGCCTTTAGTATCAGGGCACCTCTGCAGCACCACAGTATGCTACTTTGCAATTTGAATATTGCGTTTGGCAATATTGCAATTTCAACAACACTGCAATCAATTGTGCAGCTCCAGTTTTAGCATTTTAAAAACCATTGATGAAGTAATTACAATTTTTTTTAAACTCTTCTCCTTTGCTGGTAGGTGGCCATGTATGCATGCATCATGGTACATATAAATCCACTGAACAGAAACCTGAATACAATGATCAGATGAGTGAGTGGTCCTGAGTTTCACCTTCTCTGTGCTGACCTTTGGTCTGGCCGGGGAGGGTCTGGGCCTCTTCTTGACCTCGATCCAGGACTCAGAGTCCAGGTCTGGGAGGCTGGCGGACAGGCCCTTGGGCATCGTCTTGAGGTTGGAGGTGTCAGAGTCAGTCTTGGTCTTTTGCTTTACAGGTGTGGAGGCTCTGAGAGACCCTGCAGCAGACACATCTTATATGATCAGTTGCAGGTTTCTTGTGAGAGATTTAAAACTACTGTGACTTGATTACTGTGACAAACAGTAAAGTAAGGCAGATAACTGCAGCAGAATCAAGAAAAGTTCACCTCTGGGCTCCTCGGTCAGCTGTCTCGGGACAAACTCGGGGCAGTTGATGAGCTGAGAGAAGTCGGTGTGGGTTTGGTTAGGCACGGTGAGGCCCGGCAGAGGCCACTTCTCTGGTTCCACCTTCCGACGGATCTTCATGTCGATCACTTCCACTTCCTTACTGTCCTTCAAAGCCTGACAGGAGAGAGGGTGGGTCAGTTAGTCTGAGCAGTCACACAAATACAGTCCTTTCTCTGCACAAAGGGTCTCACTGATGTCAGTAACAGATCAACCAAAACGAAAGTGCCTCTTGTAAAAAAACTAATTTGGAAGAAACTGATCAGAACCAGCATGACAGAAATGAATTTTCAATCTAATGGACAGAGGTGGTGCAAACATTTGATAATACGTTGCATGAAAACTGATCGTTTCTCTTTAGCTGGAATAAATATATTCCTTTCTGCACGTCTGCCTCAAGTGGAGGTAAGTGACGTGTCATAAACAAGTTTCCATGAGGGACAGAAACATGGCAGCAGCAAAACAGAATCACGAACAAACAGGACCAAGGAACTGGGCCCACCTAAGACCCTCCTTTTCAGGTCTGACTTGTGTTACTGGATTGTTGATTGGTGTAGTCTGTTGACTCTTCTATAAGCTAAAGATGCTGATCAACTTTTCTTTTACTTTGTTATAGACGTACATCCATCAGACCTTCTTCAAATCATCTTTTTTCTACAAGATTTTGTGTATTTTTTGTGTTTTTTTGAGTGGAAGTGTAGCTGATGTAGCTCACCTCGTTCTTTAAATTATTGTATGTATTTTTGCATACCATGTTGACATGATTGAAGGATGTCTCATCATTTCACTAAAACAATTTTCCAAAAGAGTCGTTCTGACAGTTTTGACTCTGCAAATCCTCGTTCTCCAACACCTTAATTCAAAGATATGATGTACTCACTTCCAGAATGAGGTTGACGTCGGTGGTGAGGGCCTGCACTCTGTGGAAACTGGCGATGAGTCCGACGGGCAGGAAGCCCTCCTGATCCATCTTCCTCCGCAGGAAGAAGTCCCGCTCCAGGTTGTCCAGGCTGAAGTAGTATTCACTGCAGGGGGCAGAAAAAAAAAACAAGGACATACAGGGTCAACACAATCCAGAATATACTGATAAATCTGCTGCTGTCTGTTGTCGTTTTCTCACTTCTTCCTTATGTCTAACGTGGGAGGGACTAAGACAACTGAGAAGCAGCCAGTCAGATCACGAGGAGAAAGAATTAAAACAGGAAGAGACCACACTGTGCTGCATTAACGACATAGAAAATATTTAGTCAAAACACTGGAAACAGACTTTGGTTTGAAGTCACGTGTAGCCAAAAACCTTCCAAGGAACCGCTAATCAAAACCAGATCATTTGACAGGATTTCAAAGTCTCTGAGTAACTTGATACAGATTTAAACTGAAGGGGCACCGAGTGCACACGAGGAAACTGTTAAACTCTGTCAGTGAGGTGCCAAAAAAAAAAAAACTACTGTCTGAACACACGGGGTCTTCATCTGCCACACTGTGTTGACAATGTCTTCAAAAAAGCAACTTAAGATATTTATTTTGACTTGGTTTTGCTTAATCAGTTCTGTTGGATATTAAATGTTGCTTGGTCTCTTTTTTTCTTGTTTTGTTGTCTGAAGCACTTCGAGACAGCTGATATTGACGGGTGCTATGTGAATAAATAATTATTATTTTTAAAAAATGCTCTACTGTCACAACTTACACTGTTGTGTTAACAAGCCTGAGATCTCCAACTCTGTCCGACCGGTCTGATAAATTTTGCTCAACTGATATTTAATTATTTACTGTGCATCAATCAAACTGTAGCCTCTCTGTCATGTAGCAAAGGCAGAGAATATATTTGCATTTATTTACATTTTAATCAATAAGATTCACAAAACATCTCAGCATTTATGACAATTGACGGTTTATAATGACAAATATCTGCTGAATTGAAAGTTGTTTTTTTTTGCTTTGCATTACAATTTGTTGCTCAGATAATGTGACAAAAACCAGGATTTTACAAGAACCAGAAATGATGAGCAGAATCAGAATTGATCAAATATGAACTATGAGCAACCTTACCGATAATCTCACAGGGTTTCAGTATATTTAATACTCTACTGTTTTTATACTATGTTACTGTAATTTTGAAGTAATCTCTTCAGGATTAATAAAGTTGTGTCTTATTTTTCAAGGAGTATATTCAAATTCAAGCATATTCCTAAGCTTTTCGTCATGTCTATACTGAAAATAAAGAACTCTCGTTAGACATGGCTCGGTGCGACAATAACCCCCAATATAAAAAAAAGTTTTATACCTAATATTATTACCTACATCAGACAAGGGAAAAAATATTCAAGAGCTTCATAATCCAAGAGTTTTTGAGGGTAACAGATGGAAAGCCTGCAGTCTGAACTGTACTCACGTGAGAAGTTCAGTCACATATTCTGACAAAAATGAACAACTGGACAGACGGGATCAGATTTTTTCATCAGTTTCCAACTCATACTGGAGGTAATGACTGAACAAAGCTTCAAATGTTCTGTCTGTACTGTAACAGTGTAAAACAGTCTGTAAGAGCTACCAAATGTGTGTCCTGTTTCAATGCTGAGATCAGAGTTGTGAAAATCCTCTCCAGTGATGTTTAGTCAGAGAAGAGACATGAGGAGCTCATCACTTCTACAGCACGTCTGCAGGTTACATCTGACCCTAATCGTGTTTTGTTTTTGTCTCGTTGCTGTGAGACGGGAACTGAACTTACATCTGCCTCTTGATGTAGTCCTTCAGCAGGTCCTGATCGACGGAGTACAGGTCGTTGCTGCTCATGTTGTCGTAGTAGTAGGTCACCGTGTTGCTGAACTTCTGGCCGTAGGGTCCGTCTTTCATATCGTAGGACTTGTAGCTGTAGTTGTAGTCGTAGTGGCCTAGACAGGACAGAGAGTTAAGAGTTAGATGGACAGACAGAGACAAAGAACACGTATTCTAAAATAACTTTCATGCTTCACTGTATGTTGTCTATTCAAGCATAGATACCAGACTATATTAACAGCAGCTTATCTGGTTTCATAATGTTTCTTTTGTCACTAGTGTCTCTTTTCCTTCTACCAAAGTGTTCTATTGGTTATTATTTAATTATTGGATTTCATGTTGTGTTCCTAAACTATAATATAATAATTCTAATACAATAATTAACATTTCGGTTAAATTTAGCCAGACACAGTTCCATTTTGAATGAAGCTGCAAGTAGATAAATTACCTCGATTTATTTAACCATGCACAAGCTGCATGAATAATACCTTTTCCCATGCTCGCTCTATGATAAAAGTGATCATGTTCCAATCATGAAATTGATACATATCTGGAGTGAAAAAATGTACTAAACATCTCTCTCATGGTGTGACAATAAATCAACACAAATATGACAAATATCACCAACATAAGCCACCATAAACCTCTGTGTTCTGGACAAAAACATTAGAAACACTAAGAAAAAGTAACATTTGCATTTGGAAGATAAAGTGGCAAACTCAGACTCATTGCATTGCATCATGGGAAATGATGAAAATGAGGGCCATGTCAGCCTATCAGCTGGACATGTAAATGTCATATGCCACGATCTACAAGTTACATAAAACAAACTACACAAGCTTTCCAGATGGGGAATACTCTGACTGGATGCATCGACATTAACAGACACAGAACTTTTTAGTTCAGTTTTAGCCTCATCTAATCTTACTAATACCAATAATAATATCAATAACAATAACAGTAATAAGAACCATAACATTAACAATAAAATAGTGCTGGTATGAGAATCGTCAGAAATCCAAATTCAGATATTAGAATAAAAAAAAAACATCTCTACATGAGACAGAATAAAAGCAGAAATAAATCTGCAATCAAATTACTCTTATTGCTCTTTTAGTAGAATATAAAAAGGAATAATAATATATGAAGTAATATGTCTCCTGTGGCTCTTGTGCTTTCATTCGCTTCTCCATGTTAAAATATCTAAAAATGTCATAAAAATTAGCTTAAAGGAGAAAAATAGCATCCAGAAATGAATACAGGAGTCCAAATAGTGAATTAGAGCCATGAACAGTATATTAAATGGGTTGAATCCCTCTTTAATATAAGATCTACGGTTGAAGAGAGTCGTTTCCCTCCGTCCCATCCTCTGCAGACTCGAAGCTCAGGAAGGCTGCAGGAGCGCAAGATGAGCACAACAGTGTAATTTAATTTTGTGATTAAAAAGCCACTAAGAGTCCTGCACTGTAAGTTAATCAGCTGTTCATAACTGTCAGTTTTCCGTCCATGGAAAGTTAAGCCAGTTATCCTGAAAACTAAAACCCACTGCTCTGAAAATACGCACTCTGGAGTTCAGTGAGTGCCTGCCTCACTGCCTGCCAGACTCCATTAAGTAATTGCTCAAGTTAACCGTTTTAAACATCTATTCCTTCTACAAGAATATTCATGATTTATTATGACTCATAAACCAACACTTACACATTCAGCGAACATTTGGCATCAACTTTAATACACCCTCCGACCCGGAAGGAAAATTTTACTGCAGCTGTAGCAATGTTAGAGAGGCCGGTATTTCAACTTAGCATTTTATGATTTATCATGGTAGTTTTACGATTTAATACCATAAATATATATTTCTTCTTTAAAGAGTGAATATAGTCGTTGACAAATACAGAAATGTGTTTGTGTGAATGTGTGGGAGCACAGACACAAAAGAGCCAAGTAAATGCACAAGAGACAGAGTTCATCTGCTCGACATTAACTCTGACTGTTTCTTCAGTGCTGCTGAAAATCAACAACGTGTCCTCAAGGAGACATAAAACTGGACGATTCGCTCTTATTTCTTCCTCCTTCCTCCTGGCTGTTTGCAATCTTTTGTTTTCTGTTACTCTTTTCCTCCCTCTTGTACATTTCAATAAGTGCTTTCTCTACCTCAATCTGGGGAGGTCAGTGAGGCAGCAAACAGAGAGTGAAAGTGAGTGAGAGGAGGGGAGACGGTGAGTGAAGACAATGTGCAGGAAAAGAGTGAAGAACAGGGAGGAGAGGAGAGGAGAGGAGAGGAGAGACGCTCCTGCCAAAACCAACAGGCCTTCGGGGAAACCTGCTTCTCCTCGTGGATCCAAGGCCTTTCCTCATTCCAACACGCTCTGGTTGTTATTGCACTTTTCTGTTTTTACTGTAGCCTCCGTGGGGCCACTTTAGGGGGTCACCAACCACCCAGTTAGAAAGCAGAATCATCCCAAACACAACCAAAACTATACATAACTAAAAACTCTACACTCCTTTCCACCATGGAGCAGGGAGCAAATAGAGGGTATGTCAAAGGAGCAAGTTTGACATTGAGACATAACGCTTACTTCTTTTTTTGCAGTGTTACACAGTTCTTACACCAAAATTATGAGCATATATGCAGGTTTTTTAAACACAGGTATACCTGTTAAAATAATCGCCTGCAAACGAGTTTGACTCGACGAGTTTGACGTTTTTTGTTTTGTTTATGTCCATCTCCCAGGATTTTTGTAGCTTCTGACTGAATCACTGTATTTTTAATTTAGCTTCTCTCCTGTGCTGCTGTTTGTACTTTCAGGTATCCGCTTTATTTTACTCTTTCGTGTGTTGTTTTGCTGAAATGAGGTGAAAAATACCGTGTCTATCAGTGTGTCAGGTTTCCATCACTACTGAGACTGTTAGTCATAATTTCGTAAATGTTGTGAAACGACAACATATGCTCCTGTAGCAATGGTTTATGGGATGACTAGTTCCTTCACTCTAAAAATAATCATGAACGCAGTCTTGTACCTTTGCCTTTTTTCCATTTTTCAGTCTTTTTTTTTTTTTTTTTGCTTTTGAATCAAATGTTTCACGGTCGTGATTCGTCTTGTATCTTCAGTTCGAGGCTTAAAACTCTCAGGGATTTTCTGAAACATCATTGTAGTTAATGAACGGGAAATTCACTCCCAGAAGCAAAGCTGTTGAAAAAGTGGGCAGTCACTGTTAAGCTCTATTACACAGCTTTGTTCAATACTCCATTCTGATTGGTCAATTACGGTTTTCTAAGGTTATTTTTGAATAGCAGACCATTGCTAAATATAAACAAGCCATTGCTATTTAATATTTAGTGTGAAATTGTTGATTTTTCAATAAGTAGCTGTGTAATAAGTGGTATTATGTACAGTGAGCAGATCATTATGGTGAAAAAAACTGACAGGGTGATTGAAGTCCCCTCTGCTTCGGTTCAGGCTCCTGCACCACCCTGTCAGGGTTTATTTCATCATAGTGACCCGCTCACAGTACGTTATCCCTTACACATCATCCAGCATTAAGGGTTGAGTGACTTTTGGCTTCAAAGCTGAGAGCAGAGTTGTGTAAGTTCTCTTCATTGATGTGCAAAGCTTCAAATGTTCTGTCTGTACTGTAACAGTGTAAAACAATCTGCAAGAGCTACCAAATATTTTTATTGTGTCCTGTTTCAATGCTGAGATCAGAGTTGTGAAAATCCTCTCCAGTGATGTTTAGTCAGAGAAGAGACATGAGGAGCTCATCACTTCTACAGCACGTCTGCAGGTTACATCGGACGGTCACTCAGCACTACAGTCAAAAACGCTGTACTTAAATGACCTTACTGCCTTTCCATCAGTTTGTGTATACTGTACAGTATCTCTCTGAATTGATAATGTGACACATTCTTGCATTTTTGTTATATTGGAAGCAATAGCAAAAAACTGAGCTGGTGCTAAAAAGTTTCCGGTGGTAACAGACACACAAGCGACACAGTGGTGAAATTCTCACCAGAACTGTTTCAGAACACAAAAAGAGGCTTATAACCACATGAGAAAGACCACAAGAAGACAGTTCTATTTTTTAGCATTTCTTGGCAGAAAACTGGTGGAAAAGTTGTATTTTTAGCGCTTCTATGTGCGTCTGTCCACATACCTCTTGCGCCACCTCTGCCTCGCCCCCTTCCTCTTCCTCTCCCACGTCCACGACCTCTGAACCCTCCGCGGAACGGTGCCCCCTCGCTCTTCACGCTGGACACCTCGTCGTGGTCGTCACGCCACTCCCGCTCGTACTTTTGACTGTGCCAGTCTGCAGAGAGAGCGGCAACCTTCCCGTCAGCACAAACACATCAGCACACGAATGGAACAAAACGATTACCAAATAGAGTTTGAAGCAAAGTTGTGAAAGCCAAAGAAAATTTCAGTGACTGCGATTACTGTTTTTAATCAGAAGGAGATTACATTAAATTCTGCACACCAACCAATCGTATGTCCTCTTAGCTGCAGAACACTTTTCATTTCCTCAGTGAATATAAGAAGCCAAGTTATTTATACTGTGTACATTTAAAGAGCCAAGCTGTCAAAGCAGAAGTAGCAGATTAGCAGGAGCTCACACAGATCTCTCCACATCCTGCTGCTGAGTCATGCATGCTGTCTCAACCATGCAGCAATACAGACAGTATAACAAATTAAAATCTGCTCTTACACGTTATCACAGGTGAAACAGTACAAACTAATACCTCCTGGCATTTAAGGCTTTGTGTAAACCCACCCAGGCGAGATTTCAAACTCATTTCCAGATACTTTCCTCATATCTCTGCGGTTCACCTCATGTCCTTTGTGTTCCAGTACCCATATTACTAGGCTTGTGCGGTATCAAGGTATCACGATATACCAAGGAATTTAGAAATCCTCAGGGTATGATTTTCAATACCATCAATGTGAATAAAGTCATCTGAAACACTGAAGTTGCAACTGTTTTATTTGGCAACGGAAAATGAAAACATAAAATGAAAGCAATTTATTACTAATAAATTACTAATGCTGAATTTATTAACAGAAGAATCATTTGGAGGTAGAAAAGAAATAATTGGCCCGTCATTTCTGGTCTGTAGCCTCTGTGTCTTTGCTAATTAATTTAATTTGATTAGATATGGAATCATTAAAATATTGCCACATATCAGTTTATTTTGACATAACGTCTACCAACAATAAAAGCATTTCATTAGCCGCATGATACACCTGTAAATCATCTCCATTCAGACATATGATTTGTTGGTATCCATGGCAACATGAGTGATTGGGTCCTCTAGCAAGAATCTAAAGAATAAGGGTGCTCATTTCGTACTTATGCAGCATTACTCCATTTGGCAGAAGTATCTGCAACCAGCAAGACACAAAGCATTGTAAATGCAGTACGCAAAAAATACCAGGATGTCTTCTGCATCCAGTTGAATTTTGCTGCATACGAGCCATCATGCTTTGCTGGCTTCTCTGGATTATTTTCACCCACGATCGTAAATGCAGCAGAAATTACGTCACAACTATTGAGCCACACAGACAGCACAGACAGATGACAGTCTGTTCCCAATCGCACACTTTTCCTTTTTACTACGGACTGCCACAGATGTATGTGCAAGAGGAATGGCGAAATGTAATGACAAGGTAGTATGTACCAGTTGTAACCATACTGCATGAAATTATGAGCAGCTGGAGAACATACTAAAAGTAAAAAGAGTATGCCATCGTCTAGAGTAGACATGCTGCGTCATTTGTGCCAACAAGGTGATGACATCATAGACTGACCTCTGAGGTCGTTCCTGGCGTTGGGAGGCAGGCGGGGGTTTTCGTTCTGTCTGCTGTTGTTCCTGGAGGCCGAGCGCTCCCTGGGACCCTCGGACTTCACCTCGATCATCAGGGGAACCCACTTCTGCTTGTTTCCTGTTTGTAACAACACAGAGGAAACAGTTAGAAAAGATAAAAAATTCATTGATTTTAGTCATTTAAAACTTAATTCCAGGGTGCAGAATTTACTTACTTACATCGGCCAAATGGCTAATGAATGTTGAAATTTTACCAGCCACTCAGCAGATTACCATTTTTTTTGGGGGGGTTGGTGAGTGAAGCAAAACAACCATCCATTTGCATATTTTACCAGCAATTTTGTTAGTGCTAATTCTGAAGCCTGCTTAATTTGTTTTTAAATTCAAAAGCTGCCGGCAGGATTCGCTTTAAAGGGACAATTCACCTCCAAATCAAAATTTCATATATTTCCTCTGGCTTGTGTTGCTATTCAGTCTAGATATTTTTGGTGTGAGCTGCACAATTTTAGAGATATCGACCGTCAAGATTTCTGCCTTCTCTTCAGTGTAATGGAACCAGATGGAGCTTGACTTGTGGCGCTCAAACAGCCCAAAAACTACACCTGAAAAACTCAACAACAGTGTCTCTTTCCTGGAGTCATGACCCATTTATTCAAAACAATTCAGACATTGTTGTGAGCAGTTTCATGTAGGAACTACTTAGCTGAACTACTTTCATTCCAGTAGAAAGTTGTTCCCACATGAAACTTCTCCGAAGGTCTGTGAATGTCTGAATAACAGGGTCATGATTTCTGCGAAGAGGCACTGCTGTTGAGTTTTTTTAAATGTATATTTTGTCTCATCGATTATCTACACTTCACGGAAAAGATTACTTTCACATTTTTGATAACAGAAAGGAAAGGCTTAAGAAATACTGGATGAAACTGTCTTGTTAATCTGAGGAGACGCACACTAATTTCTGCCTTTTATTTAAAAATGTTTCTTTCTCCCTTTGGACCTAAATTTTAAAACTTAATTCAATTTAAACCTTTTTGGGGTTGTTTATTGTTCAATGATAAACTCTTTAGGACTTGTCAATGATCCCCAAACACCCTAAGTATAAATAAAAGGTATAAAAATACATCAATTATTTGTTCTTTTTCTCCATGCAGCTTTAAAATCAGAGCTCACAGGAAGCCATTGTAATTACTTCAGGTGAACAAATATCTTGTCATTTACTCATCCGTCTCATTTTTAAAGTAAAAATTAAACTTTTACTGTAAACTTTTTGGCTAGAAAGGGATACACAATGAAAATAAATATATGTAGCACCACTACATACTGGGTGGTTAGCTGATTTTCACTGAATTAAGTTGCTGGCTGTGTTAAATATGCAACTGTCGTTATGAAAAGTTGAGATCATCCCTGCCGAGTCTTCTCCTGCAGTACCTCTGCCGGCCAGCAGGGTGCATCAATGATCTGCTGTTTCACACAACATCTGGTTGTAGGGGGTGTTGTGTGGCTGTGTGGGCGAGTGTGTGACAGATACCACATGCAATGGGAGAGAGGAAGCGACACACACACGGCCACGTCACTTAAAACTGCCTGAGTAGGTAAAGGAAGGAGAAGGGGAGGATAAAGGGAGTTTCTACAGTAATGTACAGATATTTTTACCGAAGCATTCTGGGAAATAACTTTGTGGAACTGCTCACAAGAACAAGATGGCTGACTAAAATTTCGTACCTGCCCAAAATCAATCCAATAATGGTGCGACAGCAACACTGTTAATTGTTTGGGGGCAGTTTAATCTGCTCAGCACAGCACAAGAGTTACTGTATTGTTTTGCTTTTTGTTTGTCTGATTGTTTGTAGAGCTGAACCAATATTATTGGCCCAATATTGGCCTACTGCAGCTATATTGGTCTGCATCAGTATCAGCATATATGTTGTCCAATATGTGCCTCTATAAAAACACAAAATAACGCAGATTGTTTTTATTTGTTAGCTTTACAGGCAACATTTTGCGTATATTTGATCCTTTTCAATATACTGTACTTTGTTTTTCAAAAATGCTGGAATATTACTGTTTCAGTTCCCCGATATCATTCTGGACCATAAAGTTTATTGTTAAACTTAAAAATAATATACTCCCCAGTATCCACATTAGCGCCAGAAATCCAAATGTCGCTCTGACCCTAGTTGTTTATTTGTTTGGTTGGTTGGTTGGTTGTGTTTTTTTTTTGGCTTCAATGCTGAGATCAGAGTTGTGAAAGTTCTCCTCATTGATGTTTAGTCAGAGAAGAGACATGAAGAGCTCATCACTTCAACAGCACGTCTGCATGTTAGATAAGAAAAAGGTCCGGTTTTATCGTGTTTAACAAAACACTTAGACTAGAGATAAAAAATGATGTAGTACATACTGTATATGCCTGTGATCTTCAGTCCAATGTATGTTTATGACTTTGTTGCCCTTTAATATGTTGATTGTACTGTAATAATTAGACTATAACAATAGGGAAACATTTATTTTAACATTCAGGAGGAAATATATCTCAAATAAAAAAAGAAATGACGGGAATAGAGCTCAACGATTAGTCGAATTCTAATCGACTGCTTGATAGAAAGAAAACTTTCATCCATTTGCAATTTTTCCAGTCATTTTTCAAGCGAAAATGTCAAACATTTGCAGATTCAAGTTTCTTAAATGTGAGGATTTGCTTATTTATGACAGTAAATCAAGAGTTTTTGGGTTTTGAACTGTTGGACAGACAAAACAATCTGGAGGCATCACTTTGTGAAATTGTGACAAGCTTTTTTGACATTTTTAGGGTTTTTAGACTAAATGATTAATCATGAAAATAATAAGCAGTTTAATAAATAATGAAAATAATTGCTAGTTGCAGTCCTAGATGGGAATCAAGTATGTTTAATCACAGTGCTAAAACTAAATTTATTTGTATCCATACAAACATGCCGTGGCATTTCCAGCTTATATTAACTGACACCATGTGGACATGTTCACCTTCAATTATGTTTTAGTGGCTAAAATAAGTCGTATCATTATCAACAAACTTGGGACTTTTTTGTGACCAATTAAGTAACTTAAGAAAACTCAGACAGACAGATGAGGAGGGGAAACAACACTATGGAAACCACCCAGAGTCATGACTGGAGTAGTTTAATGTGAAAAGTGAAAGTATTTCAGGAACCAACAAAAAGTAAAATGCTTAACCGTCTATAGTCTGTTTAGCAAACACTATAAGATTACCTGAAGAGGCAAAAAGTGAAATCAAATACACAAATACAAGTGTGGTCCATAAACACTGCATGAACAAAAGTCTACGGCCCGTATTCACCTTTTTTCTTCGGCCCGTTCTTCTGGGAGTCGTCGTCGCCGTTCTTCTCCTCTCCGGAGTCGTCTGACTTGGCCTTCAGGTTCTCCTTGCTCTCCTCGATGATCTCCCTCTTCTCCTTTGACTCCTTCTTGGTCATTGTTGTCTTCTTAGGACCCTGAACAAAACCAAACAGGTCGAGACAGACATTTAGAAAAAAAGCACTGAAACAGATCAATCAAAGGAGACTTAAGACCTATTCAAACCAGAGAAGACTTAAAACTATGAAACAGTGACTGAAATTAGTGCCACAGACACAACGCTACATTCACAGATATTCACACATTACTTTCTGATTTAGCAAAGTGAAATCTCACTTCAGAACCAATTTTGTGAGGGTTAAAGCATGCACAAGATGACAGTCAGGAAAGAAACTGTTCATCCTACCCGTCCCCTGATCAGTGATTGTCCAATCCTTGCTTAGCATTGCTACTTATGTCAAAGTTTGGATTTCTCATCTTTGGACAGATTTTTCTTCCTGACATGGCAAGCAGACAGTCCTCATTGTTAAGCCCTGTGTTCTACAAAGATATCCAGTGCTCCCCATATTTTTTTTTGTCTCCGAGAACTCTGATTTAGACATACAGGCGGCGCTTGGGCTGAACCATGAACACACTGTACCGTAATATGAGACCGTCTGCAGCTGAGTAAGCTTGTGACAGTTTGCTAACTCAACATGTCCTTAGTTTGAAGTTCTTTTAGTCTTGAAACTAAGACTAACAGCTAATGATTAAGAGTATTGGCAGATATTCTAATTCAGGTACCGCAACTTCAGATTGGAAGTGAAAAAAGTGTATCGGTGCTTCTTTGAAAAATAAAACTAGAATACGTTCAACACTCATAAAAGTGACAGTAGCATCTATAATCAGTACAAAAACTGTGAAATTGATAAATACATCAATTGGGTAGCCTCTAGAAAAGAATATTTAAAAGGTGGAGTCAGTAGGATTTGTTCAAACTGTTCGTAAACGCAAAATAACAGAAGAAAAATGATTTACAGTGGGTTCAGTTGTAGTACTGACTGACAGTGGTTATTGTAATGTCTCTATACATTGTTTTTTTTTTTAGAGAAATTGTTGCAGATTATACCTTCAAGTGCACCATTCCAGCAATCTAGTTTGTTAAATAAAGTGGTATCAGTATATAAAATGTATTTTTACATTCACGACGGGATATTTAATGTTCACGTCAAACTGTCCATTTAGGCCGAAAGTGCAAATACTACCTCTTGGGGCAAAGATAAACATGACCGGGAGAAAGCACACTTTGTATGTGGTTTACAATTTTCATTATCGTGCCTTTTGTTCAACCTCATTATAATGTCTGAGTGCAGCAGAGCAACTCGAGTACAACCACCGTCCTTCCAGCCAAGCCTAACGAACACGGGGGCAGAACATGAATTGCCTTTGCCGGTTATCTTTGCTCGCAGAGCTGATATCTCACTTCATTCAAATCAAACAGAGCTCAGCTGCTCATCCATGTTACAGCAGCTCAGCTATCAGCAACACACACATATCTGCAAAGTCTGACGCTCCTGAGGGGTTTGCATACGAGTCATGCAAAGCGTTTAAGCAATGTCGAGTAAGTAAGAAGAGGTACGACACACTCCAAGCCCCAAACAAACCATTCTGTCCACACACGCACACGAACCTTGATGAGATCAACCTTCAAGGTGTCGTATCCCAAACTAATCTAATCACACTGACTGAACTCAAATGCAAACATGCACTGTAGTTCTTAACAACATTAACAGTGAGTCTCAGCAAACAAACAGCAAAAAGGAGGCGCAAGCAAATCTGTTACACTTCCAAACCTTTGCAAATGTGTGAATTATAACCTTTATGAAATATAACGGTTTTAAAATGGTGTGACAAGACTGGTGGAGAAATGATTTTGGAAAGCAGAAGGAATACATTACAAATCTACCTCAAGTGAGCATTTGTACTTATCCCAGGCTGCAGAGCTTCTGATCCTGGACTGCCTTATATTTATTTGTTTGTGTCAGCATGTTAAAGCTTTTAGTTTGACACTCTTATATACTTTCTACTCAAGACATTTAGAAGGATACACCAAGGCTACATAGAAATCTTCCTATGGAACTTTTGCTGCATTCTCATGGATTCAGGCCAACAGCAGACAGCAAACCAGATATCTTTTTAGTGGACAAGAGCAGGATGATAAATTTAGGTGAGGCCTGAAGAGAATACCGGCACCTGTAACGATAGCAGGGTTATACTTGCCTATCTAACTCAAAGATAGGCCGCCTGTATAATTTCTGCAGCCACCTTTGTTGAAAATCCTCACAAACGTCCTTTTTAATGCCGAATAAATGTTCTTTTTATCAGCAAGTGCCTCTATGTGCTTATACAAAGCGTATGTGTGGAGGTAACGGAGGAACAACGCATTCACAGTTTCTGAGAGATCAAGGTAATCAGGAGGCAAACATATGTGTGTTCATAGTAAAAGCCATGTTAGTTAAAGATACAAAAGTTAAACAAGACTGGAAATCGAACCTCAGTACCTTCGTACTGACTATTTTGATTGCTAATGTGCAATTTATTTACTAGGATTTTATTTCAATCTTAGGGTCTGTGCCCCTTTTTACTCTAGTTTAATTTTCTGCCCTCAAGTTGCTACGCAAACACTGAAATCATGATTTTTTTTTTCATTAAGTGCAGGGTTCTCTGAAGGTGTGTGCCCAAACTGTGTATGCCGTGCATGCTCTTCAGCCTTTGCCACCTTGTCTCAAAAAAATCATCCAAAATTAACTTTTTGCCTTCCTCCACTACAGAATTTACAACTGGATGTTACTTAGCTGCCTCGTGCATGGAGAGAAAACACGAGCCATCTGAAAGCCTCAAGCTTATAATTAATTACATAAAACAAACAATTTTTTATATACATTTTACTCAATTCTTTGTAAGCAACACAGCATTATTATAGCAACATACCATCATTGCCATCCTGCTATCTGCCCGTTTGCTTCAATTTTGTTTAAAAATGAATTGGTTTTTCATTTTACTGTAAATTTTCTAAATTCTAAAAACCTTTAAGGTGTTTTCTGTTTTCTACATTTAAAAGGAGGTTTAAAAAAATGATTAAAGATTAAACAGGTAGAGATGCAGTCAGGCTTTCAACAGCAGGCTTCAGTGTCAAGCTGGTAAGAATATGTCACATATGTTGCATCAGGGGAAGAACTGAGCCCAAATCTAGACTGACTGGTTTATAAAACGTCAGCCAAGAGGGGAATATGGAAATGCTGAGACACATCACCAACATATCACAACCTGCCCAAGGCAGTCACTTTAAGTCAGTACTGAGTTTGCAAAAGCTAACTAAACAGAGCTAAAGCAGGCTAAGCTAACTAGCTCACACTTTCTGAGTGGAATATAAACAGGCCCTCCTACATGCTGACTGCTGTGAAGGGAAGAGAATTTCTTTTTCTGTTTGACTTAAATAGGTTTTAACTGATTCTGACATTGTTTCTTTGTGTGGTGTTGATTTTTTTTAATATTATTTAACTTGTTAGAGGTTTCATAAGTAGGCAGGCAGGCTGCACGTTTCAGAGGCTGCAGGTTGAACTTACAGTGAATCTCCATGAGTCTTTGACCTGCCTGACAGTCGGCGGGCAGGACACGGTCCGTGTCACTGCCTCGATCTGAACAGAGGGAGGGAAGAGCAGTTTAGAGAAGACAATGAGGTGGACCATGATGTACACACACATACACACACACACACACACACATTCATACTGTGTAGGATGTAGACAAAAACGTGTACAAACATTAGGACTTTAACAAACAGCTAAAAATGGATGTGATTAAGGAGATGACATGTTTGGGGAATTTTTGAGGCCCTAAAGTAAGTTTAAAAGTCATCTGAGTCCTTCCATGCAGTTATGATCTGGTTTATTTTTTTGTTTTGGGGGAGTGAAGAAAACTTAATTATTGCCTCTTTAAAAGCTCTTCTGACGGCATTGCGTTTCTTCCTATAACCGTCAAACACACTGAAAATGCAGAGTGGATGCTGCACAGGCTGTGGAAAATAAGAAGCATCTGCTGCCTCCTCTGAGCTCCCTCTGGGTTTTATAAAGTACATCCCATAATCATCTCAGTGGCTAAATGGCTAATGTTGCGTCATTACATCGAGATGGGCATACATTTTTTTTTTTTTTTTTGCTTCGGATGCTGCACAGATGGGAATAAGAGGCGATTATTTTTAGTGAGGACGGTGAAGTGTGAAATGACAGACATGAACCACAGACGAGCGTGTTTGAAGCTCAGGTGTGAGAGGTGGAGTGTGCTTCCTGAATCGATGAAGACATGTGGTGGAGCGGCTGAGAAAATGTCGACAGCGACGCCGAGATCAGAGGGATGCCGATTCATTCTTCTTCCACCACAGGAAGGTACTGATGAAGCTTCAGTTACAGCCACAACCAGAAATAAAGGATCTAACGTGGCTGTAGTTACTGTATAAAACCGCCAACCAACACAAGAAATCAACACTGCGAGAACAATCTTTCACTCTGGGCACAAAACAGACAACAGAATGAGGTGAAAACTGACGAGACCAATGGCTTTTCTAATGTCTGTGTACAGTACTCTTAGGTGGAAACATGGCTTTGCCTACTTAAACTTGCCACTGAATACTTTTTTTTTATCATTCCAGTTTTTGGAGACAGCAAATGTTTGATTGTAAAGATAGAAAAACGGGCGAAACGTAACTATGAGAAAGTTCAGATTGCCAAATCTGTCTGACTGCCTGTATCAACCACTCCCAAACTTATGGGTCACGGCCCCCACCCACTTTGAAACCTGAAAATCTTCTGGGGCCCTCCCAAATCTAACCACAACTCTGATCAACACACAAGACGATCACGCCAATAACAAGAGACACACAATCTGGGAAGCACTGGCATATTTGTACACTGAAAAAGTGTGGGTCCCTGTAATCACTCCTCCTGTCCATTAGGGTTGAACTATTTATCAAAATATTATCAACATCACAAAATGACAGAGTGCAATATCCAAATTTCAAGAGCTGGTCCCTACAGGAAGTTTCAATGTTCCTAAATCTGACCAATCATCATAGCTTTTCCATTAACTCCACATATCAGCATATTCCACCTATCACAGATCTACATTTCATTATCTTATTTATTAATATTTGTGTATTTTTATTTTGTTACATGCACTGAAAAGAACCAAGGTCTGCTGATAATATATCTGTTGCACCACAATGCTTCATTTATAATAATATATTGTGACAAATTTTACCTTTTTTAAAAAAAAATGCAGCTCTTTAGTTCCTCCAGGATTTCATACGCAGGTATTTTTTCCAGATATTTGCAGTCCAAAAAGCCAGATTTCACAGCAGTTTTTCTAAAAATAAATGTGATGCATGCTGTGATATGTTTAGGTGTTTTTTTTTTTTTTATGAAATTGCAGGAGCAAGTGAAAATTGCCCAAAAAAAGTGAATTTTTTGGTGTATTCTCAATGAAGAAATTTTAAACTTTAAAACATAGACAACTAGATATTTAATTGCAGTTTTACCTTCAACCACAGCGACAAACTCTTAGGCACAACCCTGCAATCAAAGAGCGCTGCCTTTATCAAGTTTCAGTGTCTATTTCGCAGCGTGCATCATGTGTGGAATTCAGCGACTCATTTACAGCTTTAAATGTTACGCGAAGGACCGTGAAGTGAACTCCAGCCATCTAAAAATAGCAGCAGCACCAATCCAGGGGTGTTTTAATGAAGGGGATCCCTAAAAGGACATCCCTTCACCGGTCTTGGCCACCGTCCCCCGACTCCACCCCTCCGCCCTCCCCACCTACGATTTCTGCCACCGGACCCACCCGTTATTCCTGGCTCTGATGATGTGACCCACATTTTCCTGCCCGGGGACATGCGCGCTCCCTCAGGTTCCCTCAGACCTGGCTGCCTAAAATAGGGGAGGTTAGCAGGGTTGCTCTCCCAGTGACACACTATCACCCAGAGATCAGAAATAGAAAACGTCACGGAGGGGTGATTGAGTGCTGCTGCTACTGTAAGGTGACACAAATTAGACGCATCCCCCATTGGACCGACAGCTGTGGGAGATGAGCAATATAGGGGAGCAGGTCAGTGTGTTGGATGTATGGTGAAGGAGGCTACAGACAGCTGAGCTGAGCGGGTCTAGACTGGAGAAGAGCGCTGTGTGCGACAGGTGTTAAAGGCCGAGACCATTTCTTTCATCTGCCTTTTTCCTGTTCAAGTTTTTCCTCGTCTGAAATTAGGTTCTTGAACGCGCCAGCCGACATTTCAAATTAATTGGTTAATCGTCACTAGGGCTGCAACTTATGATAATTTTCCATCATCAGTGGTGCTGCTGATTGGTTTTTCCATTCATCGACTAAATGTTCGGCCTGATGAAAGTCAACAACACCCATCACAATTTCCAAAAGCTCAAAGCAGCATCTTCATTATACGTCTTTTGTTCGACCGACAAAAACCCTAAAGATGTTCAATTAACTGCATTAGAAGAAGAAAGATACAAAAGAAATGAGAAGCTGAGGAATGTCTCTGCCTGAAAAATGGTCCCAACACCGAATGGATTAACAAAACCGTAGCCAATTATTTTTAGAGATCTTCCACTACCATTTCAAGTCTAAAAGAAATTTGGTATATGAGATTCTGGGAAGTAGCAGGGTACGGAAGTAGTCTTTCAGGCGGTGTCGGAGGCATTTTTAGTGTTTATCAGAACAATGCTAATTATTTTTTGCTCAGGGCAAGTAGATTGCCAGATGTGGCAAGTTCATCTAGCAACTCACATGCCCAAACAGGCAAGTGGTGAAAAAGAAATAAACTATTGAACTACTCTCATGATGAAAAAATGTCATAACATGCCATTGTCAATCTATCAAATATGGAGAATTCCTGCTTTTCTTTGCACATCATCACATTACACTGAATACGTTTGAGTTTTTGACTGACAAACTAGACACTGAAAGGCATCACCTTGGACTTTGAAAAATCAGATGGACATTTTTCACTATTTTTGAACATTTTATAGATGTCGCAGCTCTGTTAAACATGGCAATTAACTTTTTTCTTTGTTGGTATTTGACAACGGCTAATACTAAAACTTTTTGTACAGGGGCAAGTAAAAATCTCCAGGCAGTGGATCTCTGAAAACGTTGACATTGAACCCTGCTAATCTTTTCAGCTCTAATCGGCTGGTCTTAAAACACAATTTCAAATAGCATTTCCTGCCTGAACAACAAACCGAAACACAAAGAAAATTAACACCTTTATACAATTAATTACAGAAATGCAGCAAAAATTTTTGGGTAATTTTGTGAATCTGGAAACAGCAAACATTTGGTGTTTTTTGCTTCAGAAAATAATCATAAATAAATAATTAAAATAGTTGATTGTTATTCTGTCCGTACAACCAGCCAATGGTTTTATGGACGAATGCACTGCCTAAGCAGCCAAAACTGGAGTTGAGCTTGGAAAGATGTAGATATTTAGGGCCAAGACTACAACTAATAAGAGGAATAATGAATGAATAGTTTTAGACAGTGTTGCTTTGATTCACTGCTGACATGTTCTAATTATTTAATCTCTGGATAGTTTATATTATATGATGCGACACTGATGTTATAATGCTGCATGATGATGATGAATAATAGCAATTTGGAAATTTTATTTGCCTCCATCTTCTAATCTGTTTTCATAGTTGGATGCTTAAAAAGAAAAATGGCTTGTATACCTAATTATCTGGATGCCTGTGTGTGTGTGTGTGTGTGTGTGTGTGTGTGTGTGTGTGTGTGTGTGTGTGTGTGTGTGTGTGCGTGTGCATGCTCAGGGTGTTTCTTTCAACAACAAGAAATCATTTCTGTGGTCTTCTGATTGGCTAATTTATCCAGGATCTACACAGAACACACCCAATGATGTATCAATATTATACATATTTAGACATTTATTTTTCCAAATGACCGCCTTTTTACAACTTCCACGACAAGATAAGGTCAACTTCAGAGTTTCTGCCTGATCCCTGCTTCGAGGTCAGCCATATTTGTTTTGTCTCCAAACTGTCGGAGAGGTCCCGCCATGGTGGTGAGCCTGGACTAACTCTATCCTTTAAAAAAAGAAACAAGCAGTCCTGAGGACACAGAGTCGGGCCAGCACAGGCAGACTGCTCTGTCTGGACGTGATGTTTAGCTGCTGTGTAATTACAGCCACAACCACTAAAGTACCTATTGTAGAGAACTAAAGACATCCACTACAGCACAGTGAAGCAGCACAAGCTGAGGCTCAATCTGATTGGCTGGTGATCGTTATAATTTGTGACTTGAGGCTACTAAGATGCTGTTTTTATAAACACCAGCTTTTCTTTCTCACTCTGTGTTGTATATTAGTCTGTTAAATATTTCTGTCCGCCTTAACAGGACAATTGCAAACAGAACAACAGTGACCTATCTGCCTCTACTGGCTTGTCAATATTAAGTATTTTTTGCTACCACCACCACTCTTTTCTGAATTAATTTCTGCATATAAGCACCAAGTAATGCATCCAACACTGTCACATTATTATTGCAGAGGCCTCAAGTCAAAAGTATCGTGATATTTGATTTCACATCCTGCAAAGTCCGGCAGACACAAGAGTGACGTTTCTATTTTCCCATCACTTTTAAAACAAAAACTACATTTCCTAAGTTGTAATCCTGTATCTCTTAGACAATTGTTAACGCTTCTATGCCAAATATGCCAAAAATAAGAGTGTTTTCATATCAAAATCCCTCTCTTTTCCCATCCTGTAAGACGGGAAAATATGATTTGGTGACTCATCCTGAACTTGGGTGCGTTTGCAGAAAGTTATCCAATCAAATACGATTTGGGGGCAACAGGCTGACCAAAATAAAAAAGTGCATTTCACTGTTAGCTTGGGGCTCATAGTGGCTAGCAGATCACTATCAGAAAACTTAAATCTATTCTGAGATCTAATTTACTCCATTTCTCCTTCATCCTCAATTTCCTGATCTAACAGCACAGATCCAGTCAAATCTAACGGATCTCATTTATAACCCTCTTGCAACTAAATCTCACCCACATTTTCTCTTTCACTTTGAGTTGTCTCACATTACAGAAGACGACGCTCCAACGTCTGTTTCACTGTGACCTTGAAATAATTTCCTGTCACAAAGTCAAGTTGCTGAGAGCAACATAAAACCTTATCCAGCTTGATTAGAAGTAAAACAGTGAATACCGACCAGGTCCACAAGCATTATTAAAGGTGGCATATGCAGTGAAATATAGCGTTCAAAAATGGGTTCTGCAGTCGAAACTGAGTCTGAGGCGGAGGGAAACAATTTGCTCCAATATTTTCAGCGCTCAGGCTGATTGCCTTGCAGCGACACTGAACCTACATGAACTCAAGACAGGCACAACATTATATTCTGACAATAACGACAAGTCCTACGCTGTAAGTTGATCAGCTTTTTAAAACACAGACCTACTCATTTGGTGAACATTTGGCATTAATTTGAACTCTAAAAACAAATTAATAACGTTATTCTGGACCAGAATCGACATTTCAAAGTACACCACCGCTGCAGCGTTGACGTCAGAGAAACAGAAAATTTTTACCTTTACATGCTTCTTTAATCTCTGATGACATATCAGTGTTTCCACTGCTCTGCATGTTTTAGTTGTGTCCCTGCTCCAACACACCTGATTCAGATGATCAGCTCATCATGAAGCCTCTGCCTGACAGCCTGGAGCCTGATTACGAGCTGATCATGTGAATCAGGTGTGTTGGAGCAGGGAAACATCTAAAACATGCAGGGCAGTGAGCTCTGAGGAGCAGGATAGGGGAAAAACTGCATATCATGGTAATTTTATGTTTTAGTAGAGTAAATATATGAGTTTTCTTCTTTAAGTTCCCAACGTGGTCAAATCTCACAGATATAAGTTTACATGAAAATCCTCCCTAATGTGTTTTCTGAGAGAAAAGGGACGTTCTTTGGCCACTTGATTAATGCAACTATTCTGGTTGAAAGTACCGACTAAAAAAATTATCAAGGTGTCCGTTTAAAATGAAATCACTGTACCATCTTTCTGCAGCCAAAATCTACTGTTGTACATTCAAACAGCTGCAAAGATTTTGTGGCCTGACCAGCTGACCGAGCGACAAAAATTCAAGTCCGATACTAAAGTGCGCATGGAATAAGAAGTTACTTATATGGACGATTTTCTCAAATTTCACATTAGCCTGTTGGACATGTATGCAGATGTGTGGGCATCAGGTTGGCTCCACTGTACAAGCAACTGTTAAATATTTCAATGGTCTAAGAAGTCCCTGTGCGACAGACACGCCCTCATCTCATCAGTGTGTCCTCTGCACATCTATCAACCTGTGACTCCACACTTCTCAAACAAACACTGACACCCACCTGCATGTCTTTTGTTGCGATCTCCCCTGGAGTCGGCCAGCTGTTGGCGTCGCCGAAATCTCCAACCTGAGCAACAAATTTTCAAAACAAACAAACCAAAGCTGGGATTAGTGGGAGTGTCACAGGTATCTGGAATGAGGTGACGCTTTCACGCGCCGTCAGCGTGGATATTACAGGGTCAGAGGTGAGGATTTTACAGCTTTACAGCAGACTGTTAACTATGAGTTTCCTCATTCAGACCTGGGACTGTGTTTTACATTTATGCAGTGCTGCATTTCTTTTAAAAGCTTTATTTTCCTTGATTTTATGTATTCCATGTAGTTATTAACTTTAATTTTATTACTATTCAGTTGTTTATCTTATGTATTCTATCAATTTTATTTTCATCCTTATTGTTAATTTTACTTTTACTTGTGTTAACCAGCAGGTTTTATCATTTTGGAGATGCATTCTATGTATTCTATTCTCATTTTATTTTATTTTTACGAGTGGTTTTATTTTTCATCTTATTTTACTTTAATTGTGGTATTCTATCAGTGTTTTTATGTTCACTCTATGTCTTCTTTATGTGGAGCACTTGGTGCACATAATTTCTTTGTTGTAAAGCACCTTAGGCAACTTTTCTTGTATTAAAAGTGGTGTATAAATAAAGTTTATTATTATTACTGCATAAAAAAGATTTAAAAGAGTGTAAAAAGATTATCCTCTGAGGAAAGGTGGCTGCACTGCTGCATGTTGAAATTCTCATTGATGTTGCACCTTTCATCTCAGTTTTCACCACATGCTTAACAACCAAACCAAACGTTTAATTCATTTTTTTGCAAGAAATGTTAGTGTAAACCCTTTCTTCAATTAATGAAAGAAAAAAACACTACTGATATGTTTCACACCAGGTTAAACCTTTTGTTTCACAGCTAGAAAACGAGTTATTTTTCTTTACATATTTACAAAAACCACTTTGTGTTCCATATAATGTCAACCCTCACCATTAAAATCCTAAAAACGTCACTCATCTTCAGTGTTTTTCTAACTTACCTGCTGCCAACAACCAACTCTTACTTCTTTATTTATCTTTAGCCTTACATGTTGCCTGTGATTCTGTCAATTACTGTCTTTTGTTCCTGCCGTTTACTCACAGGTGTCATAAAACTTTGCGGTCAAGGTGTGGTTTAACAACCCTGGAGTACGGCAGCGGAGTGGCTGCCGTCAAAGGTGGGAAGTTGTGAATGAAACGCTTTGGGGAAGAGCTTGTCAGCTTTATCTAAGAGGCCATTGGCTCACCAGTAACTCATATTTGCATTCCAGGAAGTGTGAAGGGAGGCTGTCACACAGCTCGAGGCACCACAGTTAAATACCAGCACTGTGACCACACATGCCTTCACTGAGATCTGAACTAATTAAGATGTTCTGTCTGATTTGGCCATGATCTTATGGTCTATAATTACACAGAGTTAAGATTGTTTTCTAAATTTATAGTCATAGTAAACTGTTATTTAGCAGCATTAGAGGACCAATTCATCCCAAAATTGAAAACATGTATTTTTACTCAGGCCTGTGGTGCTATTTATCCATCTGGATTTTTTTTTGGTGCGAGTTACAGAGTTTTGGAGATATCAGCTGTAGAGATGTCTGACTTGTCTTCAAAATATAATTGGACTAAATGGCACTCGGCTTGTGGTGCTCAAAGTGCCACAAAAATTTATTCAACAGCAATGTCTCTTTCCAGAAATCATGACCGGGTTTCTCAAGATAATCCACAGACATTGTTGTGAGCAGTTTCATGTAGGAACTTTTTTTTTCTAGTGGAAACGAAAGTAGTTCCTACGTGAAACTGCTCCCAACAAGGTCTGTCTGATTGTGAGCTCCACAAGCAGGGTGCCATTTAGTTCCATTATATTTAAGAGAAGGCAGACATCTCTACAGCTGATATCTCAAAAACTCTGCAACTCTGCAACAGAAACTGCAAGAAACATGTATTTTTAAAGTTAGGGTGACTTGTCCTTTAAAATAATGTTCAGTTGGTTTCTAAAGTTCTCAAAATAGCAGAGATGGTGAAAATACTGCAAATCCAGGACTGTTAACTGTGAGAAACTGAACATTTGAATCAATTTGTTATTGTAAAACCAACGAAAAGAAATCAACATTTTGCACAACTGAAAATAAGCACATACATGACACGGTACTTAATAGCAAACAAATAGTTCAATATAATTTAAAAAAAAGGGGCTCCAACTAACAATTATTTTCATTATCAAATAATCGGTGTCTGAAAAAAGTCACAATCAAATCACAAAGAACCCAAAATGACGTCTTAATCTTGCTCCTTTTGTTCAAAACTCAAAGACTCTTCTTTTACTGTCATAACTGACAAAGAAAATCAGCAATCATTTGACATTTTTGCTTTTAAAAATCATCAAAAATCATTAGCAACTTTTCTTTTATTCAACTAATCGTTGCAGTTCTAGCAATGAAACCCAATGTCAATGAGTATGGTGTTTGTCAATACAGTGTTTCCTCCTGGAATTTAAAACTTGAATTTAACATTCGATTTTTAATTTGTTAGAAAGATATAAATCAAAGCAAAAATTAGCATTCACATTGTTTTGTTTGGCTGTTGTTATAATTAAAAGGACAAAAACAATATTAATATTTTGCCTCTTAGCAAATCCCTAAAGACAAAAAGAGGCAACTTTGATTTTTGATTAGTGATCCTTTGAAAGAAAAAAATACCGACTCTGTAGAGACAGAATTATACGCCATGTTCACTGAGTTAGAAAGCTCTAGTTTTATTATTTCTCTCCTTGTTTATTTTGTCATCTGTGTTCAAATACAGCAGTTACTTTCTACCAAATGTTGGCCTCGTTATGTCTGTCTTATGAATGTTTTTTAACCTTAAACAGAGCATTACTGAACACATATATACAGTACAATGTCTATTTTTTTCCAAACAGACACATAGAATATATTACCTTTCCTCCACGTCTGGCTTTGGGTGGGTTTCCTGCTCTCACCACCTTGGCGGGGCCAGTAGACTCTGTGGAAACACATAAAGATGGTCGACATTACAACCAGCTCTGCATACATGAGTGAAAAAAAAAAAAAACACCACGCAGAAGCAATGAAAGGAGAGAAAAGCAGGAAATCAGATTTCACATTTGAAATTTGTTCAAATTTTCTCCAAAAAGAGATGATTGTGACAAAAATCAGCTGAACAGACAAAAAAAAAAGCTCCAACACAGAAGAGTGTTTTTCTGCCTCAGTTTTGCCCACACATGTTCTGACTCTTGCTTGTCTCGGTTTAATTAGTTTTCCTTGTTTCTCATCAACCTTTCCATCACTTATCTACCTGTCACAAGAGGGCTCTCAAATTATCTGCTTTTCTTTTGCTTCAGATGCAACATCCTTTTCAGATAAACAGCAGCAACAACACGTTAATATCATCATTTTTCTGTCCTGCCATTACTGTAATCAGGTAGATCAACAACTACTCATTTCAACAAAACAAAACTCAGAAAATGCAAAAAAAAAAAAAAAAAATACCAGGACACATAATCAGAGCTGGAGTACACCGATTCAGCATCAGGAAAGAAAATGTTCAGAGATCACAGAAAGACATCAGTGCAGCAAAACAGAGAAAACTGAGTCATTCTGTCTGTCTTCAGTCACTGAAGTCAGTCTGTTGAATGAAAAAAAACATTCAAGGAAGTACTTTCTCATGTAATTTCATTAAAGGAAGATTTAGCGCGATTTATGGTGCATGAGGCACGTCAGCATCCCCTTTCCAAAACACAAATATATTCAATTTACAGTTATATTTAAAAAAAAAAAAAGAAACATTACAGAAGCTAGAAACAGCAAATGTTTCATGCTTCCTTCACATACTGCACAATAAATGAGTAAACAATTATCACATTTGTTGATTAACCTCCTGTGAGCTGACTAATCAATCATTTTCAGAACTAAAATGGGGGGGGGGGGGGGGTATCTCGTCAATCGACAGTTGATGAGCTGACGGTGGTTGGTTGTAAAATCTTAACATATCGTCCAACCCTACATCGGAACATTAACACGTTATCAAAACAATAATGAAAGCAAGCCAATAGATAAAAAAGATAAACTGATTAAACAAAAGCAGCTGATCCTACAACAAATCAATGGCACTCAACTAGAGCTGCAACGATTAATCAATTATTAAATTAATGCCAACTATTTTGATGATCGATTAATCGGTTTGAAAAAAAAAAAAAAGTAAAAATCAGCTCCTAAAATGTGAATATTTTAGTTTAGGTTTAGTTTCTTTACTTCCCTGTGACAGTAAACTAAATATCTTTGGGTTGTGAGTAAAACAAGACATTTGAGGACGTCATCGCAAGCTTTGGAAAACGCCGATTCACATTTTTCACAATTTTCTGACATTTTTGAACAACTAACTGATTAATCAAGGACATAATCAACTATGAAAATAATCAGTTGCAGTCCTACACTCAATCAATAGTAACAAGAAATTGGAAAAAATGACCTCATATGGAACAAAGAAAATCAAGACTGAGTGAAACAAGAACAGAAAACTGACAAGGAATACCTGCAACAATACAGATATGTTTATATATCCAACTATTTGTTCATATAGTCATGCAATATGACTGCTTTAGGTTCATCTGCTTGAGTGACTCAAACCAAGTAAAATGAATTTATAAAGTGCTAGACTGTAGGCTTTAAAATATTAATAACAGAGACTCAACACGTCCCATCAATGCCAACGCTAAGGCGAGAGTGGTGAGGAAAAAAATCCTGCTAACAGCCAGAAATCTCAAGCAGAGCCATGTTCTTTGAAGGTCATTTCCACCGAAGCTTTGTACATAACTTTAAAAACTTTGAAAATATTGGTCCACAGATGACTATCATTTACAAACATGCAGAGTTATCTAACAAAGGTGAAAAAGATTCCTAAAAAGTAGTTTTCCTTCATGAAAGCAAGCGATCAATATCTTTAGTTAACTATCCAGCCCTAGTTGTACCCGGTCATGTTCATTTCACTTCACTCATACAAACAGAGCAGGACCAGCCTGAGATTTTGCCTCTTGCCGTCTCCAGCTGAGCCGTCACCACAGTCTGACTACAGGGGAGTGAAAGCGGCTCACAGGGACTTCGCCGAGCCGTTTACACCAGAGAGAAAATCTCAGTAAGCTCCTTAAGGGATGCTCACGTTGAGGCCAAAAAGAGAAAGAGAGACAGGAACACAATCCTCTGGCAGACAGACGGCATCACTAACAACAAACCAAGAGCAGCAGCAGAGTAACAGGGTTTCATTACAGATGTATTACAGAGGACTGAAGTTTTTACAGCAAACCAGGAACTTCTGGAGCTGGAAAACAAACCAAATATATCCACCGAGAAGGCCATGTGAATCTCTAACGCACTGAATCAACTCATGTTTAAATTTTCATTACAAAGCCTGTAGAACTGAACAGAGAAAAGCCGAAACCAAAGAAACATTCAACCAACTGAAGCTGAAGTGATCAGTCGACTGAAATACAGCTGCAGCACAGCTGTTTTCACATATTACTGATTAATCATTTTGTCAATAAAGGCCTGTAACTATTTTCAAAGTCGATTCATCTGTTATCTTTTATTATATTCATTAATTTCTTGGGGACAGTGCACATTAATAAACATTGTGGTAAACATAAAAATATATATATAAATAGTCTTAGATGACATCTTTAGATCTCTTGTTTTGTCTGACCTTCAGTCCAAAACTCAAAGACATTCACGTAAAACAAGGAAATGTAACAGATGCTGACATTTCAGGATCTGAAACCAGGTAAAGTTTACCAGGTTTGCCTTAAAAAAAATAAATAAATAATCGCCAAGTGTGCTGCTGATCAGCAATAATTGGTCAATCTACTAAGAAGCTGAAATGTATCAATTTCGATCAATCAAAAGAATCATTTATCTAATGAAAATTTGTTTATAGAGCTGATTTAACAACAGTTAACAAAAATGTTGTACAATCAAATAGAGCAAAAACCATAAAAACACCACCATAAAATGACAATAACAATAAAAAGAATACAATAAAAACAACAGAAACATAAAACTGTTGACTGTAAGATTTAGAGATGGTTTTATATCATCGTAAATCGAATCTCTTTGGAGTTTTGGACCCTTGGTCATCAACACACATCAACTCACTGTCAGTATACCATATTATGTTCGAGTCATGTGAACATTATGCCTGCACACCAGTTCTGTGAAACATCAGACTGTTGAGTTCCTCTTTGCAGCAAAAAAAATTGTCTCTATTGTGCGCTTTTAGTGTTTGCACAAGAACACACACAAACAACTTTATTGTACAGTTTATCTGGAGCAGAGCTTGGCTGCAGTGTGTTCACATGTCAAGAGTTTCTTCATCAGCTTATGCTGGGGTGCAACAATTCTTCACATTCCTGAGACCAGAAACTGAGAGAAAGAAAATCATAAATAACAAAAGGTCAGTTTGAGTAAAGACGCTGTGATTGCTGAACAGAAACCGACGGAGAACCTGAATATCTTGACTGGATTTGACAATTTGACTCTCTGAAGTAAGTCCAACCAGGATAATATCATCGCAACGGGTGAAATAAAATCAGACATGAACTGGGGGTTAAATGTTCGAAAATCTTCTACCTTTTTCTTGCCAAAAAAAAAAGAAACCCTGCCTTCGCTATTCAAGTCCAGTGAGGGAGATAAGTGAAAGAGCAGCATCTTTACAGTATGTTTTCTTACTTGGAGACTGACAATCCTCTGGGTAAAAACTGTGACCAACTGGAGGTCACGTTTGCAGAGAGCATGACTGTGCAACCACACTGAGAGGTCGGTTAGGCAGAAAGAAGCACTGTGCTAAAGAAAATAAGGCTCTAAAGGTAGCAGTTCACTAGATGGAAATGTTCTCCATGCACATGGAGTTGGCAATCAAAACTCGAAGGCAGAAAATGCAGGATTTGTCAGTTGCTGTTTGTAAAAGTAGCAGCAAGACACAAATCTGCCTCCCGAGCAGCAGCACCCCATCAGATCTTCACCCACAGAGAGCCGCACTCAACAACACGGTTCATTGATTCTGCAGATAAACCCCGATTCCTCTCCAGTCTCAGCGTGGATTGTTGCCGCATAATTTGAGTACGAAAAGAAACAAAGATTATTCATTATGTATATTATTCAGTCTCGTTTGAATGTTGGCTGCTGTAGTTTGGTTTTTACTCAAGCTGGATGCACTGATGTTAGCTGATTCTCATTTTGAGCACAACTGAGGACATCAGAAACACCACAGAAATTCTCACGAAATGCCAAGGGGAATCAGAAGAGGAAGAACATACTTTATTAATCCCCTTTGGGGGAAATTCGATATCTTTAACTCCATTGTTAATTTTACACATGTGTAGGCCTGTATACACACGTACATTAGTTGCAGCCCTACTCTACCACGTCTCCCACATCAATTAAGCTGTTGATTATTTTCTCAATTTATCGATTATTAGTTGGTTTTTAAAATGCCAGAAATGTAAAAAAAAAAAAATGTTGATCGGGGTTTCCCAAAGTCTAAGATGTCAAAGGTCTTGTTTTACCCACAACTCAAAGATATTCAGTTTACTGTCATAAAAGAATAAAGATTTTCCATCATTTTCAGTGGTAGTTGACTGATTATTGGCCTGGCCAGTTATGGTTCCAATATTAAGCATTTTTACTCTCATCAGAATCAGCGTGCTTTTTTCTTCTCCAACTGCCAATTAGATTAATTAATTTAAAAGTTTCCGTGGTCTCACTCAATGTCCCGCCCACATACTATAACAATGAAAAGCATTTCAACAAAGTTTTGCATTGGACTCTTTGTTATTCAAATATTGGTTAACAGCTTTCTTGATAATTAAAAATCATAAAAACATATCTATCAACCACTAATTTTAAACTTCAGCCCCAATCAACACTGACTCAAATGGCATCACATGAGGAAAATCATAAGACTCACCACGGCTCTATGTGGAGCCACAAAGAGCTTTATACTACTTCATGCAGTAGAACTGCAGGGAGTGCAAACAAGACTGAAAATCAGAGGAGCTTCCCTTTAAAATTAGAGCAGGTTCAAACTCAGAACCAGTTCTTCATAACAAACACTTTAAAGTTGACCCTTGTGCCACCTCTCAAAGTGTCCTTTGGTATCTGAGAAATGTGACTTATGTCATCTACTCATACATCACCTTACATGACCTCTGGACATGGAGTTGAGAACTGGTTCAACACAGATTTAAATGAAGCTTCCTGACTCTGCAGTTTTTGACCTTTGTTTCATTTTGTTTGCTCAACTGTGTCAAAGTCACGTTGTGTCGTTCAGGGATTTTCAACAGAAGCTCCGAGGAAGCAAGAAGTCCTTTGTCCATTGATTTAAAGTGTAATTTTTTTTTTTTTTTTTACCTCAGATGTTACTTGAACAGAGCTGGGTATGATGACACTTTTACATTTTAGTGGTAATAGCAATTGTAGATGTCAATGTCCACTGTAGACATCTGCAACTTAATCACACCCTGCCAACTTTTACTATTGTCTTCTATTAAAACTCATTTCCATTTTCACTGCTTTACTTTGCTGTCAGACAGTCTTTTCTGACAGGAAACTGCTTTTATATAGGTTAAATATCATTATGTCCAAACCAACCAAACTCCAAAGGCAAAACCTGTGATTTTACGTTGCAGAACATGTGAGTTGCAAGACCACTGCTGCCTTGATGGGTTAGTTTACGTTATTATTGAGACTTCAGTGAAGCCAAACTGTTCTTTTAAAGCACCAAAGTCACAAAATAACACAAATAAACTCAACAATGTAGCCAGCGATAAACCAACAACTCCTGTGTTCAATTAATGATATTTCCTATGGAGTCTGGTTGGTTTGGAGAGAGCAAAATCTGACTTGACTTCCGTTTTCCGTCAGAAACGGCTGTCTGACTTCAAAATGAAGTATAACGTAAACTTAAAATGATTTGTTTGGGTTTTTAGGTAGATCTTTTTTACGTTTTTAAGTTTTCTGCTGCTGAGCCTGTCTACAGCAGTTCACTGCTTAGCATACAAACACCCTTCAAATAATCTGAACTATCTCTTTAATATCTACAACTCATTTCTCACTATTAATGATAACTTAGAATCAGTTCTGACTAGTATAAATGTCATTTCTACATGAGAAAATGTACATTGTAACATGTAAAATTGTTTTACAGACATCTTAAATTAACTTTTTGGAATGTTGAAATGTCATTTCTGCTAATGAAATACCAACTAGTCAGCTCTATGGATTAAATGTTATAAAGGCTTGCTGACAAATTCTGAATATGAGAAAGAAAATGAGATAATAGTATGAAAAACAAAATTACAGCAAATGTTCAAAGGTTGACAGCAACAGATAAATGTGTGTAACCTATCCAGCTTTTAAATAAATACATACTTGTTCACTAGTGACAAGTTATTTGCAGATTTTCTCCAGTTACAACAGAGCAGTAGGTACAGATTCAGGCTTCCTGTGAGATTCCATTAATAAATTCCACTAAGTTAAACATAAATTAATAAATATTTTTATAAAGAGTTTATGTGATCTAATTCAACACTTAAATATTTGCTTTGTGAGCCTGGAGGCTGAACTTCTTAACCTGGCTACATTTTGCTGCTAAATAAAAGCTTCTTATAACCCAGTGCTGTTTCCAGTGGTTAAACTCAACATTTCACACTAAGCGGGCATAATGTTGCTTCAACAGTCTGCTGCTTAAACTAATCACGGCTGATGACGTCACATGAACCTACCATTCAGCCAGGCCAAAAGAGAAATCTCAAAAATGATGGATGGGATTTCTCGAACTGAAGTAACAAAGCTGCAGTGTTCACCAAAATTCAAGACTTTCTACCAGCCCTGAAATGGGATCCTAAAGTTTTTCCAATCGAGTCTGCAGCACAAACGTCCTCCGGAGGTTTTAGGAGCAGAAACCCTTGAGCATTAGCTGACCTGAATCTCAAGACACAACCGGGGTTTATCGTAGGATTACATATTTCAGCTTTCTTCTCTTTTCTTCTCTAAAAACTAATCATTTGTGCTCTAGCTCATGCTCCGACCTTCCAACAAATTTATACCAGCAGTCTTGAGTGTTTGTAGGATTTTTTTTTTACCCTAAACATCTTGTCACACTTGAATTTAAAATGACACACTGACAACAATAAATTTCAGTGTCAACTTGAGCAAATCGTTTGCATCAAGTTCAGCTATGGCCGATAACAAGCCTTCCTGACAGCGCTGATCTTTGAGGGAACTAAGAGCCAAAAGGTCAGACACTATCACAGCTTATTAGCTCATTATTTTGGACCATCAACTTTGACTTAGCCTTTTCTGTCAGAGTACGTTTTTTGAATAAACAGTCTATGCATATTAGTGTGTTAGCAAACCAACTGAACTCTTGCTCAAACAATGTACAATCCTAAGAACAAAATGCAAAGACAGACACACTGCAGGGAGAATAAAAAGCTTGTGGGGACTATTGTGACCAATGCTAGCTTGTCCGGTCTGGCTAGCTTGTTAGCAGTTAGCTTGCCGGCTAGGAAAACTCCTGGAACAAAATACTGGGCGAGCACAAACAAGTTGATTTCAGTGTGCCACTCTCAGTTTTCTACAAGGGTTGCAACTAGAAATTATTTTCATTGTCAATTAATCTGTTGATTATTTTCCTGATTAATCGATTAGTTGTTTGGTCTTTAAATTGAAAGAAAACTGTGAAAAAGTCAGTGTTTTCCAAAGCAAAGGAATACTTTTCACATCTAATTGGTGAGACAGGTGTGTAAGAGAGGGACCAGTGAACCAAAACGTAAAAAAAAAAAAAAAAAAGAACTCTGCACACTGCACACATTTTGGGTTTTTATCTAATGAAGGTACCGAAACATCACAAATAAATGTTATAAGTTATACAGTGTATTGGAGTTATTTTGCAACTTTTTAGTGTTTAGTCCAAGATGACGTCCTCAAATGTCTTGCTTTGTCCACAACCCAAAGACATTCAGTTTACGGTCATAGAGAAATAAAGAAAAAAGAAAATATTCACAATTTAAAAGCTAATATTATAGGATTTTTACTTTTTATCAAAATAGATGCCGATTATTGTATCAGACAACCAATCAATTAATCATTGTAGCTCTAGTCTCCACAAACAAGACAGAAAACATTCTCCTTTGTGCAGCTAAATATGCAATAAATCACAAATATTCTTCAGCTCCCACTGACATGTCACCAATCATTACAGGCAAAAGCTGATCAGTCATTTGTTCACAGTCTTACTATTCCCTTTAGAAGGAGTTTACAGCATTACCGAGAACATATGGCCACATCTGGACAATTTAACACACATTTCATAGAGCAACAAACATTAGCCTGAAACTTTGACTGGGGCACCAACTTCGAGCTAAATTAAGCCAAGGAACTGACATGAATTCCTGAAGTATTTATCCGCTCTTATCTACTTAGTTTGAACAAAAAGTGTGCACAACAGTAGAGTGAAAGTTTCAAAAACTGAAAATCACACTGCTGCTTACAGAGCATGACAGAGCATGTTTAGCATAAACACTGCGTTTAAGATTTACAGTGCGACCATCAGGTCATTCTAGCAAAACATTTCCTTAATTATTACTGCACTGATTTCCTCTGAACCACGATTTGAATACTTGTCAAAGGAAGTGGGACAACCGAACACTTACTCAGGAGTCTTTGTGCATCGTCATCGTGACAGAGGACTCAGGCAGCTTCAGAGTAACTGTCAGGAGGAATGTATTATTTCATATAAGAACTTAGAAAGCCTCTCTTTCCTATTTTTACTTCTAGTACTTTGGTGTATTTGTACAAAGTCTTGACATAAAAAAAAGTTGTTTTACAGCTGAATTATTTTGTAGTCCAGTTTATACTTCATTCATTTTCACATCATTATGTTCATGTTTTTGTATCAGCCAAGGTAGCAGAGTGCATTTGCACATTAACGTGACACAAAATATTAATTTTAAAATGATTTTATGGCTTTATTTTGCAATAGTGACCTCCTTACTGTACATTATCCTGCTTGTTACATGTTATGTACCAAAGAAAATCAATAATTTGACCCAAAATATTAACTTTAACAGACCTTAGAGTGTTGCCCTTGACCAATCAGAATAGAGTATTTAACAAAGCCATGTAATAAACATGAATATCAGCTCTTCTTGTTTTGAGGTAAATCTTGTGAAAATTGATCCAAACAAAAAGTTGTTGCCTGTCTGCACCAGACACTCAGTGCAGTTCCTGCTTCCCAGAACTGTATCTGACTCATAATTTAATTTTGCAGTCATTCAACCGCTGCAACGAGTGGACAAACAGTGGTTGTTCAATGATAAACAGCAGGTTTGTCGAGCTCCAGCACATTCTGCTGATCAGCTGAGCCGTGCGCTACGATTCCCCCACTAAGGCCATGAAGGCATCACTCACAGGGCGGCTCAGTGTTCAGGGCCTATCAGATGATATCAGATGATAGTTTAAGGTCAGAGGAGAGTCTCCCAGGGCCATGACGTCTGCCAAACTCTAAGCTGCCGCTCCTCAGGCAGTCACACAGTCAGCAGTGCATTCAGACAAGATCTCTGAGGCTTTAAATGCTTTCCAAGATTTACTTTCCAAGCAACGTAAGCAACAGGTTATTGCAGTTTGCACTTTTGCCCTTCACCTTTCTGTTTTATTTTGTACTTCTGTTAGACATTTCAGACATCTCACAGTTTTTAAAAAGGTAGTTTATTGATACCCTACTGCAAAGTGCTGGCTTAATTAGCTAATACAGCAAAAAAAAACTGAATGTGAAACACTTTGCCAGATCTGGAAAGTGGGTCAGAAATCTACTTGCCTAAGTCAATATTAACTTGCCCCTGCACAAACTGCTTTATTTATTAGCAGTTATCAAATAACATCAAAGACCATCATGTTTAATCTAAGGCTGCAGCATCTACAAAGCCAGAAAATACTTTCAGTATCTTGTTTTTCTTTCTGCCATTTTTGCGTGAAAAAAAAAAGTTAACCACCAATCAATTATCAAAAAACTTTAATAGTTCATTTAATTTTTACCACTTGCCCAGTCAGGCAACTGAGCTGCCAGATTTACTTTCCCAGCACGGCATTTTACTTGCCCCGTGCAAGCGGGCAATCCTAATTGCTGAACCCTGCGCAACAGTTCAAGGAGTTTCTGTTCCCTGTTCAACTTCCACTCGGCAAATATTGAGGTGGTGACTGGTCAAATCAAAACATCAAGACCAATACAACCTCCGTACAGCATTTTTAACAATTAATATAAGAACGTGAAATTGGAATTTTCCAATTATACTTAAATATTAAGTCATGAAGTTGACCTCCCGCTCCTGCTTAAAAATAAAGCAAGATCACGTCTGCAAGAGAGCAAGAAACATTCAATTTAAATGCTACTCTCACCAACAGTACGAAACCCAAAGATTCTTCAATAACCATGATAAATGACACAGAAAAGCAACAAATCTTTACATTTAAGAGGCTGAAATCAGAGGGTGTTTGATATTTTTGCTTGAAAAATTAAACACTTAATTATCAAAAGACTTCATTTTCTTTCAATCAACTAGTCAACTAATCGCTGCAGCTCTAATCTTGTGATTATGCACTGCAATTTTGTAAAATTTGAAAAGCAGTTGATTCATGCCATTTTGGAGAGGTACTATAAAACAGTCACACATCATGAAATTCTAAAGTAAATTATGCCTCAACCCAAACTATCACTTACTAATCTAATTGTGTAAACTTGATTAGATAACGATTCTTCAGAGCTATCAACGCTACAATAAATGTTCGAAAAGAAACTCTTAGTCATCAGTTTTTTGCTGCTGATCTTTCGTTTGCCAGCTTATAGTTTGAAGAAATTATTTGTTCAAGACTGTGCGTGCCAAAAAGCCTAAAAGCATGAGAGCACCTTGAGAACAGTCTGGCTCGACAGGTAGGAGTGAAGGCTGGGTGTTATCTAAGCGTTATGTGCTCAACTGTGTACGAAAGCGCTGATAAGAGTGTTTTATATTCGCTAAAACTCAAGGACAGGTCAGGTGTGTGTGCATGTGTGGTACTGAAACATATGGAAGCGAAAGATGTGAAGTGAAGACATACAGGAGAGGAGGAGGGAACAAGGAGTGCTGATGATATCTGCATTAGCAGGGAGATCAATTTCATCAAACCAAGTGCTCTTAATTCATGCATCAGCAAATGAGAACAAAATGAGTCAGAAGGAAGAGGAAATACATTAATCCTCTCAACAAAGCACTTCCATTATATGGGAAAAAAGTTTTTTCCATATTTTGAAATGTGCATTGTAAGACCATCACAGTACACAGTCGCCTGAAATGTCAAAACTAAACACAATATGGTGAAGCTGTTAAATCTAAACAAAACTACCAGGAAGTCCCTGCTGCATACACATAACATCCATAACAGGAGTTTTAAGTAGTGCATCACTGTGTGACAAATTCTCTGTAATAGAACAGAGGCTTAGTATTTTTTTTATAAACAGTTTCCCCTCAGAGCTGCAAGAATTGCAAGAGAAAGTCATAATAACAATTCGGGAGACGAAACACGATCCTCATTTTCTCAGCACTAAATGAAAACTCTCCATCCTGCTGCAGCAAGCTTTCAAATGAAGACAAAAAATAAACATAACCTCCCCCTACACACACACACAGACTGAAGTCTAACAAAACTAACAACAAATGGGACTGTCTTGTTTGACCTGTAACTGTATCAGTGCAAATTTTGAATAAACAAAACAAAACAAAACGGCAGGATCGAGCTGGATCAGCCGGACCTGAAATGCGACCTGACAAACAGCACAAACACACAAACAATGTAGCACCCACTTAGTCCACATCAGTGCAACTTTACTGTCAGAATTTCTTAACAAAACTGAAATAATTTAAGGCAGTCAAGCACTGAAAAGTGTTTGTGTGCTTAACTTGACCATAATTATATGCATGTTGATCGTATTTATGGTTTACACGATATTCTGAAGTAATTCATGTCACTTTATGTTGTATTTGCTTCACCAAACAGGCAATTATGAGATCAGTTACCCTTAAAACTTCTGCATCACAATCAAGTTAGTAAATACTGTGAACACACTTCTTTGTGTTCTTATCATTCATGGATTGGAGGAGAAGATTTCATCAATTTCATCTGTGTATTCAGTAAAGAGCTTAAGTGCAGGATGTGTTTAGCCTAGCTTAGCAAGAAAACTGGAAAGAAATGCAAACTGCTAGCCTATGGCATTAAACACAGCCAAAAATGTCATGAAACTGCTCCAAAAATTATGATTACGCTTCACATGTTTTGGACCAATCTTATTACTAATCGCACAAGATGAAACAGGTACTGAGTTTATCGTTTAACTTCGGAGAAGGATCTTTCCTAAAAATGTTTTCATGTGATTGCAGGCTCACTGAGATACAGCCAAATGATGGGATGCACCAATCAACCAGCCAGAGACCGGAATCGGGACGGTTTTCAGCTTGACTGCCAATGACCAGTGGCCAGTTGGTCAGTGCCAGAAATCTGATTCTGTGCCAGTAAAAGTTACACACATGCTCTGGACGAGGGTTCGCATCACGCAGACAGCGACACAGACAGTAATGTCACTGCTTCATTCAACGCCGCTGGACACGGACACATACCCACAGTCGTCTGTGTTAAGAGGAGCAGAAGACTCCATGAACAGGATAAAAAAAAAAAGAGGACAGACTACAAGGAGCAGCTCAGCAGATGACAGTGCTTCAGGCTAATGTTAGCTAGAAGCATACCACTGTTCACAGACTGACAGTTAAAATCTCAACTCCTGTTCTAGCTGAAGAATAAACAACCTATGTTGACCACGTCTTTTCAAACATTTTCTTCTCCAGACTCGTTTAACTTGCACTTTTGTTTTTTCCCTCACTGCATACTGCAGATTCTGGTAATAATTCCCTGCCGGTTCATCACTACAAGCAACGCAGAGTCATGTGATCCATTGAATTATCACTGCAGCTTTAAGTATGGACTCTTAAATCCTATTTTCTCAAATGTTGTTTGTAAAGTTCATCCATGCAGTTGGCAGACATACAAATGAAAATAATGCAGAGGGTTCCTGTAAACCGATGATTTATTGTGGCTGTAAGAGGGCTTATTTAAACCTCTTTAGCTCCAGACCACAAGGTGAAAAACAACTTCATTTCAGACTGAAGAGCTCAAAACGTAAAACTGTCATCACATTTACAGAGTGAGAGGAATGTCTGAAAGGGCCTTCAACTGACACAGAAAACCATGCATTCATCCTGTTAACTGCTTTTCCCTAATCATCAGTTTACCCAAAACACATTATTGAAGTATATAGTGACTCCTCTTACTATCGAGTCCATCATCATCATCAAGTTCCTCCCCTCTTCATATAATTCACTCTCATTTCACTGCCTCCTGTATTTATTCCCCTACGTCTTTCCTCACGTCACTTAGAGCACAGTTGTTGCAGCCTGCTGTGCACGCCTGACTGCCAGAGGCTACCATTAACATTAGCCAAAACCAACCCCCACCAGTTCACATCAACCATTACCTCGCCCTCTGTCTCTCCAGTACTGTTAGTTCAAGTCATGCAGCTTTAAACGCTGCACATGTGCTCATTTTGCACCATGAATCCAAACTAAAACAGCAGCTCTCCTCTTTCTTTCCACTTACTTTTATCTCCAGTTTCACCACAGCCCGCCCTCCTCTTTTTCTCAGAAACCTCACAACAGAGTGCACACCTCAGGTGGAGTCCAAAGACAAATTCCCATGGGTGCTGCAGCAGTGACAATACCTGCTCCAGAGCCCACAGGGTATCGCTGGTGAATCCTATAAATAAACCTTGTGCCACGTCGGCTCTGCAGTCTTAGGTAAACACAGTGGTAGTGTTGGGAAACGGGCCCAGTCCGCAGCCAGATGCTGGGATTTTTTCGTTGGCTGTGGCAAGTAGTTTTTTCCTGCTCCCACATGTATTGTATCACCATTCTTAGGTCAAACTGTATTTGAAAGATTTACTTACTCTGGTGAGTGTTGTATTTTGGGATTTCCCAGTTACAGTGGAAAGTTATAGGGGTAAAGAAGCAGTTTGACGTCTTCCTCACAGGATGATATTCAACAAAACACCCACAGAAGCCAACGTCTAACAGAGAAAACCCTTATTATAAACACACGTTTGAATTTTGAGACAGATCTTCTCTCTCTGAATTAATTAAATGAGAAACAAAAGCAGGAATTGTTTAAACATGACGGGCGGCCAAGACGTCTTACTTTGTGAGGGCTCATTACAGGAAAACAAGACCTGGGTGAGGAGGTGTGATAAATACCTTATATTCATTTTTTTAAGTATCATTTAATCAGTCTGAAACCTAATCATGTTTTGTCTACAAGCCGCCTGCAGTCTGATGCATGCAGAGCAGCACGGAGTGACGACAGAGGGAAGCCTGTCTGAGAGAACCAAATATGGAGGAAACGACAGTCAGAGTGTAAGCCGGCAGACCGCCTGCCTGCCACACACACACACGTCAAAGACTCTCCGGCAGCGTCACATGATCACTGTGGTGACATCACCTCTTTAGGAGTCAAAAGCTCAGACAGCAGAGGGCCGTGAGGCGTCTCCCTGTGTACGCTGAGCCACAGTGACATCCTGCACAGAAACACACACGTTTAGTCCAAGTCGAGCAACAAGAGAGCTACCAGGGCTGCAACAAATCTAATCGGACATCAAATCTCACCTGACGCAGGCCTCGATGCTCAACTCAACGCTTTGCATGAAAATTCCTAGATGAATCTTAACATTTATTCAGGGATCCTTTTCTGCAGGTTGTCTCAAACACATTTCAGCTCCAGTGTGTTGTGAGTTCCCAGGAACAGCAAGTATTTTATTCAATACTTTTATATGCCATATAGCAATGATGCTGCTAAAAAAAAACTCAAAGACTGGCTGACATGTGATGTGCATTGTTGCAAAAAAGACTATACAGTCGCTAGAAGTGTATGATTCCACTTTTGCATGTTGAGTAGTGTTAAAAAGTGGCTAAAAATCACAATATCGAATCACAATACTTAAAAATCGGAAGGCATATCGAATCAGTACCCAAGTATCATGATGGTACTTCTCAGGATATAAATTTGTAAATCATGTTATTAGTTCAGATTACAATACATTGTTGATAGAGATGAGGTGCAATCCTTCAAACTGTACGAATGGTTAGCCATAGGATAATCTTGGGATACCACACAATCAGAGAGATCACCATCTACCAATCCTTGTTGGTGAGTAAAACTGCTAACAAACATGCACGCCTTACATTTCTTTCAGTGACGTGCATTACTAGAAACTATGCTCTCCCCTTCATTCTCCATTCCACTGAATAAGAGCTAACCACTAACAAAGTTCTGCTAACTATCTGAAAAAAACATTTCCTTTCACCTCTTCACAATAAAGGCCTTGCCCTACGAAAGTGACAGCTGATACCTGAGTGGGATCGCAGGAGTGAAACTGAACTCCAAACCAGGGAGATTCAGTTACAATCTGCAAAAGTACTGAGAGCTGAACACAGCTTTCACTCTTACTGCAGCAGCTCTGAGCAGGACACAGCCTGGTCACATGTTGGCCTCCGCCCAGCTACTACAGACCACAACCCGTGCAGGTTGATGCAGATGGTTCCCAGTGGAGCAACATGACTTCATGCTTCGAGCAGCACAAAGTTTCAAAATTGACAGTGCAGCTTTTTGCTCTTTACGCTAATTCAAACACATTTCATCATGGCAGGAATCACTCGTCTGGAGTGAACGCATCAGCTCACAAGTACAATGTTTTTTGTTCTGTCATCTGGTCTGGCTTTCCTATGAGTTTTTTTTTTTTTCAGATGTCCTAAAATCTTACATTCACTTAATTATCAGATATCCTTCTTTATGAGAAAAAACTCACCACTAACTTTGCAACAAGTTGCAGCTACTTTATTTATGACTCATCCCCTACTCCCATCAGCGTGCAGGTCATTAAACCAACCAACGCCCAAATAGTTTAGCTTAGAGCAACAGCAGTAGTAACAGACACATATAAAAATGTGTAATACATGTTCCTCCTTTATGGCCCACCATGTTGAGTAAGACAGATTTTCATAAACTTGTTCGGTCAGAAACACTTTAAAACTCCAACTGGACTCATGACTTGAGGCCTATGACTGCAGGAGCTTTGACATTTTTGTTTTTTTCTTACAAACCACAAACTGGACACATCCTCGATGTAAACAGTCCACACCCTGAGCGCTGCGGAGCCTCCACGGGAGGGATGTGCCGCTATCATCGAGCCCAGACATGACCCTGAGACAGATAAAGCTGCTCGAGTCGGCCGACAGCAGACGTGGAGAAAACTACAATGGGCATCAGGCTGTGACCTAGCTTAGCATTTCAGCTCTGAGTTAAACTGCTCTGACCTTTGAGTTTTCAGCTTCGAGTCAAGCATGAATGCTGCTCAACTAACACAGTCTTAAGTGACTGTATGTCTCAGAGCCCAAAAAAAAGAGAAGTGTCACATCAAAAAAGAGAATTTAATGGGTCTGTCTCCAAACAGATTTTTTTTTTCTTTTTTGGCCAAAAATTGCTCTTTAATTAGTAAAGGTTGTAGACCCAAAAACTAACACATGCTTCAGTTTTTGACAAATAAGCGTTATTAAAATGTCCTTCATGATTGATGCATTATAATAGTGATTCTGTCACATCTAGGGTTGCAAATGACTATTTTCTTTAACTACTGACGCGTTTATGTTGATTAAATTTATCATCAATTAATCTGCCAATTATTTTCATGATTAGTTAATATTTGAGCCTACTGTGGAACATACTCATCACAATTTTTCAGAGCCCAATGATGTCTTCAAATTGTATCTTTTGTCAGTCCAAAGCCCAAAGACTCTTCATGTACAATCATGAATGACAAAGAAAAGCAGCAAATCCTCACATTTCAGAAGCTGGAACAAAGAAACGTTTCACATTTTTGCTTGAAAAATGATTGAGACAATTAGGCCTAATCAATTATTGAAAACTAATTTTCTTTTGATCGACTGGTCGTTGTAGCTCTACAATAGTTTTTTAATTTTCCTTTAAGACTGGAAACTAACACATCAAATTACATGGACAGTACCACATCTATTATTCTTTATTATCTTCTTCCAACTCTCAGTTGAAGCTTTGAGATGTTTACACCTGAGTAAATTATTTAAACCTCTTTTACGACCAGACCATCCAATTAAATGGAAATATTCTACATGTCTTGAGTATGATTTTATACACACTTCCTCGAACTTCAGCCTGACATGTTTATTAGCATTGGAAATTTTGCACTCTCCATTACAATTTAAAATGCAATTGACAAACAAAGACAACTTAGATGAGGGCATCAACTTTCATCTAAAACCTGCAAACATGAAGACAACGTCATTTCAACAGGCTGGCCAATCAGCTGAGCTCTTATCAATACTGATAACACCCATTCAGAAGAAACCAAAGCAGCAAAAGTAGCAACAGTAGTTCCACTTCACACACCAGCACTCCTTACAGGTTTGTGACCCTTTGCCGGGTCCCGACACCTCGTAAAATTTGGCTACAAAAAGCCTCCGTGGTGTCTCGTGACAGAAGGTGGGGGACTGCCTCTTCAGGGCCACAACAAAGCCGACAAGATTCACAGAGCGGGGACAAATGTGGGAGACAGACAAGTGAGGTGTCCATGCTAATTTTGAAACAGCAACTCCCCCCCGATTCTGTGAAGCCCGACTGGAGAAGCTGCAGGAATGCCAAGCAGCTTCAAAACATCACACACCTTTCATATTCACAACTTCATTGAGAGCTGGCAAGAGGGAAATATGCTCACAGTGGAGGCTTTCATGAAAAAAAAAAACAAGGAAACCATGGTAACACTTCAATCCCCACTGCATTCACAGATATGGTCATTTTATGTTTATAAATGTACAGCATTTGTCAACAATTAGAACCTCTCCTATTAGGATGTATTTTGTAGTACTACAACTTTAGCATTTCCCTTTAATGTCATACATTTATACACCAGCCTGTACTCTTGGCTGCTCACAATAGGAGTTATAGTTGTTGGCAAATACATAAAAAGTGTTATAAAGTGCTTATGTCTAGTTATAACTACATTAAAGTGTTGCCAAAATCATATCATAGCTGATGTCTGAAAAAAAAAAATCACAACTCCCTGCCTGATGTTGCTAATTTTTATTTTAAATTTTCAGTTTAAAACAACCACACACAGGCCAAAAAGCTGCTGTTTTCACTTGTAAACGAGCTAAAAGCCAGGTTGCATAAAGGTTTCATTCAATAGGTACTTTCTAAAGTTTCAAACAAAGACAGCTTCATTTGCAAGTACTAATCGAGGCTCCTGCACATGCTAAAGGAATGCTAATGCACTGAGCCGAAGCTGCATTTACATTAATTCATTTGGCAGATCTGCCAGTCATTCCTGACTCGCAGACTGCGGGGTTCACACCTCAGCTACAGGACCGTATTACATGTTGACATGGATTCTTCACACCAGCAGAAAGAAAGTGGACTTCAAATAAAGCTGCTTTGACTGGGTATAACTTGTAATATGACAAATTGAAAAACCGAATAGGTTCATTATCTCAGACCACAGCCAGCTTTGCTCTAATGTCTTAAAATGACACTAAAGCCAGAATACTGAATTATTGAATACTTTTACCACCCTATGCCTGAATTTTAAAAAACAGGTTTACATCAGTAGGGCTGGGATGATTTCCTTTACTTTTTTAACACCGGACCATTTCAAAAATTTAATCATACAATTCTAGAGACTGTATACCATGACTCCTATTTTCAAAAATAATGTACATCACGTCAGTCAGTCTTCAGCGTCATCACCACTATACTGCTAATAATAGTAGTAAATAAATTTTAAATAAATAGTAAATAATTTTTTTAAAATAAACTGATACATTTAGTTGTTTGTGCTCAGCTCAGTGCTATAAGAACAAATAAGAATATAAATAGCACCCCTGAAAACTGCACAAAGCACAAATGAGAGTTTTTAACCTTTGATGTTGCTGTAGTTGGTCAGTGTGGGGTGTTGAGGCTGCAGACTGACTGAGTTAGCAAATGTGAAGTCAGCAGCTATCAGTTTGTTTCCACAGCACAGAGGAAATATGAGCCTCTAAGTACGAGCACACATGTTGTTTGATGTTGAGCATGTCAAGCAAAATGGATCCACAATCGTGATGCTAATTCCCATTAGCATGTTAATGGGAATTTCCATTATGTGTTAGCACTAAGCTAAGGGACCATGCGCTAGTAATTATATAAAGAAAAAAAAAAATCTCCAAACCCTACTTTTCACCTGCAAAATGTCCTGTCCAATCAGAGGACCACCTGACAACAGACTGTGCTGACATCAGCCACAAACATCCTTTACTGGTCGGCCTTTCGTTTTTAAATTCAAGACTATGAAGATCTGGTGTGTTCACGTTGCATGTCTTCTGCACTATTTACAGAAGCTACTTTACACACTGATGCAGCTCTGGAGCATCTCGAGTCCGGCTTAAAGGAAACACCACACGCACTCTTTCACCAACCATTAAAGTCATACAAACATCATCAAACAGAAAATCCCTCAAGCCTGTGTGCTGAACATCCACTTTGCAAGAAGCAGCTCTCAACGATACATCTGCAAAATAAATATTTCATTCAGCAACATCCTTACAATTACACTGTGTTGCTAGACTATGTTGATGCCAAACAGAATAAATTCTAGATATTTTCACTCAAACTGCCACATCCATATTATTAGTAAAGTGATACTGCGCTTTGAAGCCTGATTATTGCCCGATAGCATTAAGATGATCTATGATCCATTTATAGAGCAGTCCTATTTAAACTGACATAAAAAAATGTTCAAAATAAGTAACTGTACGTCTCCCAAGGAGAATATAAAATTGCAGCCTAATGATTTAATTCTGTAAGACATCCATGCGTTGATGCAGCAGGCCCCCACTTCTGATGAGTGAAAAGAAGAAAAACATTTCTAGCAAAAAAGTTGATCTTGGCTCTAACGTAGCTGCAGCTCAGTCCAAAATCATTTAGCTCATTATACTGTTTACAGTTTGTCTTGGCGTCTGCGAAACCTTCAAAACCTTGAATTCCCTGGTTCATGTTTCATGTCCTCACCAGTACCTGCAGCAACACACAGCGCTGCCCCTTGCTTTTTTTGGGCGGGATGTGGGGCTATTTTCAGTCTGAACACGACCGTACTGTCAGTCAGCGGCAACAGGTGCCACAGCAGGACAGGAAACTAACTCGCTTAACCAAAGTGGCTGCATTTTGCAGGCAGTTAGTGTTAATGTTCTGCACTGGATCTGTCTGACCAGCTGTACCAAGTTTTCTTCAGTGTTCTTGTTTGCAGCAAATTGGATTTTGCTACCAAAAACGCTGTAAATCAGCTGAAAGCCGATTTATACCATTGCGTTTCTCTAAATCCTGGACAGTTTCAGCATCTATCTGAACAAATAAAATATGTTTAATGGAAAACAGATAAGCAGAAAGGGTCTGCTTTTTGAAGACATTGCTACTGTGGTGATCCATCAGAAGAAGGTGGGAAACACTACTGCAAGTATTTATCACTAATTCACCATCAACTCCCTGAGGGGCTAAAATACACTGAAGAAACAAGACATTTAACTGTTCAGAGGAATTGATCCTTCTTATTTGGGAAATCCATTTACTATCTAACCCATAAATCTTTAAAATTTCTTGAAAAGCTGTGCTGAACCCAATTCTCTTTGAGTTCAATACGTGAACAGACAGTCAGAAGACTAAAGGACCCTGAATGCATCAGCTCAGTGTGATGAATTCGTTCATGTTTGCCCTACTGCCTCACTGACTTTCTGTTTTTATTTCAAAAGATGCCACCAAAGGCAAAGTAGAGCAGCTGAATTAATTCCAATATTCAGGGAAACACACAAAACAACATACTGTAGATGAAGTGACGCCGCACACACGGTGTCACATGACCCATCACAAAGAAAGTAGTGATTCAGCTAAATGCCAGAAATGTGAACGTCTGACCAGCTTTAACACCACAGTCAAGCTGGCCCCAGTAACGGTGCGGTCGGACCGGATTTCACCTGATGAAGTTAGTCATGTGGTGTGACCAGAGGCACATGGATCAGGAAGTTGTGCAAGAATTCTATTGTAGTCCCAAACAAACAAGTACATGTACAGCTGTGGACGCCATGGACACCTGTCGGTACCGTTTATATTATTTTCTGGAATATATTCTCTACACATGCGCAGTAAGCGGCCATCTGTAGCGGCTGCATGGAGAGGAAAATGAAGACATCCCTGTACCCCCCACTTGTTGGAGGGATACATGGATGTCTGCTCAGACCCTACAAGAACATCCTCTGATGACAAGCTGTGAATTATACAGATTCTTATCAAACACGTTGCTGTCACAAACCTGTCACAACCCCTGCACTTTCTGCAGCCAAGCAGCACCCCTCCACCTCTGCTTCTAGCATTGTTTTACCATCAAGTTACATAAACAATCACTTTTTACAGAATAAGAGGCCATGCAGGTAGGTGAACTCTCAATTGGAAGCTAACATGTCTCACCACGTCCCTCACAAATGAATGAGGAGCCAGAACCAGAACCATTAAAACCAGATTCAAATCATCCAACCCACTGAAATTATATGCCTCAGAGGTTATTATTTCCTTTTATCAAAGCCAGCAAGGGCTGTCAACTAATATTATAAATTTGATTATAGAATCTAATTGTAAAAAAAAAACAAAAAAAACAGACATTTGATTGTGAACATTTGATTGAACATGAAGATAGCTGACTGTTAAGTCCTATTCCCACGCTAGCACAAAATGAAGTAACTCACCAGGAAAGGCAGTGAAAAAGACCGATTAAGCAAACATGAATGTAAGGAACACAAAATTAAAATATTTTTAAATTCCACTACCAGTGATGTTTAAAACAATATAAAATGCTCTGCAAGGCATAATAAATTGTGTCTGATGTGGGTTTTTTGCAAATAAGTTCAAATACTTAATAATGGCTTATATATAGCTCAACATGCTGCCTTCATTTCACATGTTTGTAGTGTGTCATGTTTGTCATCCGCATTTCGGTGAAAGACATAACTTTGTTCATATGAAACCCCCAGTGGGCATCTTTAGGTCTGTGGCCAATACTTCTCACAGACCAGCCTGTTGTTGCATACCAGCGTCTCACTGGTGGTTTTCAGTGGCGGTTCGAAGAATGCAGCCACACACCCTGGAGACGAGACTGCCATGTTTACTACTAATATGACCATGAGCCAAACACGAGTGAGTCGATTCTCTGAAGCTAAAACAGTCATTTAACTCAAACTATGTGATGCCACATCATCTAGTCACCTGTCAAAATAGTTTAAGTGGCTGCTTTTTTTTTTTTTTGCCTGTCTCATGTTTTCAATAAGAGAGCAAAAGCAGAGGCTCAAATAATTTCTGATAATAATGTCCTCTCTGACCTCTGTGTGGAGTTTGAGTTTGTCCCCTCTGGACAGAGATTTGATATTAAAAAGGTCAGGTCTGACAGGGCAGAGATTTGTTTCATCTCTCATACCATCAAAGTGTTAAACGCTACTGATGAGTCAGCTGATGCTCTGTCTTCCATATATGGGTTGATGGTGATGCTTGGATGGATGTACTGCAGGCTTTTTGAACACTTGCAGTATGTGATCCGACTGTATATTTTATTATGTTTCAAATCTGTATGTTTGTTCAGGTTTCACTTGGCTGCAAGACAAATATCCCTTCAGGGGAAAAAAAAAATGAAAAGTTCAGTTCCATGAAGCAAGGCCAACTCTGCAGTGACAAAGAAAAGTAAGCTGGTGACATGCTTAGCTGCCACTGTATCCTTTCAGCTAAATTATGCCTCCAACAATCAACAGTAAACCCAGTCAGTAGTGGCATGCCTGAGGCGATTGTGAAAATGTGGTGCTGCCTATTCAGAAACCAAATCCACCCTCCTCTTGCCGCAAATTAACGTCACATACAGTAGCGTACTCCCACTGTGATCCTAAAACAGGCTGCCTGGGCCGTGGAAATACATTTTCAGCATTTCAGCTGGCGTTCTTATCCAGGACAGGAGTCCAGGATCTTGTTCAAGGACATGCTGAGAGTAAACATAACCGATTAGAGAGCCCTCTACCTGTTAAAAAAAAAAAAAAAAGACTTTTTACTTTCTGGTTTGTGAACAATCATTGTGAGCGAAATGAAACATTGCAAACGAAATTCTAGGACAAGAACTTAACAAAGGCTGCCGTCATCTTCAGAAAATCCCTCTGAAACAGTTATACTGAGTATCGTACATCTTATGCCTTGGTCACACTACATGACTTTCTGTTAAAGATGCACCGTTCCGCTTTCTTCTTTTAGTTACGATCCGATTCTGATAACAATACCAGAGCTCTTTTTTCTTTAAATTAATATTAGTAGTAGAAAAGTTATATGACGATGAAAGTGAACTTCAGTGCTAAAAAGTTTTGTGTTAGTTGATGTTCATGGACTGCATTTGGTTTCAATATCTACAAAGACTGTTTAGTGTTCATGTTGCTACTTTTTTGTTAGTGGTTGTACAAAATATGTTTTTTTGTTTTTGGTAATTATCATTTTGGCATCATTCAAAGTTTTAACCAGCTGTATTTGGAAAGCATGTCCCTTAGGATATACATCAATATAGAGTTGCAATGAAAACTTGTTAATCTTTCGTTTCATGCTGTGTAGCATATAAATTTCAATTAATAACAACTGAGGACTTTGAAATTGGGTCGGTATGTGGATCTGTGATGATATTTGATACCCGATAACTGAAATTCTTCACAGATTACGAGATGTAGTCAAACTTTTGTGTATTGCTGCATCTTAAACTGCTTCGAAACGGACGTCCTAACCTGATCCATGCATCAGCAAAACAGGCTAAGCGACATGTCGTTTGTATTAAAAACCGCCCATTTTGGTTCCAGTTTTGAACTTAAGCACGCTTGTCTCACCTCCAAGCTTTTTTCTTTGGTCAAAATAGACGTTTCTGCCCTCAAGTCTGCAGTCAACAGGGACAACAAGAGACTAATGCTGCATTCGAGACAATGTAGGAGGTCAGAACTTCCCAGAAGAAATTTCAAACTTCTGACCTAAAATCATTCCAAGTTTACTTGCTCATGTTAGGAAGTGTTGTTCACACTAAAAGATCAAGTAAATAACATTATGATACAGTCACAAACATTTGCCTTTTTTCCCTTATGAAATACTGCATGGTTTTACCTATTTGTGTCTGATTATTGTACAAATTAAACGATCTGATAAGAAAAATTCACTCTTTGATTCAACTGCTTGCAAGTCATAAACACACAACCTGTGACATCTTCTAAATAAGACACAGCGTTGTTTTAAGGGGACACAAGAGGGAAAAAGTGTTTGAAAGCGCTGCTTTAAACACAGCTTTAGGTCTTTGAATGCAACATAAAGAAGGGGGCACTACCGCCTGGTTATCTCAACCTCTGGCTCCCAGCCACATTAACTTGCTGATGTGACAGCTTTTGGAGCACATCCATCCAGTGCACCCAGACCGCTCCAGATTCAGGGTACAGGCTGTACTCTGAGGTCTACATAAGTTACACATGCTTCAGCAAAGCAAACAAACCAGCTGGCAAACAAAAAGGCAACACAAATTGCTGACAAGCGGTGGGTCAGAAGAACCATGATGACCCACTGTGACTGTGCAACTGCAGAAAGGCCTGCATCCAGGAAAAAGCACACATGGCTGAGAGGCAGGACACCACGTTGTCTTGTAACGGCGCAGAGAAGGGAGCTGTCTCCATGTGCATCTTTTCCAATACATTCACATATTCGATAAATGAGGCTTTGACTTTGGCAGTTAGTCTTTAATTTGAGAAAAAGAGTATGTGTATTTTTATGACAAACCATTATAAGTCGTTTTTTTTTTTTTAACCCGAATCAGTTTAAGACCAAGCAGAAGCCATGATGACTCTCCCTAGCGGTCTTATCCAGACGGGGAACCCCAAACCTGCGAAAGATCTCGCGAGTGCACCCCGTTTAACCCAAAGCATGAGCTTTCCCATACCTTAAACAAGTGCGCTTATCCCAGAGTCTACACACATTTTAACCACAATGATGTCATATTTTAAACATACCCTGTTTGTACAAATTAAGAAACAACGCCTATAAATCTCGCGAGAATTCCGCAAATCAAGGGTTCCTTTCTTGACACGACCCTCGCCCTCCCTTTAGCTTCCATGCTAACGCTAACTAGCTGGGTGGATAGGCAGGGAGGAGCCGGGTTTGCACTGACAACAGATATACAACATGACAACCGGGTTATTAACCACGAAACGAAAGACTGTTTCACACATGACAGCATTAAGTATTATATATAGTCTCTGAGTTTGCACCAAACCGATACAGCTAGCCAGCTGAAGCTAACTCGCTAGCTAGCCAGCAGCGGCCATGCCTTTCTCTCGGGGAACACGTGGAGTGAACACGTGATGTCTCACAACAAACCTGCTCCTTTTTAGTGATTAAACGACCAGATGTTTCACGTTGCCTTGTGTTTAAGTGTGTAGAATCAATCTTCAAAGACAAAAGATGGCATGTTTTACACAGTGTGACTAGAAAGGGGACAGTAGCAGCCTGGAAGCTAAGCTAACATCTGAGTGGGAAGGGCTCGGCGACGCGCTGCTAGGCCAAAGAGGAGTCTGTGTGTGAGTGTGTGTGTGCTATTGTTAGCTGGCTAAGCAGCTACACAGCCGGCTAGGGTTGTGGCTTTTCTTCTAATTGATGTAATGCGAGACATGGGTGGATGTCTCATTAATGTCTGGCGTGGCTGTATGCCGAAACCTGCCCCAAAACAAACGCGTAAACAGTAGTAACCAGCGGTTTAAATATCTGGCAGCCTGCACATAGTGTGTCAGCTAATACAGTGGCAGCAGATGATGAGGGAGGAGGAACATGGTGATGAAGCAACCTAAACATAAGGACATCTGAGCTACTATGACTACAGTCTTTTCAAGGTTTTAAAGTTTTAACATGCACGGTGACACTGCTGAAATTAAGACGCTCTCTTGCATGAAATTACAGAAAAAATGCATATAAAATCACTAAAACCAGGGTGGGTACAGGTCCTTAAAAAGTGACATTTACTAATAAAAAAGCCTTAAAGTATTAAATAATCTTCAATTCTGTTTGGGAAGGTTAGTGAATGCTGTAATGGCGGTCTAATTGGTTAAAACCGAATGCCTCGGTTATTCTGTTAGTCTTTTGAGTTTTTTACCAATAAACAAAATGAACAAAATGTTCTTCAATTCAATGCCATTTTGACTTACTTGACAATACATGCATTCACTCAGAAAGGTATGCCTACATTTTTACATTTGATGTTTAGTTTTATTGCAAAATGAACACCGAATTGAATTAAATGTTGACATACAGCCTTATATTTAACTTGCTGATATGCATGCAAAACTGGATCCAGTAAAATGCATACAGTTTGGTCTGGTGTTTTGCAACATGCAGAGCAACTTTACAAACCTAGCACCACAACACAACGGGCCCACAAACGTGCAAAGGATCATAAATAGCAGGGACGAAAGATTTTAATCTAAAATAAACTCAAAGTAAAGTTAATATTGCCTAGATTGTGGTTAAATGGGATTAAAACTGGCCCTATACTGGGATATGATAAAGTTAAAAAAAGAAAAGTCAATACAGCTCTTTACATTTAAAAAAAAAACAGCCATAAGGACGCATTTTCAGATTTTTAAGGGTGTGATCCCTTGTGCAATCTGCCACCCATGGGTCCACTCTGCCACCCTGTACTCCAAGAATAGCCTTCACCAGGAGGAGGAGGAGGAGGGCTTTAACTCCAAATATAACCAGCTTGCAGACTAGGCTTGTTTATGCACTCACTTCGCTCTTTTTTCTGGTTAAATAAATGATACTCAACCCCGTGACAGCTCACAAGAACACCACACCTGGACGCACAGACACCGACACAACACTGACAGCCAGTTAATCAACATGTAGGGAGGGTACAAACCGTGGTGTGCTTGTCCATTCACGCTGACCACGGTCACCGCATTCATTTTCCTAGTCCACGGGTTCACCTTGGGCGGGGGAGCTTCAGTAAACTCCTTTCTGTTGCAGCTTTTATTAACACCTTCCTCGGTTTGCTTGTGCTCGCTGTCACAGCCTTCTTTGCCCTCCTCTGTCGCCTGTTTGGAGGTCTGCTGCTCCGTACCGGGGGTCCCTCCCTGCCCGGGGCTTCTGCCTCCGCCGCCGCTGCTGCTGCTGCTGCTGCTGCTCCCCTGGTCGGCGACACCCGTCTGCCGCTTGGCCCCGTCGCCCCGGCCGCCCTCCTCGTCCTCCGGCTCACCGCGGATCACTTTACCGTGCTGCTCCTCCGCTTTGGCGAGCGGGTTGCCGGGCAGGAGAGTCTCCACCTGAGTGGCCATTTCCCACCGCCGTCTTTCTTCCCCCCTCAGGATTACCAGTCCTCCTCCTCCCCCCGGCCCGAATTCGCCTTCAATTTCGGGGAAATGTGAAGTTGTTCCGCGGGGTTTGCCGCTCCTCTGTCGCTCCTAGACCAAACGAGCTTCAGTCTAAGACGCAGAGCAGTCAGCGAGGGATTAAAACATATAGAAAAATAAAGAAACGTGTCCGAGGGGCCTCTCAGGATTACAACGTTAACTCCACCACTAGCAGCAATATGGATGATCCCCACCACGCGATACAGGGGTGCGCGCACGTACGCCGTAGAGGGGGAGTAGCCACGTAAAGACGAGAACGCGCCTTTGGGTCAGGTCGAGATGCTGCGTTCAGGTGCTTTGTGCCTCGTCGTAAAACGTTCTAATTGCCAGTTTCGGAAGCCATAAAGCACGTTCCTAACAAAATTACAAAAGTATCATTTAAAAATATAACTTTAATTTATTCGATAAACCTGATACCAAAAGTTCTGAGAAGATACTTGCGTGAAACTGAGAGCATTTGTCATTTACTTTAATAAATGTCTATGTATTAAGTTTTTCTAGTTAAATATAGAACCTTTCTTTAAATTATTGACTGGCTTAACTGTTCAGTTGGGGGAAAAAAAAATACATATTTTTATGACAAAAGTGGAACAGACTGTCCAAAACATATTTATTTTAAATCTTTTTGTTTTGTATGGGATATATTATATTCACAAATAAACTAAAAAGAAACCAATGCTACAACTATTTAAAAGAGATCTTGGGCACTATATTAGAATAGTAAATGATAAAGCTGTGAAAAAAATTAAAATCTGCAAAACCTTAAATATTTTCTTTTGATACCTTTGTTGGCTGTTACATGGCACCCCAGCATGTCCTGTTTTTGTTGTTCTTCTTGTTTTGTGTGTTCTGTTTTGTTTTGTTTGTTTGTTTGTTTGTTTGTTTGTTTTGTTTTGTTTGTTTTTCTTTGTTGTCTTTTTGTCTTGTGTTGATGTTTGGGGATTGTTTGTTTTAAAGTAATCATGAGTATCGGATCTATGTGATTAACATTGGACAAAAATAAATATATAAACTTGTTAATAAAGTTTGGAAACCTTCACTTGTACAGCTCTCTCTCTCTCTCTCTCAGGTACATATTGTGCAGACTTTTAGACTGTTTGTAATATTTTATTGTTTTTAATATTTTATACCTCTTGACTTGCAGTCCTTGCTTTTTATCTTTCTCTATTTTTCTACTGTTATGCACAAAAACACCAAGGTAAACTCCTCCTATGTGTAAACTTATTTGGCAGTAAACTTGATTCTGATTTTTCTTTAAATGTAGTCACATCAAGGTTTCAGAAAACTATACAAGTTTGAGATCACTTTTATCATGCCTTTAATGTGTGACTTGATTAGATTACAGCTTTCTTTGTCCTCCTTTGAGGACACATGATGAGGAAGATTATTCATCAGTCATGATATCAAACCTTAATGCTAAGACATTCATTATATTTGGTGTCTGTTTTATAGCATATGTATGTTACATTTAATTTTACACCAGTCACTAGTGATTGAAGAAATACATCCTTTTTACTTGTGTGTGTTTACAGCAAAATAGAAGTCAAGTAACAAAAGTAAAGTTACTTAGAATTATTTTATAAATAATACAATTAGGTTATCATTATTGATGCATTGACAAGTAAACAGTATTTTAATGTTGTAGCTAGTTGATGTAAACCTAGTTTGATTAAGACTGGTTTATCATCATTATTAGTTGTATTAGTAGCAGTATAACAATGTTTGTGTAATTAAATCTATAACAATGCACAGCATCTAGAGTACTTTATATCATCAGGTAAGTAAATCTGCAAGGTAATTTGTTGAAGCATACATTAAAATTAAATTTGTATCAGTTGTATTCGTTTGTCGTTCTAATTTAATTTAGTCTGTACTACCAACTAAGGATACTAATTTCTTCATATAAGGTATTTGTTAGGGAAATTCGATATTTCCGATAAACTGGAACGCAGCGCGCAACCCTGGATGACGTCGGTCTCGCCCTCTGGACGCGTCTGCAAATCACCGTTACCTCATTAAATATCTGCCCAAAACACACTGTTTTACTGCAACTACCAGTTTATAAAAATGTGTGATGATGATTCGACATATTTTGTCGCTAATTCAAGTATTTCGTGTGATTCTGTTTTCTAAAATCTGTCACACACGGAGGGAAACTGCACCTAAACGTCTCCTCACTGTTCCTACACGACACACACGTGTCCACGCAGGAGCTGCACGTGTGTGTTCACGCTCTGAGTCTTGTTTTCCAGCGAATTTATCATTTTTTCTAAAGATTCTTAGAGTCACTATAACAAACTGGGAGCGTGTGGGATTGTGTGCGTGTGTGTGTGTTAGTGGGTTATGTGTTTGTGTGCGCGCATGTGTGTGTGTTTTTAGTGACAACCAACGTGAGGATCAACATTAAAGGGCCTTTTTTAGTGAGCGTGGCTGATTATATAATAGCCATAAGAGTCAGACTAAACGTGTGCTGTTTACAGTTATACTACTCAGTGTGTGTGTGTGTGTGTGTGTGTGTGTGTGTGTGTGTGTGTGTGTGTGTGTGTGTGCGTGTATGGGAAAGAGTGAACGTTTATTTAAAGTCATGGTTTCTGTTGAATGCAAAAGAAATGAAGCGTAACTGTGCCTGTAGAGCCTGTATTTGGTTTTGTCAGTGGTGCAGAAAGTACTCAAATCTTTTACTCAAGTAAAAGTAGAACTACCACAGTGGAAAAAAATATACTTCTAAAAAGAAACAGTCTGGCAGTCATAACCTTACTTACATGTATAAGTATTGGCACCAGAATATACTTAGAGGTAGCAAAAGTACACAGAATCTTTGCAATGTAAGTTTTCAGACGCAAGGAATCTGCTTTGCTATTTTGGTGCATAAAAATAAACAAGAAAATAAGGATTCAAGGACATTTATTAGCATTATACAACACAGGGTTGTACAACAAATTTAGAGTTGTAGTTTCTTCATAAGACAAACAAAATATGAAACATGATTAAGGGAGTAAGGTGATGTATATGTCTATAATACACATACAGCCACCATAATTCTGTAGTGCTTTTTTTCATTTGCATCAGGCTGATTGAAAACAACAGCAACGTTATGGTGATAGTACGGCGGGCGGAAATATTACACAAGATATTGCATTTAAACAGCAGTTCTACAAGCATCATTTATAAGTTAACTGTTATAATTGACCACAGATTATAATTTCTGTGTTAATTAATTCATTTATTTGTTTCCACCGACTCAAATAGTTCTGCCACTGGACTGGACTGTTGCCAGGCAACACAAACATGTTCCTGCACACTGACATTAGCTTGCTAGCTACACATTCCCCAGTTTAGTTGTGCCGATGGATTGATAAAACTGCCTCAAGACTGTACGTCTATGTTTATTTTTTGTGTCTGAAGTGTAATTTATGGTCACTGCGCTGTGTACTATGTGTATTCATGGTGCGGAGGGTTTGTGTGGCGAGTGTGGAGCTCTGCAGAGGGTTTACGGAGGGTGTGCGCAGAGCTGCATGCTCTGGTCAAAACATTTAAAAACAAAATTAAGGCCTCCGAAAATTACACTGTCACTTCTGATTGGCTAGTGGTTGCTCTGTTAGTTGGTCACTAGGGAAGTATTTTATTAGCGCAAACTAACCACCCAGTGCCATATTTACCATAAAATGTACACATAGCAGCCACTAGCCAATCATAACCGTGAACGATGAACACGCCGCAGCAACCCGAAATTATACATTACGCTTATTAGAACACTTATAAGGCAGAGTGATGCATGTAGTTAAAAGTCCCAGTGATGTTGTACTCTATATCATCGCTCATGGAAATGTCTCTCATCCAATCAAATTACTTTGTCAGGACTAACTGTTGTGTTAACTTCACACATAAAGCTCAGTATCTGGGGAGACAGTGTCCATCAGCTCTGACTGTTTGAACACGGTGTAGAAAAAAGAGTCCTCCTCCCCTCATGCTGCTGGGGTCTTACATGTTGTCCTGTCAGCAAAAACATAAAGTTTTTAAAAAGTAATGGCAAGTAATGTGAAAGTCAAGAAACATAAATATAAAGTAGACACATTTGCAATTAAAATATGAAAAGCTACTATTAAAAATACAATCAAAATGTCTGTTTTTAAAAATAAAAGCTGCAGCTTACAGTTTGTGCAGGGATGTGCAAAAGTTCATGATTTGTAGTATAAGGAACTTGCAATGTACAAAAAAACAATGGAAAAGGTTGGAGTGTGTTAAAATAACACATTGCAGGATGTGGAGACTGTAATGAGCGTGTAGTGATTAGAGTCCTCACTACGCAGAATGGCCCTTTTTAGAATAATCAAGCATTAAATGTAGACAGAACATAGATCATTTACAAAGATGCACAAAAATAAACAATAAATTCAATGTATGATGGCAGTGTAAATGCAATATGTGCAGTATGCACTATAATAAATTATGCTGTAACATTTTTAACAGTCATCACAGGAAACTAAATAACAGGTTTTAACCATCCACAGTCATTCATCATGCATATAAAGTTACAGGGATTGTGCTAATGATCTTCTACATGTATGAACAGAGACCGTCAGCTACAAGCTGACACACAGACTGCTGCTGTCAGATGAAACCAACCCGCTTCTGGATAAAACATTTCCATTCACACTTTGTGTTCATTTATTTATTATGCAACTGTATGTCATCACACTCTTACATTGGTTACTGTGTTGGTGTGTCATTTCAAAACCCTGTAAAGCCTCTAAAATTCCAGTAAAACATTGAGATCATGTTGGCACACGCACAGTAAATTCTTACTCTCTACTTTCTTACTCATCCTTGACAAGTGCTGATTGGGGGATTGGCTGTGAGAGGAGCTGGTATGTCCTCAGGGCGACTGTTCACAACTATCTGGACATATTGAGGGTTCAGTGTGCTTTAAACACACTGGTTTGTGGAAAGTGATATTGCCTTTTCTGAATGGCCACGCTTGAAGGTGGTGTGAAAAGCCTGCTGTGATAGAGAGGCGTAGAGAGACATGATGGAGCCTACACATGGAAATAACAACACACATTTTCAGACAGTGTGTCCTCAAAGTTATCCATTTGTGTTGCACTCAGCTGCACGCATGAAAAGTGACACATACCTCTGTGAAGAAGAAAAGCTGGAGAAAAAAGTCACTACTACTTTCACACCTCCACACTCGAGTGAGTCTTTCTAAGTCCCGCCTTTTTTTGCTCTGTGCTCCAGTGACAGTGGAGAAAGTTTGATACCTGGGTTCATTTTCTCCTTTCCTGTCTCCTGTAGCTGACTTAGATGTGCTGTCATGTCACGTATGTTGAAAAGAAAAACAAATTTTGGAAATGGTTAATAGACGTTGCTGCAGGACCCGTAAAAGCAACATACATTCACATTTTAAGTTAGCTAATCTTAGCAAAATGATAGCTAACTGGCAAGCTAATCTTCATCAAACATTTATTAGCCTGTTAGCTAGTGTTTTGCTAACATTACCTAACAAGTTAGCTAGCATTTTGTTAACGTTAGCTAACTTAAGATATGATTCTGCATGTCTCTTTTACAGGAAAAGGAGAAAGTTGACCGGGGTACCAAGTTTACTCAACTGCTGGTTTAAGAAAGTTGCAAAACATGTCTCCTCAAATCTACCATCAGAGAGGTGTGAGCAGAGTTAGTTTCCAGTGCTGGCAAATGATCCAACAAGCACTTTCTATGAAGCATACTGAGGCCTTTAAATGACCTCCAACATGCATGGACTTCCAGAGACACAGGATGGGATTCATGGTAATAAACATCAACCCCATATTCTCTGCACATTCAGCACTCGGTTATTTTTAGATCTAAAGCTAAAGCATCATAACTTTGATGGTGAAGCCCTGGAATAACCTGTTTTCTGTTAGTATGTACTGAATGCGTTGCCTGACAACGTGATGAACAGGATCGCTGCTGAGACAGACCTTTTTGCTATATTGCTTTCTTCAAAGTCACCAGACTCCACTGACAAAAACAATAATTTTATAATTGAAAAAAGAAACTTCATTCAAACTTGAAAGAAACAAAATAAAACTCCCTAAAACCTTCTTGGTTCATCTTTCCAAAGTTCCAACAATCACCCAGTTTGGTTTGGTCGAAATAAACCATTAATTCACAGAGTTAGATGTGCAAATATTAGGAGAGGAGCAGGAGGGAAGTTGTACATCAAAGAAGCAGCGGGGAGGAACAACCAGAATATTTTCACATCAAACATACCAAGCGTGACTTCAAGTGTCCTGAGAAACAGCTCAGGAGCTTCTCTGCAGTTGGATTCCTCGAGTGCTTATGACTAAAGGCTGAAACATGCCGTCAGTCAGTACTGACCACGGTATGTTTGTAGTTTCTCACTGCGTGTTGCAAATGGATATATTGCCATGAAGGGTGCAGCAGCGGTTGCTATTCCTCTGTGTTTGAATGATGGGTGTGGCAAAGGGTGTTGTGTAGAAAAAAGCGTTGTGAATGAAAGGGGAAACTGTAGCCCAGGAAATACAGAAAGAGTTTAACATTAAACTTGTCCCCAGTTCGCATTCATGACATACTCACACACACCTTTCACAACTCTTCGTCATACCAGAGCTACTCTGATGGGTGGTGCTGACTCATGAGTCTAATAAGTAATAAGATTAGCCCATGTTAGTACTGGCACGCTGCCTGCACAACTGATTTTACTGCATATAAATGTCTGTAAATACGACAGGCTATCATTAAACTGAATGAATTACTTTAAAACCTGAAAAATATCATTTGTTTAGTGTGTAGAAGACGGGACAGGCCTTTGTTTTTCACTTTTAGCTCAATTTTAACCCGATATCTTGGTGTTTTTTACACATGCAAATACCTAAGATGTGAAAAACAGATAACTAATTACTTAAATGTCCAAGTACTCCTTTGAAAATGTGATTATGCAACCTGCAGCAGCACCAAAACTGCCTTAAATCCCCCGCCTGAATGACTGGGGTGTGGTGGACAAGACTGGACCAGCCAGCAGCCCTCTTCTGTTTGTTACTCACTTTTCAGTCACATGACCCAAACACCTGAATAAGATGAAACTGAAACAAAAAAAAAAAAAAATGAAAGTTCAGGTGTGGAAATGAGTGTCAGATAACAAGATTTCAGTCTCTATCTTTAACGTGAGTTTAGTTATTTAATCTGTTTTCTAGTTTATTTCACACAAAAGCCCAACAACAGCAGTTGTTTTTATATTTACATATTGCAGAAAGGTTTTCTGAATGTTGAAACTGTTTCACCCTGCACCACACCCAGCAGCTATTGAGTGTGGTCAGTGGCTTGTGACACCTGTAACCACATCCAACAGTGATGCCACGGTGCCCAAGAGCACACTTCTGCATCATTAACACTATTGAACAACTAAAGGTCCTCCTTGAATATCATCCGTTTTGGCTCTGTGATCCAATAACGGTTAAGAAAGCTGGGTTACCGGTGGAACCTCGGTCAACTTTCTCTTTTTTTTATTTCCTGTACTTAGATATGCCATGTGCTGCACTCATTATGAAAACAAATTTGGGGGACTTAGGAGAGGTCAATTGAACTAAAAGAAAGGGACCAAGCACAGATCCCTGAGGTACCCCAGTGGACGGGAAATGACACATGAACACCTCATCTTGCCCATCATCCTGTGAAGTAGGACTCAAACCAAAAGTAGCACTGTATCTGAGGTGCCCAGCTGTAGAAGAGAAAATAGGAATATTTGAAGAAGTCTTTCTAGATTTCTTTTTGTACGGCGGGGATCGCTGCAATATTTTTGTAATTTATGACCCAAATTGAAACAATGACCACCAGTACTGCGCCCAGTAAGTACGGGGGTGACTTAAATTAAGAAAGCCTCTAGTGGATAAGTTTTCTAATTAAATATTGCTACTTTCTTTGCAGCCATTTTATTATTACTCTATTATTCTAAATTTTCGAAGCCCGGTGGTGTGGACAGCGGTACGTTGAACACGTGTTGTCATGGAGGGATGTTTGTGTGTTTTTGGTTGCATATGAACAACAAGCCATGACACATCGGTGTCAGAGCAGTGGTGACAATACCTTTAATCCTTCTGTTCTTCGTCCTTCTCTTTATGTCTCTATCTCTGTTTTGTCCCTGCCAGGCTACTGTTTGGCTCCGTTCATAACAACACGTCAGCTTATGAGACAAGTACACAGACACAAACACACACCCTGCTGGTTTCCTCATCTGACCGTCTTCACAGGCTGCTGAAGATGTTTCTAAGTTCAGAAGAGCAGAGTGAAATGTACACGTAAATAGACAATTCTTTACCTGTAAGCCTAGTTCAGTTAATTTTTAGGTTAATTGGGGGACATTTTAAATTGATTTATTATTAAAGTTTCTGCGTATACCAAATTTATTGTAAAATTTGAGATGTAAGACGACAGGTGTAATGTGAAATATGATGCACTTCTTCCTTGAGTCCTGGAGTGGACTGTAAAAACTTTTTCTATTTTCCTTGGAGTCTTGTTTTCACTGTAAAGTTGCCAGGCAACCAGCAGGGACCTCAGGAAGTCACTGCACCCTGCCGAGAAAGACTCCAGGATCAAACTCTAAAGCCACAGTTTGTTGTTTTTACACTTCAGGTTTTGCTCATATTAAACAAATGAAACACATGTCAATTTGTAAGCTTTAAAGGTGCTGTTAGGCAGATTTTTTTTTACCTTTGGACAGAGTCAGGCTGGCTGTTTCTGGTCTTTGTGCTAAAGTTAGCTCACTGGCTGTTGGTTATAGCTTCGTATATGTCAGTCATAACGACCTTCTCATGTAACTCTAACTCTAACTGTTGAACTATTCCTTTAAATTTAAAGGTCAGTGGCCAATGTATTGAGCAGACCTCAGAGGTAAATTATCTCAGTATGAAATTAGATTCCCATCTAAAATTTGAAAAACATGCAAAAACGGGAAACAAGGTTGTCTGTACAGTTATAGTCATCAGACAGAAACTAAATATGTTTGTTTTTGTTTTTTTTTGGCTCTGTAAGTCACAGTGTGTATATGACAAACTTTAAGGTGTCCTTTTGTAAATCTTACTCTGGATAGTTTCTGCTTGGGGAACGATATGTGCAACTCATCACTCCTCAAACGTTATGTTGCAGGTGCATAGTGATGCATTTAAGAGCAGGGAGACGTTTACTTAAAGAGTGCTGCTTCCTCGTAAAAAATTGCTAGGGGCTCCAACATCTGAGGTTTGAGAGTCGGCTGCCAAACAAATATAGGAATTGGGAGTAGTTAGCCGTCAGGGCTTTCTGTCAGAGAGGCTTTAGGAGTCAGGTGATGTAATTTAAAGTGCAGTAAAGTCCAAGTGGGGAGCAGGTTGTGGTGGATGACTAAGTTAAACACAGGACTTTCACACAGACCCAAGACTGGGGTTTATGTGAGCCATTTTTAGACCTTGTTGAACTATTATTTTCTGTTTTTTTTATTATTAATTATTTTCAATTTTTAAAATCAATTATTTTCATTTTTTTCCTATTTGTTCGGTTTAGGCATTAAAATGACTTGTTTTGAGTTAAAATAGACTATTCTGTCAGAATGATTTCTGCCAGAAAGGGTTCCTGACAGAAAGCCCTGAACGCTAACTTCTCAAATGTGTGCAAGTATTGCATTTATAACAGTCCCTCCAGTATTTTGTGGGATTTTTGTTGCTGATTGTTGCAGCCTGAAATGCCTGATTTCACCGCAGCTTTTTTTTAAAAAATATATATATATGATGCATGTTGCAATGTTTAAGGTGTTTGTTTTGCAATGAAACTGCAGGAGGGAGTGAAATTTGCAGAAAAAGTTGTGAATTTTTTGTATAATTCATGAACAATCAAAAGCAGCTTGTTCCAGGGAGAATAAAACAGCACACTTTTCTGAATGTTCTATGCAACCTTACCAAAAAGCCTCAGGATTACAAAAAATGTAAATAAATATGCAAGAAATTCACCTGGGAGGTTTTCCACAAAGAAGCAACATCTTTTTGGAGCTCAAACTCAAACCAGCAAACGCAAAATTATGATACATGACTGATAAATGTCAATAACAATAACAAACCTTGTATTCTTTTCAGCACCAATGGGAAAATAATTGAGCTGATTCGCTGAGACGTACATGTATGTCGTTTGCGCAGAGGACTGTTATGACTGGTGGAACTTGCTGGAAGTTACGATGTTTGGCCAGATTTGCAGAGGAGCTGCTGTGATTGGACAAAGGGGTCATGCAGAATTCACAAAGACTGGTTAATTATGCTTGAATCGTCACAATCGCAACATCGCAACTTCCCGCAGACACTGATTTCTAAGCTAATGACAAATAAAGTTGTGACAAGTATGATGTAAATATGGCTGTGTATTGCATTTTAAGCACTACTTTTGTGAGTTTTTGCGTGATCGTTGTCTTAATCTAGAACCTAGATTTTCAAACGTGTGATAGTAAGTAGCGGTGAAATGTAGACTGAAAACGGATGGTGCAAAAACACTGTAATCATGGCTTCAAATATAAAAAATTATGAAGAGAAGTGCAGAACAGAAGGAGAATATTTTTAGCAGCTGTGTTGAAAATAAAGTAGACAGTGAATTGAGCACGTGCACTAATGGTTATTTAAGAAGCATCAGTAAAATGAATGTCCACAGCAGCTGTTCGCACCGAGCAGCACAAAACAGGAAGGTTGTACTTGGAGAGCTCAGTATTTTCTGAAACAGTGTATTTTAGAAACACTGATCTAGAATAGAACATGGACAATCATAGACTTAAGTGACACATTTGACCTCCTGTTATTATATGTAGCACTTCAATAGCACAATAGTGGTGACTGGCCACACGTAGTCTGTTGTGCATGACTCGTCGTCTTGTGTGTTGTTCATCCAGACATAGCTAACATACAAACAATGTCTGAATGTAGCAGTGAAACACTCTTCTCTAAGTTGTTCACACACCCTCAGACCACATAATCTCTACATATACACACACCAAAGAGTTTGCATTCACAGTCACGGTCTCCTGTAGGTATTGACATGTACACACACATCCTCACACACACACACACAGTCCCCCTCCCCTCTGCCCGGGCCATCGTGGCCCCTCACTGTAAACAGGCTGATATTTGGTTCAATGGCGACGTCCTATTCTTCGTGGCCGATGACACTGGTGACATGTAAAGCTCTCTGGCATTGTCCAGCTCCCTGCAGCTCTTTAGCAGTGTAATCACCAGTGAAATGGCAATGGGCCACCGGGATGAAAACACAAGTCAGCAGCTGGTCAGCAAATCACAGTTGAAAGCCGTTAAATGGTGGATTTGCCCCGTAAGCAAGACGAGCTCGGGGGGCCTCTGTGGACCCGGTGTGTGAGTGCAAAGAGTTGGAAGGAGAGTCTTTTTCCATGACCGTTTATATCTGTTAGATTCATAAGGCCTCCGAGGTGCATATGCTAAACTTTTTACACAGTATATCTCATAAAGAGGGTGGTGAAACTATGAAAATTTGGAACTGATCTCAGACACATACAAGTTGTCAGACCCCACACTGTTTCAGAGTTGGTGTGAAGTGAACTTTAAAATCTCTTAAATTATTAAACATGAGCTGCCAAATTAAATGCAGTCTACTTATATTACAAACCCCAATTCCAAAGAGTTGGGACGCCATTTAAAATGTAAATAAAAACAGAATGCAATGATTTGCAAATACTTTTGACTCAAATTCAACAAAGACTAACAGGAAACACTAACAGGAAAGTTGTTGAATGCTCAAAAACACCTGTCTGCAACATTCAACAGGTAAACAGATCGATTGGTAACAGGAAACAGTATTGTGAGCGGGTATTAAAGGGGCATCCTCGAAAGGCTCAGTCGTCCTCAAGCACACAAGGCTCACGACCTTGTCACAAATTGTGAGGACAAACAGTCCAACAGTTTAAGAACAACGTCTCTCAACACAAAAATGCAAGACATTTAGTGATTTCATCATCTACAATCCATAATATCGTTAAAGGATTCAGAGAATCTCTGTATGTAAGGGGCAAGGCTGAAAACCAACAGTGAATGCCCATGACCTTTGACCCCTCAGTACTGCATTATGAACTGACATAACTGCATAAAATATACTACAAGGATTTGGGAACACTTTGGAAAACTGTTAACGGTAAACACAGTTCGTCACTACATCTACAAATGCAATTTAAGACTCTACCACGCAAAGTGAAAGCTGTTTATCAACAACATCCAGAAATGCTGCAGATTTCTCTGGGCTCGAAATCATCTAGACGGACTGACGCAAAGTGGAAAAGTGTGATGTGGTCTGACGAGTTCACAGACTGTTTTCAGAAATCATGGACACTGTTGTCCTGTGGGCTTAAGAGAGAAAGGACCATCCAGATTGTTATGAGTGCAAAGCTCAAAAGCCAGCACCTGTGATGGTATGAGGGTGTGTTAGTGCCCATGGCATCATGGGTAACTAGCATATTTGTGAAGGCTCCATTAATAATGAAAGGTAGGCACATGTTGCCGGCCAGACGACATCTTTTTCAGGGAAATCCCTGCTTTTTTTAGCAAGACAATGCTAAGACACGTTCTGCACATGTTACAACAACATGGCTTTGTGATAAAAGAGCTCAGGTACCAGACTGTATAGCACTGAAAATGTGTGGAGAATTCTGAAGAGCAAATGGAGACCCTGGACTGTTCAGTACCTTAACTCGTATATCAAGTAAGAATGAGAAAGAATTTCACTTTGAGAACTTTGACGTTAGCGTCCTCAGTTCTCAAACACTGACTGGGTGTTATTAAAAGAAAAGATGATGTAACACAGTGGTAAACATGCTTCTGTCCCAACTTTTTGGAGCATGATGCAGGCATCGAGTTCAAAATGAGTGTGTAAGAATAAGTGTATAAGACAGTTTATCAGTTTGAACATGAAGTATCTTGTCTTTGTGCTGTATTCAACTGAATAAAGTTTGAAAAGTTTTATATTTACGTTTTTCAAGGCATGTCAACTTTTTTAGAATTGGGGTTTGTACGTGAAGTGTTTTTCTGAAGTGTTTACAAAGGATGGAAGAACTATTATCAGTGAAAATGTTTAAATTGGTACATACATATTAAACACATCATCGCTGGGTACAACATGGAGGCAACAGAATCATATTAGAACAATCAAATCATGTCCTTCTAAAAGCAAAAACTACAACTAATCATCAAAAAAACTATGAGAAGGACACGATCAAACATATTATTATGGCATCTGTTAAAAAAGTAGAAGGTAACATAATGAAAAGGAAGTCTCTCCCTCCGTGTCCATGTGTTCAAACTTTCTGTATCTGACAAACTACATAATGATGTAATGGACTCAGTGAAACAGGCAACATGTCACCATGTGGCAACTCTACACGCCACCTAGTGGCACTTTAGGACACACACATCAATGACTCTGTACGCATCTCTACAGCAAGACAGCAAAAATCAGTCATTCAATCAATCAGTCTTTATTTATGTAGCATATTTTATTAACAAAATTTAACACAAAGTGCTTAATGCATTACACATATACTAATATTAATTATATACATACACTAATGTCATATAATGTTACCTAAATCACACAACAAGTTGCACTGCATATCATGAATATTACACCTCTTATAAAAAAAATAATAATAAATGAAATCCTAAATAAAGATCTCATCTCACTAATCCAGATTAGTTCTTCCATGTTCTTCCTGTTCTATCGGAGAATATCATTAGGAATAATACACCACGTCTTTTGTGATATGTACTGTACATATACAGATTTTTTGGTATAATATGTAAGGAATAATGTACAATAAGCAGGTCATTATTGTGAATTATTACATGCTTTGTTAATTACTCAATATCGATTGATCAGTCACAGCATTCCAAGGCCTGTTATTTCTGTATAACAGACCGTTGCTATGAAGAACGGACCGTTGCTATGGACACAGTTCTGATCGTAGAATCTGTAGGATCAATAAAAACAATGTTGAATCACTAAAATCATTTTAATAATAATAATAATAATAATAATAATAATAATAAGAAGAAGAAGAAGAAGAAGAAGAAGAAGAAGAATGATAATCATTATGCTGGAACCCTTTTGAATGTTTTTTGTTGCTTAATAATTAGTTTTTGTCTTTTCTTGTTTTATTGGTAATTCATGATTAACTACAAGGAGTTTTTAACTGGTTAAACAGTCTCAATTTATTACCGATGCCTCCATATGACCTACATAAGTTAAAAGACCATCTTTGAGAAGCCTGGATATTTCTGTCTAGCTGTTCTTAAGGACTGCCACCAGGTCGGGTTCTGTTTTTGTCCACAGGGGGCTCCAAATTCAACAAGTCCCTTGCCGTAGTTTTTAATATTTTTCCAGTGGGGCACAGTTCACGCATGTTCACAAGTCCAGGGTCAAGTCCACAGCCACAACTTCTGTGCGCGACCCTGTTAGCTGCAAAAGAAAAAGTTATTTTGTGACATAAAACACAAGTGAAATTAATTTTCAGAGCTGCATCACAGTTTGTTCACCTCTGACTTCCAATAAGCAGAACAGAAAATGGTGTTGGCCATTTAGACACATTTCTTGTGTTTGAGCTTGCCAGTCAGACTCTCACGTTGTATTTCCCTCGGTGAGCTCTACAGTTGCAGCGGCATGCACGGTCTTGCCAACTATGCTTGTCAAAACCCTTTAAGCAACAGGCGTCCTGAACGTACAGTACACACACACACATCGTGGGTTCCCCTCAAAGGGTGACTCATACACTGCACATGTACTGTAGTTGCGAAAAGTTAAAATTTCAAGGCAGCTTACTTCAATATATTTTTGAACTCTGAGCCCAATTCAAACACTTGCGCCCCTCAAAACAAACAAGCTCAAGATCAGGGAACACATTGAGAAATATTGGCATTTCAGTGAAATGTAACATGACTTTACAATTATAAAAGAAGTTGTGTTGATGTTCAGAGTTGTTTTGGGACCAAAAAGCTAAAAATTCTTACTGTATTTTGGAGGAATGACTGGCCGATATGTGGTTTTCCTGATGTATATTGTCCATACAGTACAAGTCAGAGGCAGCTTCTGAATGCTGATACCTGACTTCAGAATAACTTTTTATTGATTTGCTGTGATCAAAGGATCAAGATGTAAATTTAGATCCAATCCATCCAAAGACAACGCCCCCAAAGATCAATAAAAAGCAACTGAGCCCAAGCAATAGATTTTCACAATGAACTTTTATGATTTTTTAAAGCGAATGAACAGTCAAGACGCCATTTTTGTGGACAATTTTTGTCTCTTTAAAGTTCAGAATTTCTTGTCCCTGGAGTGGTAACCTTATAAGTAACCTATTCTTTCCACTGGGCACATTGCTGTACTATAGTTTAAAGTATATTTGTGTCTTGCAGGGCACACAATTTAACTTAAATCTCATAAGGTGCAAAAACGGACCAGCACTGAAGGGCACGCAAATGTCTCTCAAAAGAGCGTTCTGGTTACTCTATTTTTGAGTGTATAACCACATACATATAAATACACATATGAGTCACTAAAGCCGCTAGTGACCAAAAGTCAAATCGTGATATTTAACCCAGCGTGAAACACCAGTATGCTCTCAGTTGACTGGGCTGTCAGGACTGGGTGTGCTGAACCTGAAACTGGCTGACAGAGCTGCTGGTCAGAGTCACCCAGCAGAAAATACAGACCACTTTGTAATGACCAGGATGTACACACACATATACACACTATTTTCAGTTTTAGAATTAAATATGTTGTGGTATAAAAAAAACCCCAGCAAACTCAAATGGAACTGAAATTATCAGCGCCTTATTGATTGATTAGTAATTGTCCTATTATTGATGACAACATATCTTGGTGAATATGAGCTGTCAGGTCACGCAGCACTCTACCTCCATCTAGTGGCCACACATGTGTACCATTAAACAGCATGCGGTCGTGCCTTTCACATGTACAGAAATGGGCAACGTTGCTGCGTTTGAATAGTGGTTCCACTTCCACCTCATTGACTCATCCTCGGTCCTTGGTATGATGTAACTGTGTGTCACACAGAGGTCACTTGGAGATCAAACAAGTGATCAGAAATACCTGGAGGCTCAGTTACAATGAGGCAAAAGCATCAGTTTGGGATTTAGAAATGTCCATATCATGATTATCACAACTATTATAGCTGTGGGTTTATGATGTCTTGCAAAGCAGTAATTTTTTGCCCATGTCATTTTGTTTTTGCATGACTGCGATGCAGTGCAAGTGATATAATCCTCTGGAGTGACCATCGTTGTTGACTCGCTCCCTCAGCCCTCGGAGAGTTGATCTCGCCATGTTTTCATTAGTCATTAAACACACACTCGGGGGAATCCCCACCGCCATCACAAGTGTTGTTCCATTTCCCTGAAAGACTGAAATAGAGGCCTAAGTGAACCATGAACATCTCAATCGCCCCCTGTTGGCTAGCTGCAGTACAAGTCATAAACCCAGCCCTCTTTTTTTTTTAATAGACAGGACATGGACCAACACATCAAATCATTTTAGGTGGGTCTTATCACACTGATGTTTGTTCAAGTGCTCATTTTTCAAATAAGTCTGGCTTTAATTATCCCCACCAGGTGTAAGATCTGCATCTTTAGGGACAAAAAACATCTGGTTAAGGGTTGGAAAATCATGTTTTAAATTAAAATCACTGTTGCAAGATCTGTCGTGGGCCTAGGTTTGCTTTTAAACACGACCCTGGAAAAGATAGAGTGTGTATTTACACCCATGTGAGAGTATTCACACAGCAGCTATTCTACTATTTGCACCCAGGCCCCTAGTTTAGCCATAAAGAACGACAAAGGCGGAGGTTGTGGTGGATGAAAGAGTTAGACACAGCAGTTTATAGGGCGCCCTGGTAGCTCAGTTGGTAAAGTGTGCACCCCGTGTACTGAAGCTACAGCTACAGCCATCCTCTAAAATAAAGGCATAAAAAAATACAATAAAGCCCAACAACACCTTGAGAGGTTAGTTTTAGCCAACTAAACTACTTGTTCATGATTAGAAAAAGATCATAGTTTGTCTTGTACTGAGTGCAAATGGTGTTGTTTGCTACAGACATCTGGGTGCTTGTCTCTGCAAATCTGTATGTACACACCTGGGTGTAAATAGTTACACTGACTACACCCAAGGTGCAATTAGCATTGTTGCATAAAAAAATCTAGGCGCTTGTCTCTGCCATGTAAAGCTATATACACCCGAGTGTAAATAATCACATTGGCTAATCCATCCTTTGTGCAAATAGTATTGCTGGTTGATGACACCTGGGTGCAAATAGCATCTGCCAAACATAATATCACTTCAAAGTGACATGTTTTCCACCGAGTCTGAGTGTTGTTTGGCTACTAAATGTTATTGAAGACCTACAAAGCTTGGCAAAATGACTGTTTGTCATACGCTAAATGATTTATTGCCCTCGTTGTTGCTGTGTTTATTTTATGAAACCTCGCCGAGTAGCAAACTGATTCACCTCATGCCTAACAACATCCTTTGCAGTTCTAAAATCACTGAAAATCATTAACAGTGATAGAGGAAGTAACTAATGAAAAAAGGACCCAAGTTTTAGAGAAATAAAGATCAGCATGACATCAGCAAACTCTTTTTCACCCTGGTGCGGTGACTGTGGCTCACAAGAGGAATTCACTCCACAGTTTGAGAACCACTGCTATTTGATCTAACAAGCAGAAACAAAGCCACAGGTGTTTCAGCAGAGGCATGTGTGGGCAAGTCACACAATGTACTGGCTGCAGGATTTAGCTGTTTATTTGCATGTAACGGATTTAATAAGTAGGTGATCTCACTTATCATTACAAGCTCTCTTACTGTCACTATTGAAGGTGCACTGGATTTAGATTGTTACAAACTGTTTAATTATTATGCTATTCATTGTTTTATTTTGCTTTAGTATGATGTATGTACTACAAAAATTTCCTATTTTTATTGTGTACATGAACGCCACACTCACGAGCCCATGCAGACTTCACAGATGCGCCCCGTACTGTGTTACAGTCTGCTGTCTCTGGATTCGTGGTATGTTGACTTCGGCTAAGCTCCGCTAAATTACTTAACTGTTTACGGTTGAGAGTGTGTTTTATTACCATAAATGTGGAAGATAAGCTCCCAAAAACACTAACTAATGTTCTGTGATGATGTTGGGTGGATGGAAAAGTATATGGAGTAAGTTGTTGTACAGGTTGCCGTGTAGTTAACTTGTTAGCTAACTGTTACTTCGCGGGTAATTCAGGTGATGTAGCTATTTCATTAGCCGCAAGTCAGATATGTTTTGCTTCGTTTTGTTTCAGTGCACCTTGAGCTGCATATTTAATGAGAGCTGGCTGTGGATGTTAATTCGCTGTTCTGTTCACCAGTGCCGAAATAAATGGCGGGCCGAGCCAAATAGTGACCGAGAGTGGATCATCATTAAATCTACACAACGCAAGAGTGCTGACACGTTACAATGGTGCCGTGACCCGTTCTTCTCCCTGGTGTCGCTGTGGGCTCGACGTGGAACGGCCATCTCTGCATGTTACAGCTGGACCTGTGTTTTGTTTTGTTTTTCACCCCTCGCATGGTGCCGTGAGTCCAAGTGTGTCTTGAAGTTAAATATGTACTGCTTCCTACAGACTGCCTTTTATGGTTAGTGGAAAATATATGGGAAAAATATGGGATATTGTATAAACTAATTGTTTAGTCTGGCTGAGTACTTGCATCTGTGAAGGCCAGTTTTGTTTAGGTGTTTTTATTTCGTTTTAATTATTTACTTTTTCTTCCTCTTTGTGGGTGCACTGATGTAAAGTGTGTCTCAAGTATTAGAAAAGAAAAGGGGGATTTTAAAGTTGTTGTTTTTTTTGTTCTTTCTTTCTCTATTAAGAGAATAAACAAAAACAGAGTGAAGTTACGGTAAACAATTATTGAAGTAGGAAAAACAACGTACATACATAATAATAACAACAGATTAAAGGTTCATAAGGGTCAGATTTTGAGATTTCTTTATTTTTTTGTCCCTTTTGATCGGAAAATGGATGGGCCTAGTACGTCAGGTATAGGCCGGGGCACAATGTTGTGGTTTACTCAGTCTCCGACTGTGGGTGGGCTTAGTGGTGATAAACACATAACGTCTACTCCTCATCATGCTAATGTTACTCATACTGTGTGTGATGATGCATGTCCCACTGTAGACATTGGGGAAAATGATCAGCCTACACCTTCCAGTCAGGATGTCGAGCATGTCCCGGTCTCTGTTCTCAGCGACTTAGTGAAGCAGATAGGAACCAGTATAGGTGAAAACATTGTGTCATGCCTCAAGTCCATCCCAGCTAGTGATGTTAGCGTGGCTCAGCAAACACGCTCAGCTGATCTTTCTAGGGCTAATCTGACGGTTTGCCAGGATAGTTATGAACCACGCCCCTTCAGGGGTGATGACAGTGACAAACTTTCAGTCTCTGAGTGGGAGGAATCTGTCAAACTTTATCTGAGTAAGAGGGGCATTGAGTTATGTGACCAGGTGGAAGAGGTTTTGGGCAGGCTACGGGGAAGAGCACGTGATGTAGTGACAGTTGGACTACGTAGCAAACCCTCTCTAAACTTAAAGTCAGGGCCGCAACCTGTGTTTGACATACTCAAACAGCACTTTAGTGACTCTGTGACCTCCTTTATGCCCCTTGCTGACTTTTATGACACAAAGCCCTGCCCCACAGAGACCGCTGTTGACTATTGGATTCGGCTCAACAAAGCCCTTGACATTACTATCGAAGGACTAAAGAAACAAGGCAGGACTCTTGACAACCCTTCTCGTGAAGTGACAGTCATGTTTATCACTCACTGCCCTGACACTGAACTGTCTCTCGTCTTCGGCTGCAAACCGCTAGAGGAGTGGACTGCCACTGATGTTCAAGTGCGGCTGGATGAACACCACCGCAAGAGACGCCTCCAGCAGCGCCAGCCCACATGCCCAGCTGATGGTTTGCACGCCACCCAGCCTACAAGGGTTTTACGCAGCCATACTCAGTCTACAGAGAGCCTCCCTGCCCCACAAACAAATGCAGTTGGCAGATCTTTCCCTACTGAAGGTCAATCCCTTGAACATGTAATCTCTCTGCTGGAGCGCTTATTGCAGCGGGAGGCTTCCCAGCATTCCAGGCCACCTAGACCAGGAACCGGCAGCCGTGCCAGGTCTCGGGGCCCATGTGTCATTTGTGGGAGTGATAACCATGACACGCCGTCCCACTGTAGAAGAGAACACCTCTGTTTCCGCTGCCATGGCGCTGGACATCAAGCTGTGACTTGTCGAGCCTCTCCTGCAGCTGATTCGCCTGTTCCTCGGCCTGATGGCCCTAACCAGCAGGAAAACTAACTGGCCCACATGAGCAGGGGACTAGTGGAGGGCCAGATGACATGTCCCCACAAGATTTGGAGGATGACGACCTTGAGTCTATTTACTCACAATTCTGCGCCTCAACAGGTGGTCAGTCCACAGTGATATTTCAAAATACTCAGAGACTTTCTGCGACGGATGACCTTTTCCACACTAATGTGTTGATCCAGGATGCTGTAGAGTTGCAAGCCATGCTAGATAGTGGCTCGATGGCCTGCTCCTTGAGCTCTCGCATCCTCCCCCTCCTTGAGCAGGCCAATGTTGTTTCCCCAGACTCCATCTCACCCACATCTGTTATCCTGATTGGATGCGGGGGTTCAAGAACAAACCCTGTTGGAGTGTGTGAGCTTCAGATGAAAGTGCTTGATTGTCACATCTCAGTCCCAACACTCATTGTGGAGGGCCAGAATGATGATCTCATTCTTGGCAGCAATGTCATAAAGCATCTCATTCGCATGCAGAAGCATTCTGGGGATTTCTGGGAGAAAGTGTCCCTTTCAGATAAAACATCTGTGGAGGAGGATAAACTTCTGCGGCTGCTAGCCTCTGTGGAGACATGGAAGGGCAGTGAGTGTCCTGACAAGGTGGGCACTGTCAAACTTAAGCATGCTGTAACGTTGGAGCCCATGAAAGAGCATTTGGTTTGGGGTCGCCTGCCTAACCACAAGTGTCTCTCAGCTGGCAGCACAGTTGTTGTGGAGCCGAGTCAGTCCCGAACAGTGCCAAAGACAGTGATAGTTGGACGAGTAGTAACACCGTTATGGGGCGATGGATGGGTCCCAGTGAGAGTCATTAACCCTTCCACTAAACCAGTGACTCTGAGACGCAACAGCAAGATCGCCGACGTGTCCCCGTGTGTGGCACTGGAGGACTTTGACATTGACTACTTGTATGAAAATGACCAACCTATGGATGTTAAGTGTACTGTGACTAGGACGGTCAACCAGACTGACACAGGCAGTGAGAAGAGCTTGACTGTTGACTCGGAGTGTGCTGCACATAAACCTAGCAGTTCTACACTTCGCGACTTGGGACTGCAAGACATTGACATTGACTCAAGTAAATTGACTCCATTCTGGAGGACAAAACTTGTTGATTTGCTGGTTAAATATGAGTCCATCTTCTCCCGCCACAGTTTGGACTGTGGGAAAGCCAAAGACTTTGTCCATCGCATCCGGCTGAGTGACAGCAAGCCCTTCAGACTCCCATATCGACGGTTGTCACCTTCACACTATGAGAAACTGAGGAAAACTTTGGATGAAATGGAGGAACGTGAAATCATAAGGAAGTCCACAAGTGAGTACGCCTCACCCCTTGTTCTCGTCTGGAAGAAGAATGGAGATCTGAGGCTCTGCACAGATTTTCGTTGGCTGAATGCACGCACCATTCGAGATGCACATCCCCTGCCTCACCAGGCTGACGCTTTGGCCGCTTTGGGGGGGAATGCTTTCTTCTCGACCATGGACCTGACATCAGGATACTACAATGTGGACGTCCATGAGGAGGACAAGAAATTCACAGCGTTCACCTCTCCCTTTGGACTCTACGAATACAACAGGCTCCCACAGGGGCTGTGCAACAGCCCAGCCACGTTCATGAGGATGATGATGGCCATCTTCGGTGATCAAAACTTCTTGTGCCTCCTGTGTTACTTGGACGACATTCTTGTGTTTGCCCCCAATGAACAGCTAGCCTTGCAGAGGCTGGAAATGGTGTTTGAGAGGCTAAAGGCGCACAACCTGAAGCTGGCTCCTAAAAAGTGTCACTTTATGAGGTCTTCTGTGAAGTTTTTGGGGCATATCGTGGCGAAGGATGGCATCTCTACCGACCCTGAGAAAGTCAAAGCCATTGTTGACCTGGGTGAGGGGGACCTGATGGAGGAGGGCACCAACACACCCTCTCCTTCCAAGATCAGATCCTTCCTGGGTATGGTTGGATTCTATCAACAGTTCTTCGAGGGATACTCTCGCATCAGCAAACCTCTGTTTGCGCTGACGTCTGGTGTAAAGAGGCCACGTCATGCCAAGAAAAAAAAATGCTCACCTGTGGCTAGGAGGCTTTCCCCTGCTGACTGGACCCCCGACTGCAGTGAGGCTTTCAGGCAGCTGAAACTGGCTTTGTTGGATAATGCCACTCTTGCCCATCCCGACTTCAGTAAGCCTTTCCTATTGTCGGTTGATGCCTCTTCCAATGGCCTCGGGGCTGTATTGTCGCAGCTGGCAGAAGATACTGACATTGCACGGCCTGTCGCATTTGCCAGCAAATCACTCAACTATGCCCAGTCTCGCTATCCTGCTCACAGGCTGGAATTCCTCGCACTTAAGTGGGCTGTTTGTGATAAATTCAGCCACTGGTTGAGAGGCCAAACATTTACCATTTGGACTGACAACAATCCTCTGACGCACATCCTCACTAAGCCGAAGCTTGATGCCTGTGAGCAGAGGTGGGTGTCGAAGCTGGCCCCATTTAACTTTGAGATCAAGTACATCCCAGGATCAAAGAATGTTGTGGCGGATGCCCTCAGCCGTGAGCCATTTGTGCAACCAAGTGTGTTTCATCGCCTCACAAAAGTTCCTTACGGCGCGCTCCTGGAGGAAGCGCATGCCTTGGACCATGACTGTGTACAGGACACTTTCCGACTGTCTTGTGACCCAGTGGGCCATCAGCAGGTGTGCCATCCGGTTACTGCGGCCTCTGAAGATGCAACAGCAGTCCTCGAGGGTGAGTCCATCTCTGCACAGGTGGTGTCTGCTGTCCTGAAGCAATCTCTGGGTCCAGAGCATCCTCCTCCTTATGCCTTCCTCTTGCCGCAGCTCATTCAGTCCATTAAACCTCCTGAGGAGTCAAGCTTCCACCCTCTGCCTAGAAATGAGCTGATGGCTAAGCAGCGTGATGACCCCTGCTTGAGTCGCGTGCTTTATTTTGTGGAACGGCAGAGACAGCCATCGAGAAGAGAGCGCTCACATGAACCTGTTAACACTCTATGGCTACTCCGGCAATGGGACAAACTCATTGTCAAAACAGGGGTGCTGTATCGCACTTCTAAGGACGTTGTGACTAAAAGAAAAACTTACCAGTATGTTGTGCCCTCTGCTTTAAAAGGGAATGTGCTCAAAGGAGTCCATGACGAGGCGGGTCACCAAGGGCAGAGACGGACTCTCTATCTGGCCAGACAGCGGTTCTACTGGCATGGGATGGAACGTGATGTCAAGGACTACGTGCGACGCTGCTGTCGTTGTGTGTTCAGCAAGTCACCTGACCCTGAGGCCAGAGCGCCACTTGAGAGTGTCAAGTCCTCTAGACCTCTTGAGTTAGTTTGCATTGATTTCTGGTCAGCTGAGGACTCCTCTAACAAGTCCCTCGACGTGCTTGTGGTGACTGACCATTTTACTAAGCTGGCTCAGGCTTATCTCTGTCCCAACCAATCAGCTAAGGCTGTAGCTCAGCAGCTCTGGAACAGTTTCTTTTGTGTCTACGGGTTTCCTGAACGGGTACACTCAGACCAGGGGGCGAACTTTGAGAGCAGTCTGATAGCTGAGATGCTCAAGGTTGCTGGAGTGGAGAAATCTCATACTACTCCTTACCACCCAATGGGCAATGGAGCAGTTGAAAGGTTCAATCGCACCCTTGGGAATATGATCAGAGCCCTTCCACCTAAGGCCAAGCATCGATGGCCCCAGCTGCTGAGATCACTCACTTTCGCCTATAACGCCACAATACATGAGACCACTGGCTTTGCTCCATTTCAGCTCATGTTTGGCCGAACCCCCAGGTTGCCCGTGGACATGATGTTTGAGTCTGTGCTGTTGGATGATCAAGTGGTGGACTATGATGCCTATGTACAGTGTCTCAGGCGGGACTTGTCAGATGCTGTCAGGATTGCCCAAGTCTCAACCTCAAAACAACAGAAGAGACAAACTGACCTGTACAACCGCAAGTTGAAAGGTACACCTGTGGATGTGGGAGACAGAGTCCTTTTGGCCAACAAGGGAGAAAGGGGCAGGAGGAAACTTGCTGATCGCTGGGAGAGCCACCTCTACACTGTTGTGGAGAAGCATGAGAATACTCATACCTTCAGAATCAGGAACTGTGACACGAACCGGGAGAAAGTGGTGCACAGGAATATCATCATGCCTGTGAATTTCCTGCCTGTCCCCTCTGAACCTGAGGACTGTGGTTCTTCTGTCAGTGGCCTGACTGATTGTGATGTGGATAACTCTGTGCTGGATGTGGACGCTGAGGGTCCATTGACACTGCCTGACTGTGGTCCTGAGGACAGGACTGTTTCATGGATCTCCCAGCTCCCGGCCTCCACTGGAGATGTGTCACCGACTGTGGCTGACATCGCTGCCGTTGATGATTCGGTGGCTATTGACAAACCTGACCAGCCCGGTCTCTGTGACCGCACTGTTGACATTGACTGTGTACAGACTGACCCCACTCTCACCATCCCTACACCCCCAGTTGACACACTGCCTTCTGATATCGGTTCGGTAATCACAACAGGGGCAGAGCGTAGCCTTTTCAGTGAGCGGGCATTGGGTGTGAGGACGAGGTGTGGGAGGGCAGTTAGACCTGTTGTCAGGCTTATTCAAAACATGCACCAGAAAGTTCGTGCTGGTCGTTAGTGGTTATATTGTGCAATTGTTTTTGTACATGTGGGTACTTTTCTATGTTCCTGATGTTTGAGGGGGACCTGTTTCTGATGTTTCTGTTTGCCCTCTGGATGTGGACACATAATATGTGATTAATGGTAATGTGTATATTCAGGAGGTGAATGAATGTACTGTTTAAAGTAGTGATATCTGAGTGTTTTAACATGTAGATGGGCATGTTTTCCTATGGGTGTTGACAGGCTTTGCAACCCTGTCTCGTCCTGATTCTTCAGGAATAGTCTTATGACTGGAATACTCTGTATCAGTGTTCTGTGCAGTACACTACACAAGATTTCTATATTGTTTTTTTTTTTTTTTTTTTACTTTTCCTCCTGTTGGTCTGGTGTTTTGGGGTACCTGGTGTGCTTTTATTTTATGATTATCCATCAGCCTAGCCTCATTTTTTTGTTTTCTGTATTAACTTTAGGCTTGTATGGGTAAGTGGAGATCAGTAGGGGGGAGTGTAACGGATTTAATAAGTAGGTGATCTCACTTATCATTACAAGCTCTCTTACTGTCACTATTGAAGGTGCACTGGATTTAGATTGTTACAAACTGTTTAATTATTATGCTATTCATTGTTTTATTTTGCTTTAGTATGATGTATGTACTACAAAAATTTCCTATTTTTATTGTGTACATGAACGCCACACTCACGAGCCCATGCAGACTTCACAGATGCGCCCCGTACTGTGTTACAGTCTGCTGTCTCTGGATTCGTGGTATGTTGACTTCGGCTAAGCTCCGCTAAATTACTTAACTGTTTACGGTTGAGAGTGTGTTTTATTACCATAAATGTGGAAGATAAGCTCCCAAAAACACTAACTAATGTTCTGTGATGATGTTGGGTGGATGGAAAAGTATATGGAGTAAGTTGTTGTACAGGTTGCCGTGTAGTTAACTTGTTAGCTAACTGTTACTTCGCGGGTAATTCAGGTGATGTAGCTATTTCATTAGCCGCAAGTCAGATATGTTTTGCTTCGTTTTGTTTCAGTGCACCTTGAGCTGCATATTTAATGAGAGCTGGCTGTGGATGTTAATTCGCTGTTCTGTTCACCAGGTACATGTAAATTTTTTTTTTTTTATATATACATATGTACATTGTCGCTTTATTGCAATTTTGTGTACTGTGTGACAGTCTGCTGTCTCTGGATTCGTGTGCACCTTGAGCTGCATATTTAATGAGAGCTGGCTGTGGATGTTAATTCGCTGTTCTGTTCACCAGTGCCGAAATAAATGGCGGGCCGAGCCAAATAGTGACCGAGAGTGGATCATCATTAAATCTACACAACGCAAGAGTGCTGACACGTTACATGCACATATAATAAAACAAAAGAGAAGAAACATACAATAGCGTAGGAAATTGCACAAGAGGGATGAAAAAAAAAAAACTCTGAGGGGTTGTAAAAGAAACACCTAAAATCTAAATTAAACACCACTACACTACACACAAGTATTCAAAAAAAAAATTTTAAAGTGAATACAGTTTCCGCAGAAAATGCTGCCAACAAAAAGAACTAACAGGAAGAAATAAATGAATAAAAACATGGATTACAATATCTTTGGACTGCATTCATTCAATATAATCATACCTAATTTAAACAGTAGTACACCCACCCCCCCCCCCCCAGAAAGAGTTGTAGATCTTTAAAAAGAAAAAAAATTGTAAATGAAGATTGACCGCAAAGTGAAGCAGATAAACTTCCATATGACTGGACCTCTGTACCCGGTTCAAAACTGACCAGACTGACTACATCAACAGATCTGATTACCGTGTTACAAAGAAATTTGAAAGGAAGTGGGAAGTGAATTATTAAAAAACACTAAAAAAACAATGGTACCTATCTGAAGCTGCAGGGTTTGAAAATAATAGGGCAGTCTGAGCGTTCCAGCTAGAGTTGGTGATCATTCTCACAAAATTTCTTTGCAATAAAAAGACGGTTTCGTATGTGAGCAGCTCATTCTATATTACCATAAGATATGAAAGAGCAAATCATATCAGTTGAGGATGATTTCACTTTGTCAATTTTATTCTATATTTATTTAAAAGTAGATCTGAATGCTTTTTTTTTTTTTTTTTTTTTTTTTTTTGAAAAAGCATCAGGAATTAAAAGTGGGCTCCAGATGTTCTTGTGCTGTCTAATGTTTCAACCTTTAGTCTGTAGCAAAACACACAGAATCTCTGCATTATATTTACTGAAGTTAAAAATAATCTTCACCGTGCAGTAAAGCAGCTGTTGGGGGAGTTACTGCTGCTGCTGCGGTTCAAATTTCTCCTGTAGGGCCAACCAAAGTAAAAGTGAAACTACAAACTGATCTGGCACACTAACCAGCCGATGGCTTCTTTGTTCAGTTTATCCAACGGTTAACACATTTTATTTAGTTATTTAATTTCTCAGAAGATAACCTCCATATGGATTATAATGATCGCTTCATAATTTGAGGTAAGGTTTCTTCTTTTTCTCCTCCTCTATCCGGTGTGGGCTTTAATTCACTTAATCCTGGGCGGAGATGGTCATGGTGTTTCATGAAGAAAAAGTCATCGTGAACAGTTATTTTAAAGGAAATACAACTCGTTATTGATCTACAATCATGTCTTAAAGGGACGTCAATCCGTAGATTTACAGGTTCTGTACATTTATTCAGCTTTTCTGTATTCTGAGAGCAAACTGAATGTGAAAGTGACTGTGCGGAAACCACGATAAAAATACCAGCAATAGATACTTATCTCTTCTCTAACTCTTATATTTCTCTTAACGTCCTGTTCATTAATGCTGATTTGTGTATTTTAATATAATGTGTATGTTGGTGTGCACATTTTGTTTTAACCGCACATTTATTGCTGTTTAAAAACAAACACTAGTTCCTTGTTTGACACACATTTTTATAGTTTTAAAGATCTGAGTGATGACACACGTCTTCACCGTTGAGCTATAAATACTCATAAATCGACCAACTAGTTGTTTTACAGGCACTAACTGAACAGATTTCGTGCTCTGGTGAAAAATCAAAACCTTTGTTGATGATGAAACAATCCACATTTAAAAAAAAACAAAAAAAAAACATTATAGCTTTATAGTGCTTTATTAATTGGATGTTAATCTATGTAAAATCAATTCACATGGCCGAATTTGTGATACAAAACTAAAAAAAAACATCAATCAATCGTCTGCTGACATGTTTTAAATGGCTGCGGGCCAAAATAGACGCTGTGTCAGATAACAGCCGCTAGATGTCGCCAAACGCGTCTGTGCAACATGATCCTAAAGAGGCGACTTAAAAAAATATCTTACATTCATAAGACAAACTGTTTGTCTGCTCCTGTTGGAGGTCTAAGGTGCAATGTACTGCAGAATAATTACAGTTATCTTTTTTGATTTTCTACTTGTTCTTTATACTGTATTGATTTTCTCAGGCGCATTTATCTAAGTACATTTAAGATGCTTGTACTTTACTTGAATATTTCCATTTAAGGTCTTTATACTACTACACTTGAGAAGGGATTATTGTATTCATTGGGGATTTTTTTAATACTTTATTTTTTTTTTCCAAGACTGATTTCATACATGTGTCTGAGCTGCTTTCAAATTTACAATTCATAATACTGAACGTTTTTTGATCAATGTTATATATTAGGAAACACACAAACACAAGTAACAACAACAACAGCAAAAGAGGAAAAGGGAAAAAAATTAAATACATTCACATTTATTTATCTATACATTTGCCCATACATACACACATATACATATACATATACATATACTGGGTGTAAGTGTTAATTACGGAGTGTATATATTTCCTTTTTTCAAACGCATCTTCTATATTTCTCACTTTGAGAGACACTTTATTGTACTTCTTGAACTATATTTTTTCCATTTTATTAAATCTGGTGCTGTATTTTTTATTTTTTATTTTTTTTAACCCTTTATTTGCTTCAGTGTTGTGATTCTGAGGAAATGTTGTATTTATTTGATTTCACTCTTCAGATTTAGAGTTGACAGTGAAAGTAACACAATAAATCTGATGATTAAGCTCATGAAATACAACACTTTGTTAAAGATGAGACCAGTGGTATTTACTCAAGTAAAGTTTTCATTTTCAATTTTAAGTTTAAGTTTCGTTATTCTACAAATGGCTCCGTCAGACCGAAACATGTCAAATTAGGCAAAATTCCTGGCACTTCTAGACTACAGATTAATGCACTCTTAATCAGTGAAATTCTTTATGGAAATTGATTGATTAATGATTAGTCATTAATAACCATAATTTTTAAATGAACACCAGTGATGGAAAATAAGTGCATTTATTCAAGAAGTGGACTTAAGTACAGTTTTGACACATGTTTTCATGTTCTGCTACATTATACTTATATTCCACTGCAATTCAGAGACAAATATTGTACTTTTTAATACTAGATTTATTTCAGTAACTTTGATAACTTTAGGTTCTGTTGCAGCTGTAATGATACAAAAGATAATCAACAAATAAATTCTGATATATATTGTCACAGGTTAAGATAAAACTTTGCTGATCTTCCGGGGTGAATTCAGAAGCTACCAGCATGATATAAAGTAATTAAAATGAGCCTAACTTTTGTCAGCTGCAGCATTAAAGTGATGGACACGTTAATGAATCAATAATCTGATGGAGCGGACGTCTCACAGACTGGACAAAATGGTTCATTGTTTCATTTCACAGTACAGTCGTAGTGAGTGGTCACTTTATTCCTTGATGTTCTAATCTAATCTAATCTAATCTAATCTAATCAAAACACACATTTTCAAACCATAATTCTTATTTATCTTTGATTTAGAAAGGCTACAGAGAAGACACGTTATGGTTGAGACACATCTGATAGCAATATTATTTAATGGATTTATGAAAAGGTTTACCAGAGCTTGACTAATATTTCCTCCTTTCTTAAACCAGGAAGTGAGACAGGAGGTATACCTAAACTTCTTAATGCCCGATTAAACCATGTTTTTGTAAAAATCTGACGGAGTTGTCGGAAATCTGGGACACAACTTTAAAGGGTCAGCATTTTCATTTAAAAAACAAAAAAATCGGAAAGGGAAGCATTTTGAAATTTATTTATTTATTTTAAAAACAAAAAAAAAAAGAACAAAAGAATAAATGTTCACACCAAAATTTTATTTATATTGTTGTTAGCAATTATTGTGGGTTTTATTTTTCTTTTGTTTGTTTGTTTGTTTGACACAATATGTCCCATTTCTCTCCAATGAGCACTTTTACTTTTGGTACTTTAAGTATATTTTGATGCAAATACTTTTGTACTTTTTTTTTTTTTTTTTTTTTTTGGCCTGACTGATACTGGACTCTGGACCAACAACGTTAGTGATATTAGGGAGTAAAACAATTCAGAAATATATATATTGAAAAAGATAAATAAATAAATAAATAAAATACACACACACGCACACACACACACACGCACACACACACACACACACACACACACACACACACACACAAAGGGATATATTACAGTTCAACAAGATTAACAAAAACAAAAAAGATTAACAAAATTCCAAAATTATATATTAAAAATTATCTGTTATATTTACTGGTATTTTTGATTATTATAAAAATGACAAATGTTCGTCTGCAGTAACTCATGTATGTATGAGTCCTATTTAAGTGATTAACTTCACACCATGAAGCCCAGCAGGGTCACGGCTTGATCACTGTCTGATTCCCAGAGTTGTACAAGTAACAAACCCCTAACTGTCTGCAAGTACCAAAACAAAGTTGCCTTTTTGTGTGTGTGTGTGTGTGTGTGTGTGTGTGTGAGAGAGAGAGAGAGAGAGAGAGAGAGAGAGAGAGAGGGAGACCTAACCAAGATAGAGCTAAATATCTGATCATTCTTAATGGTTACTGGTGTTTTTAGGTGTTGTGTGATGGTAAATACCTAGACTTTTATTGTGAAACAGGTAAGATAAAATTATATCAATTATGTTCACTGGTATTTTTGACAATGATAAAAATGACAAATACAGACCACGAATAGAGGAAATGTATGTACACCTGAAGTAAGAAGATAATCAAATGTATGATAAGTTAAGATGAGACATTCCTTTATTTGTCCAACAACAGGGAAATTTTCGGTGTTAAAGTCGCAAAGTCGACCGCAAAAATATAAAGAAGAAGCAATAAAATTATAGAAATATATATATATATATATATATATATATATATATATATATATATATATATATATATATTAAAAAATGCACAAGTGAAAGTCTAAAACATGCTGCCTATAAAGCTGACAAATAAAAACAATCACCACTTATATGACAGTACTGATATGAGCCAATATAGCTGTGATAGGCCAATATTGGGTCAATAATATTGGTTGATCAATAATCAGTCAGGCTTGATTATTGTTGATACCATAGCACACTGATACTTAAACATTTAATTGAGTCTGATTTTTTTTAATGTATTTATATGTATTTTATGTATGTATATATTATGTATTTATTTATTATACTGTGGCTGTGTGCTTTTTGTCCCATCTATACTTTGACCAAGCTAAACTGAGGTGGGTATCAATGTTAAAACATCAGATTTCATAAATGACCACCAGGTGTCACCATTGGTTTAGATTTAGATCAACACTGTGTCATAAATGACCACTAGATGGCAGTAAAGCCTTTAATATAACCAAGATAAACTTGACCTGCTTATCTTCAGCTTACAGTCAGTTAATGGCATGTGAAAAAGGAAGTATCGTGGTTTCATTGTTAATGACTCACCAGGGCGGCTGCGTTCCTTGTTTTTTATTTACTCATCTTGAAACTTAACTTGCCCTCTCACACACATTGTTTGAATTTGCATGTGCTCAACTGTGTGTGGAGGAGAGTAGACCGAAGCCGAAGGGCTATTGTCACCTCACTGCATTAATTTCACTCACGGTCGTCCTGCAGGGCTGTTAAATAAGAGTCCTACAGTAAAAACAGGAAATGAGTATTCCAAACGGGGGGCGGATGATCTACTTTGAACTCAATCAGTCATGAGCGCCTTTACATAACAGCCTTTGTGCTGCACAAGCATGTATCACAGTGACACAAGATATCACAAACTGACTTCCTCATACCATCACCTGCCAAAACATTTGACACACAAAAAGAGATCAAAGATCACTTATAGATATTTCTGTGGCATAAAAGCCTCAACTCCAGTACGATGGATGATCGCGACATGCAAATGCTTGAGCCTTCGGTATTCCTTTGTATCACTTCCACGGAATCTGTTTTGCCGTTGAATGCCTCCATTATCAGACATCTGGGCATAAGCAGAGGAGACAGACACTCAATGTTTTGACCCAGTCATTGAGTATCAAGTCATCACAAGCAAGTAAAAGCCTAAAGGGACAGTTCATCCTAAAATACATGTTTTTCCTCCGTCCTGTTGTGCTGTTTATCCACCTAGATTGTTTTGGTGTGAGTTGCCGAGTTTTGGAGATATCAATAGAGGCAGACAGAGATGTTTGACTCCTCTTGAATATAATGGAACTAGATGGCGCTCAGTTTGCGAACGGTTTCATGTAGGAACTTCTGTCTGTCTTCCGAACCGTATCACCACGCAGAAGAAAGCATGCATCTAACCATGAACAAGAAGTTGCAGCGTATTAAACTGGGTTGGTTTTCTGGGACAAAGACAAGTGAGGAAGTGGGTTAGCTTTGTGAGTAGCAGGCTAGCAAGCATCATGTCCTTCAGAACAGGCCTCGCCCGCGCTGGTCTCTGCTCTCATGAGTTGAGGTCTGTCTTGTTTCTTCTTCCTCTTCTTTCCTTCTTAAAATAAATTCATAATTCACTGTTTCAAATGTGAAGATGTTCACAGACAGGCTGTATTCGTCTCACTTCTCCTCCAGCTCAGTGGGTGTGTACTGCACCGCTGAACAAGATTGCGTGCAGTGCATTAAATTAGCTAAATAATTGCTCTCAAAAACCATCGCAGATTGCCGATACATTCGGACAATCGTCGACACTTTGAGATTTTACCCATGAAGGTGCACCACACTTTCTTAGCACAGAAAAACGGATGTGATTTTTTTTGTCCTTTTGAACCCTGTGACATTGCAGTGGCTGTGGTTCATGTTTGTCTGCAGTGCTAATGTATGTATGAGTCCTATTAAAGTAGTTAACTTAGACTCACACCATGAAGCCAGTAGGGTCACGGCTTGTTCACTGTCTGATTTCCAGAGCTGTACAAGTAAGAAACCCCTAATTGTCCACTGGCGCAAGAGCTCGAAATGAGTGGCATTCCCCTTGAAGTACCAAAACAAACTGGCCTATTTTTTTGTGTGTGTGTGTGAGAGAGAGAGAGATGCCGAACCACGATAGAGATTATTATCTGATTATTCTCCATTCTGGTATTTTTAGGTGTTGTGTGATGGTAAATACCAAGACTTTTACTGTGAAAGAGGCAAGACCTGTGCATAAACACAACGCACATTTCACATGACTTGTTAAGTTTTATAGGACAGTCTCCCAGGGCTCAGCATGTTGTGATATGTCTTAAAAGCAGCAGAACATGATTAAAATCCTGAATAATCCAGTAAATGAGTGAATGCTGCCCCTTGAGTAAACAATATAATCATAGTAATTTAGTAAATAAATATGTTTTTCTGTGATTGACAACTTATCTAACACGTCTGATCTGTTGTGATGTTGTGAACTCCACCCATCTGGCAAGCTAAGGAATCTAAAACAAACAACATTTGCAAGATTTTATCCAAATTTGACTGTCATCTGTCAGCTGCTGTGCAGTAACGTCACTCACAAAACAGGCACTTCATTAACTTGAAACCAGCTGATTCAGTTCCCTGAAGAAAAACCATAAATACAACAACAACACTTTCAGGTGACTTATTGTAAATGCCATGGTTGCAGTAACTTCTTACAATGCTGCTACTGTAGAGATCGGTGCAGCTGGCCCAGGATGAAATGCTCACAGGGAGGGGTAACCTCAGAGTTGGATTTCCCAACTCGAGGCGGGTTTCTTAGAAATGCCTGGTCGTTCTCTGCGAGCAGCACCATCTGCTGGTCGCTTGTCACAAGGCCACGAGCTCGCAGGCCTTCTTACAAGTCACGTGGTTTCAAGGAAATCGAGCCTTTAGTTTATGGCAGGCTACAGAGTCTCACAGAGAGGCTGTAAGCATCTTGACTCAGCAGTTGCTGTTTTTTTTTGCATCATGTGTGCAGTTTTATTTCTCTTATCTATCGATTGCAGAGTTCAGAATTGTCTGTGAATGGGACCTGCAGCACATGAGTTGAACTCTTGGCCTTGAAATATTAGTCTGCACACATGAACCCTGTCACACTCACAGGTGGGAGTTTTGGCTGCAGGGTCTCGTGACTTTAACGTGAGACCATAATGTCACCATAAAGGGGGGATATTTTTAAAGGCACGTGCCTTTATTGGGACTATGTTTAGTACAACCAAATTTAGACCTAGTCATCCAGAGTGTAATCATTTTGCGGGAGGGCTAGAAATGGGTCATTTATTGGCTATAAAGCTATTATATTACCACCAGAGGCGAGGCGTCTGAGCAATGGAGGAAATGGAGCAGCTCACCAACAGTGGTAGCAAGTTGAGGTAACAGAATCCAAAATGTAAAGTTTGCACAAAAATACAGTTCATCTCTGTGGATTACATTGATGCAGAAGACTGTCTTCTTATTCTCGGGGACACATAAAAACTTGTTAAAATGTACAAACTTCTAATATATTACATGCTGTCAGATATGTTACTTCAGAAACACTCGATACATGCAAAATTATGAGAAGGATCTCTGACATTGACTGCTGTTAATTACTGGTTTGATTAATGGCTTAAAAATGTGTGTATTGATTTACTGGCAGTGGCGGATCACGCTAATCATCAGCTAATTGCACCTGGCAGTGTAACAGCAGTAGGCAGTAAATGGTTGCCCTTTGTGTGCATTTATCTGTCTCTTAAAGCTACTGGAAGGAATTTTAAATTGGTTATGAAACAGCCTCAGTTTATTACTGATGGTAAATTAACGAGACCGTCGGTATAGTTAGACCATACAGCTCCACCGTCAATGTAGTTTTTCTCAGTGCCTGTCATTGGGTCTTATTTTCTGTAAAAATCAGATGTAACAAGACATAACTGTATTTTTGATGTTATTTTTTGTGGTAAGGGTTAAGGTTAGGGTTCAATGTGAATAATAGTGCAGTAACAGCAGCTTTATTGGTCATGATTTAAGTCTCTGTTTTTGCAGATTTTCAAGTGTTGTGGTGTTAAATGAAAATTTTCCTGCACCACTAATTCTGCACCCCCCGCTTTAACTATAACGTGATGACCGCCATGCATTTTTTAAATTCTCCATCTTGGTGTGAAACGGTGCTCTGAGTCAAAAGATTTATATTTTTTTTCAACTTGTAGTGAAAACTTGAGGGAAAAAAATCTGGAAAGTATTGCGTGACAACTCTAATCAGCAACCTTTCCACTTGCAGCATGCAGGCTGACTAATGTCAAAGCTGATGTAACAAGCTTTTGTTTACGTTTTCCCAGGCAGAGTTCGAGTGTGTAGTATGTTGGTAAAAACAAGCAGGAGGAGATTTCTACTTGGATCATTTTAATTTCAATGTTACATTTTGGGGCTATTACGGTGGAAGCCTCCAAAATCAACAAAATGTGAAAGTTCCTGGCAGTTGTGGCCGAGCAGCTTTACTGTTCATGATTGAAGTCTCTATATTGCAGGAAATGACACTTTAAAGTGTTCATGACATGAAAAATGTCCTGTGATACTAATCCTGCACTCCCACTTTTAACTATAATATATTGACCAGCATGCTTTTTTTTTCAATTCTCCATTCTCGTGTGAAATTGTGCTGTAAGCCCAAAACCTGAAAAAAAAAAAATCTGTAAAGTGTTGCATGCATGACAGCTCCAGTGAGCAACCTCTCCTCATGCAGGAAGCAGGCAGACTGGTGTCAAAGCTGCACCAGCAGTGTCTTTGTTTGTAAGGGGAGAGGGTCAAAACAATAAGGACACACTGGAATTGATAATCACAGGGGAGGGTGAGACTACAAAGAGATTCATGAATGCATCCTTTTCTAAAACAGATGATTAAAAATCTGCGGTATGCTTTTCAACAGGTCTTGCAGCCTGCATGTTTAGTCTCCCCGCTTTTTGTTTTCTTCCTGTTTGCTGCTTTTGATGTTGTTGCCATGACTTTGTACCATCTCACCTGTGGCCACACCCACAGCAGGTGGCACGGCAGCGCAAAGACTTCTTCGCTGACAGGCGATTTCCCGTAAATGAGGGATGTGGTCGCGCACACTGGCTCCCACATAGACACAGACTGCTTTATCCAATGAGGTTATTTTAATATCAAAAACATGCAGTACCAGTCAAAAGCTTGGACACGCTTCTCATTCAGTTTGTTTTTCTTTATTTTTATGAGAAATGGTTCAGATTATACCGACAGTGTGCAAAGCTGTCATCAAAGGTGGCTCCTTTGAGAATCTTAAATATCAAAGAAATTTAAAATATCAAATATATAATTATAAATATCAAAGCATACTTCTTCTGCACATGCAAGCAAAGATTCTGATTGCAAGTGAAGAAGACAGTTTGGAAGAGTCTTTCTCCTTTGGACCCATGGTCTTCTCTTACGCAACTGACAACCTACAAGTACGCAAAGGTTTTGTGATCTTTGATATTTTAGATTTGTTAAAGTAGCCACCTTTGATTTGATGACAGCTTTGCACACCAAATTATTTCTTATAAAAAATAAAGTACACTGACTGAGGGTGGAATTAGAGTGTTAGTAGTGATCATTTCTAAAGTTTTTTCTGGAGAAGACGATTTGTTCCTATTGTCCAGAATGGATGATTTACAGCTTTAAAAACTTTGGAGGGCAGTCCTGCACGTTCAACTGTGTTTATTTTAAACGTAGCAGGGCAGCAGTCCTGAAGTGACCTCTGACCCAGTCCCGATATCAGAAGTATACTGACGTCGCATGTTGGCTTCTACACGTTTTAAACGGCAGTAGTAGTAAAGAAGTCGAGGGATTCGCTGGGATGTTTTAGTGGGATTCTGATGCGTGCTGAGTGAGTCAGCGGTATTAAATAACACACATTGCATTGTTGAGAACAGCCGCAGCTCGTCCATGTGCGTTGTTTGCTCTGCTGGCGGCCGTGCCAGGAACCTGCTCCCTCTGATAACCATTTGGTCTTAGATATACTGCGACACATATACCTACATACTCTCTGACGTGTACACAGCCTGCAGGTATTGGGGTCAGCTGAAGGGTTGTTTTATCTTCTAGTGGGAGAAGAGGAGGGTCAGGAATTCCTGTACATCAGCCAGCGCCAGTTTACACCCACATTCCCATGAATTTCTACACTGGTATCAATCACCTTAATTAACTCCGCTTGTTCAATCTCAGTGCTCTTTGGCTGAATCTTCACAGCAGGAGCTGGACTATGGAAATCCTCATGGCCATTAACATTAACATTAAATCTCCTGGAACCTGCAGGGAATTTTATCTAACTTTTTGCTTTTGATTTTATTTGTTCACACATAAAAAAAAAAAACAAGCTGGATACATACATAAACAGATAAAAATATAATGGAGAGGTGCAAAAATCAGCACATTCTCCAGTGCATACCCAAATCCATTAGTAATATTAGTAATGAAGAGAAAAGAGAAAAAAAGTTACAGGATTAGATTGCACACACTAGCAGGTATTCATATACTGTATAAAATTACACAAAGTAATTCATTATTAGAGAACATTTTACGAAGATAATCTATAAGGATAACATTGTGGAGATAAAAACAAAAATAGTTTGACAGCACTGTTTTACTGGTTTGCCTTTTATCTTTCTTCACATTCTTCTATATGCTGTGTTTATGGTAACGCACCAAAACAGCAATGTGTGAAACTACTTGGCACTAAAACCCGATTTTGATTCTGTTAGTGAGGTCAGTTGATGATAAAGTTTTCCCCAGAAATTTTGGGTGGATGCAGAAGGGCGATTAACAAGATTTGTTGGGTCTCCTGTGAAGTCTGTGATGCAGAGATGTTGGAATTTGTACTGGTGAAACACAAAACTGAAGTGACACAACACTGAAAAAATCTGAACACAAAAGCTGCAGTGATGCTGTGGTCGTTATCTTAGGTTTGAATTTTTAGGTAACAATAATTAAGTTTCTACACAGGTGTTATTTACACTGGAGACGCTTGAGACATGTCCCCGCCACTTTTTTTCAACGGCTGATTTTGTCCCCCATCGCTCTTTAAAAGCAGAATTTGTTAGGAATGTCCGGAAAAATAGCTCGCACCCAAGACATGTTCCCAAAATCAGATAAATTTGAGAATTGTTTGTTTGCATGACAAGACAACTAACAATGAGTCATGATGGTTAAACCTACTCATTCATGACTTGTGAACTCTTGTGAACTCTCTTTTTTCTAATATTAAAGTACAGCATTGACACAATGAGGCAGTTTAACTTAAAGGGACAGCTCACCTCCAAAATCAAAAATACGTATTTTCCCCTGACCTGTGGAGTGCGACTTATTCATCTTGGGAGTTTTGGTGTGAGTTGTGGAGTTTTGGAGTTATCAGCCATAGAGATGTCTCACTTCTCTCCAATATAATGGGACTAAGTTGCACTCAGCTTGTGGTAAAAGTAGTTCAGATAGATTCTACGGCAGAAAGACAGAAATTCCTACATGAAACCAGGTCATGATTTCTGGTATGAGACCTTGGGGTTGAAATTTTCAAATTTTCTCTCTTTTTTTTTTTTTTGGTGCATTGAGCACCGCAAGTGCCATTTTAGAGAAAGCAGACATCTCTACAGCTGAGATCTCTAAAACTGTCAACCTAAAAAAACTCTAGATGGATAAATAACACTACAGGCCTGAAGAAAAACGTGTGTTTTTGATGTTGGGATGAACCGTCCCTTTCACAATGACCACAGTCATTCCTTAACCAGATTAAATGGATAGATTACACTGGACTAGACTCTCTGTTCTTGTCTTTACAGCTTCATATTCCCTTTTTTTTTGTGCTTTGGTGTATCTGAAAGTGCACCGAATAGCTGCCTATACATTGCTGTTGCTAGCCTGAATCAAGGTCAAGGTCATGGTTACTTATTGTCTTATTGTTACTATTTGTCTTCCTTGTCTCGGATAAAGGGAAATTGCTGCTTCAAATAATAGAATATTATAAAAAAAACATCAAATAGGACACCTGTGGAAGACATTAGCTTGTGATAAAACACAGTGCAAATTAGTCACACACCTGGCAAACTACTGCTACTCAGACACACATTCACACACTCAGATACTTACGACTCAAAAAACACTTAAAAACAACACTCATTCTACATTACTTGCAGCAAATAGAGCAGTTGATGGGACTGCAGTTATTTTTTTACTTTTTTATTACTATTTTTCCATTAATTTAACAAGCGGAGAGTTCACTAATATACAGTATATTCAGAAATGAACACACGAGAAGTGTCAGATAAAGCAGATGGAGTATAACCTTCACTGAACTGGAAATACTTTTTCCTGCACATTGGTGCTAACACTGTCTATGTTCTAACATGGGTTCTAACATGGTGCATGTTAGCACCGATGTGCAGGATTCTTATGTGCGTAGAACGCCTGTTCGCACGTATTTTAACAATGGCAACACAGGTCCCCTCAACTGAACACTAGAACAGCCAAAGCGGTCGTTTTCAAATTTATATGGCAATAAATTTGTTGAATCAAAAAACTTAACTTGACTTTTCCTAAAAGTGTTTGTATTTTCATTTAAAATGGACTAAATTTATGAGATTATAATACAAATTATGTAATTAATTATATTAGTCTGAAGTTAAAAATAAAGTAGGGGAGCCCAGGGACAGTTGTAACCTTTTTGTTTCAGCATGTATAAATCGCTGATTTTTTTTTTTTTTTTAATTGTGCTAAAGCTTTTACATTTTGAAACAAAATATACTTACTTATTACAAATAGTAATCTTTTCTCTCTTTTTTGTACTTGTTTCCAGCCTTTTTCCATAGGATAGGATTATTTTTTTGTGATGTTTTGGGTGAAATTTTGCTATTATTAGGGTTAAAATAACATGTTTATAATTTTACAAAATACATTTAATTGTTTCCTGTTCTGAGGTTTTCTATATGCAATGGCATGTATGTTGATAAATATATAAACACATTTTACAAAATGTACATTTTGGTGTTATTTTGTTTTTAAGTAGATATACTAACAGAATAAATGCATTAATCTCTGATATTAATCATGAGAGATAACAGAGTTTGGAAGTCCAAAGTCAACATGATCCCATATGGTGTTAAACTAGATTACTGTGTATTTACCTAAGCTTAACCACGTTTCCTCGTTCCTAACCTTCACCAAACCTTAATCACAGTATTGTCACATCATAAACCATGTTTGTTTTTCATGTGATTTTTAATAGTTTTTGAAGGACAAATGATGAAGTCAGTAAAAGTGGACGTTTGACTTACTATTCAGGCTCAGTAAGACTCATGATTTACAATAAATTCATCCGACCTTCTTTGTTTCAGGAAGGAAGAAATGCGCAGTTGCTTGTATGTACACTCACACTTCACTCACGGGCCATAAAACACGGTCACATGCACACGTGAAGCAAGAAAACACCACAGTGGCAGTTAGTCTGTTTTTTTAACTGACGGGGAATCCTGAGGGAAGAAAAGTCACTTGTAACGAATCATTTAGCTGAATCACGAGATTGTGCTATTTTAAATGCACCACATTGTGTTAATGGTCTGTATCAGTGAGCAATCAGACTATTGTAAGAATGATTTATGATGTGATATGTCTGACAAAAGTGTACAATTTGTTTTTCACCTATAATTATAGTGATGTAAATTCACATGTAATGGCTGCCTGATGAAATCTAACTGCTGCCTGGTTTGACCTGTTTTGTTTTGCCGCTTGGTGTGGTATTATATTCAATGTGCCACCCTGCCGTCAGTGCATCTACCACTTCCGTGTGTGTGTTGGGCCGTGTGTGTGTTTGTGTGCAAGTCAGAAACACAGAGAGAGAGAGTAATAGACCGGGCTCTGGTCTTTCCTGTAAATCAGTCGATTCTACCAAACTGTCTACTTCTTTTTGTTTCTTTTCTCTCTCTGGCAGGTTCCCACAGACATACCCATACCAGCCCACACACACTCACACACACACACACACACACACACACACATACACACACAACCCCACACACACGCACTCGCCCACACATATACAGAGTCCCACACAAAGTCCAGTACGCAACTTTGTCCCACTGGGCAGCCTGAAACGTGGCTTCGGTCTTTCCAGAAAGTCAGATGACTTACTGTCCCTCCTCTCTCTCTCTCTCTCTCTATTTGTCTATATCTCTCAACCACACATAACACAATACATTCTCACTCCCACCCCTCCCACACACATGCACATGGATGCACTCACATCATTTGATTTTTTGGGGGGAAGCACAGACAACTCCTGTTTACAGAAGTATCACAGTCAAACAGAATTTGCTTACATTAAATATGAGCGGTGGTGATGTAACACCACAGTGTAAAAATACTCCATTACAAAACTCTGCGTTAAAAATGTTACTCAAGAAAACATATTTAAGCATTATCAGCAAAAGTGCATGAAGATGCAATAAGTAGCAGCTGCACGTCAGAAAATTAGTACTGCAGTTCATATAGCGAAGTCGACGCAGCATATTAAACAGGGGTGTCAAAGTTAATCGTTTCTAAGATGCATCGCGATGCGGACGTGGACGATTCTGCATCGATTCAGTGACAGAGCATAATCGATTATAGCGTAGAAACGTGCTGTTTTGATTTTCTGACTAATACAATGCAGTGTTTCCCAAACTTTTTTTATGGGGCCCCACTTTTTAAAAATGACAAACCATCACATCCCATTTGACAAAATGTAGTTAAGTATGTGTAAATTAACACTGCTGACCATTTTTACTGCAATTCCACATTTTTCTTATATTGTCTTGATGCATGTTGTTGAAATCATACACGTTAAATTCCCTGTAAAGGAAAAAGGGAGTTTTTCTTCTACACACATCATACATGGTGGAACATGGTTGCTAAAAACACATGAAAAGACTGAGAAAGCCCCCCTCCATCCCACAAGGCCAATCATTAATGTTGTTTAAAAAATAATCATTCATTTGTTGTAACCCCTCTTGTTTTCCATGCCCTTTTGTGTTGTTATTGTTTATTTTGTTTACTATGTGAAAGTTTGTATTGATATGCTTTGAACTGAAAATAGAAACCCATCCTGTCTCTGTCCTGGGACGCTGGTGACTCAAACATGTCTGGACATGTCCGACAAAGCTGCTAGACTAAGCGTCCATGTTACAGGTCGTTTGACGCTGAGACAGACGCCCCCAGCGTTTCACATCAGAGAAAACTGCTCGTATTTTGATGAATTTGAGACTAAATTTATAAAATACTGTATAAGTGACAAATAAAAGCAGTTAGGCTGAGTTATCTCATTGTTTTTATCTCCTCTCATTGGGAGCTCTGCTTCATAAATGAGGCTAAATTAGTGATGGGAGCGACAGCTTCTTGTTTTTTCCTCTCATGACTGAAAAAATGTACACATCTTAAATGCTTTGCAAAAGATGCCCTGCAGATATAAATCTTAAATTTGCAGAATTTCTTCCATAGTCTTTTATTTATTTGGCGTCCCAAGTGAAGTCTTCCCTGAAAGAGCTACTGTAATACAGATGGTATTAAATAAACACATGAATACCTTACAACATTAGTCAGGAATGGTTTGTTTTAGAGATACTACTCAACTGATAAAAACAGGACGGAAGGATTCCTTTTAGTTGGTGGGAAAAGTTCTGATTACTCCTCCTCCTCCTCATTACCCCTCGACTCTGAATACAAGGACTCGGTTGGAAACAGGACCAAGCATACATTAGCATCAGAAACCTTGACCCCAACATCTAAACCACTGTGATTACAACTTCATCTGGCCTTTTGCAGCCATGATTTTTACATTGTAGACGACCCAAACTCTGCAGGTTGACCTGGATTTCCAGCAGGTCCTTTATCAGTGCGTCCTGCCGTTTTGTTCTGAGATGACCTGCAGTGCAACCGAGCAGCCAAACAAAACGAGACGACGTGTTGATCATCTAAAAAATTAATCACTGGAAAGTTTCATTGCTAGTTTCAAACTTATCTGACCCGGTTTCCTGCAGAGCTCTCGTGTCCACAAAATTCTCTTCCACCTCTTTTGTGACAACCAGAGGCAGCTCTGGTGTTTCCTGTAAGTCACCTGACTAATTAAAACTGTACACACACACACACACACACACACACACACACACACACACACACACACACACATAAACACACACTCTCATTCTCTCGCCCTTCCTCTCTCTCAGTCAGACAAACACACCCACAAACAGTGACATATCCACAAACATGCATGAATCAAAGAGCTTTTTTCGGCTCAGATTAACCGTCAAGCTCTCACATGCAACCAAATACCGCAGTAATGCAGCACTTTCGATTATTCACTGGGTATCGATCCGTGATTGATTTATTAATCATGTGAATGCAGCAGCGTGATGCTGAATCATCGTTACACCCTCAGATTTATTGATGTGGTAAATAATTTAGTGATTATGTGTAAAAGACTATGTTTTTGGGTCGTGTTGGTGAAATCAAAACAATCCTACGGCTGGTGTTTCCTGCTGCGCAACCTGAAATGTTTTGTCCTGTTTCCTTGGAGGACATTGCTACGTTACTGCAGAAAATAAAACCTTCATCCGCATCTTCTTCCCTCATCCCTATTTTTTAATTCCTTTGTTTATTAAACATATTTTCTTCACACAATCAGTGAAAGCTGCCAAACTGTGATTAATTTTTCATTATTTTCATGTAAAAATTAATTCAGTGACCACATTTCCTATAAGTCATATCTCATTGATACCTGCATAAGAGGGCTGCAGCTGACAGTTATTTTTATTGTTGATAATTCTGTCAGTCGTTTTCTTCAGCAATTGATTAAGTGATCCTGTCACAGTGGTGACAATGGTGAAAAATGTCGACCACTGTTTCCCAAAGTCCAAGACGATGTCCTCAAATGTTTTATTGTCCACAACCCAAAGTTTACTGTCAGAGAGAAGAGGAGAAACCACAAAATATTAATATTTAGGAATCAAAATCAGAGAATTTGGGCATCTTTTAAGTAAAAAAAAAGACAATCAGTTATCAAAATAGTAAATTATGAATTGATAAAGTGTTGCAGCTATACTGCATAACGCTATATAATTACACTATATTTTTCAGATGCTGATACACTGGTTTCATCACTGTTGAAAGTATTTACAATAAATTCATTACAAACACAGCTGATTGCACCTTCAGCTGAAAACCCAGACGTCCTGTTTGTTGTAGTCTCATTACTAAACAGACAAAAAGAGATGGCAAATTACCATCAGCAAAGATATAGACAAAACAAAGGATATTTCAGGTTCATTCTTGTTCCACATACTTTAATACAGTGGATAAAGGTAATTCTACACTGAAATACTAATTTATGTAATGAATCATCCAACCTTCAAAAATCAAAAAACTTTAAGTTTTGAAAAAGTAACGTCAGTATTGAGCCATTTTTGTTGGCAAATGAAAAGAAAGAACTATTATTCAGTTGATTCCAGCCGTCACTCTCATGTACCCGGCCAGTTCAAACATGCTATAGTTCAGCCTTTGCTGAAAAACCAAAAAAAAAGAAAAAACAAAACAAAACAAACAAATCTTGACCTGACCTGATTCAACCCGATTCTCCCAATGAATTATAGGCTTATCTCCAAGCAATAAATAATAAAATGGAGCAGCTATTCAGACCTATTAATTATAAGCCTGTCTGAAAATACTTTCAGCTGCTTCATGAAAAACATCACAGGAGTCACAGAGTAAAGGAAAAGCATTTTATAATTTGAGTGCAACAGCTTGAAAGGCACCATCACCTCAAGTCAACCATCCACTGCTCTTTGTCTTTGCTATTTTTTAATGCCTTTTAAACCCTTTATATCACATCCTCAGTCATATTGTGCAACTACTTAACAATATGCAAATAAAAATACAAATTTCTTTTTAATGTCAACCAATCATATCATGACATCCACCTGCACTGAAGCTAATTCATTACTTTATGAGCAACAGATAAAGAAAATGTATATAATGTAATGTTAGCTACTGGGAACCTCACTGACTAATGTTACTGTACAAAAACACAACATTATGACTTTATTCACAAATTTGGGTAACATAATTTCTGGAGAAAATAAGTTTTGTTTTTTGTTCTGATGTCCCCCAGCTGGTCATCTTCAACTCTGGCTCAGAGTTTTTGCTAACTTAGCAGTTAGCTGCTGTTAGCGGGCAACAGAGCCAGGCTCAGCAGCCTCCAAGTGTTCAAGGTCGGACCAGGATAGAACACAGCACGGACATTTATCGAGTTGTCCTGATGTTTTACTGAGCATCCAGATAGCTTTACTAGTAGCCAAAGTGGCTAACTGCTAATTGCTGTTAGCTCAGTTAGCCACACAGAAAGGGAATACATTACCAAGGTAATTTACTAAGTTGTCCTTATGTTTTTCTGAGCATTATGATAGCTTTATTTGTAGCCAAAGTGGCTAACCGCTAACTGCTGTTTGCTCAGTTAGCCATGCAGAAAAGGGAATATATTACTGACGTCATTTCATCAAGATGTTTTTCCCTTCACTTGCTTAGCTGCGCAGCTAACACCAAGTTTAGCTGACTAAGGTGACTAAGCTTCAGGGTGGCAGGAGCCAAAGCCAGCAAGAAAACCACCTTTGTACTGTATTCCCTCAGGTAGCAAATCATTTTTTAGTTTTGCATGTTAGACCTTCTTCTCCAAAAACCCAAATTTAGCAAACCACTGTTTTAATGATGGATGGCGAAATTAGAGCATGGATTACTGAGATAAGCCCTGCAATTGCCTGCCTGCTACAGTCTACTTCCTGCCATTGTTTTCTATCTCAGAGTGACAGCGAGTTAACAGCCTTTCTCCCATACTGCTTCTGCATGAACACAGAGCCTGTAGAAGTACAATACATCTGTCGGTGAGACACTGTGGTTCCTCTAAATTGCCCTTTAGAGCAGTTATTGTTAGCTTTGAAGGATAATCATGTCCACAGTTTATTTAATCTCACATGATATATAAAATCATACATCCTGAAGTAATAAAACCATAGTTTGAACATGGGTTTTGAACTTTTAATACTTTTCATTCTTGGCTTTCATTTGGCAAATGTCTTCCAGATGATTTAATCTCTCTGTGACAAGTCCAACACAAATGGGACAGGTCCAGCTGTGAGAGTTCATAGTTTTGGGTTATGTCTGTTTATGAGCTATCGCTGCCTTGCAGTATGAGTCACAATGAAACTAATACATAACTGCAGCTAATTATTCTTCTTTTGGTGGTTTTCAGATGCTGTCTTCAGCTATTAGTTGAGTCATTAAATAATAAAGGCAGTGCGAGCTCTCTCACAGTTATTTTTACTGTTGGTGACACACATTACTGCAGGCCATACCAATCATTACACAACACTGAAAAAAGCAACAACACATAACAGGTTGTAATACCATTGCCTGTCAAGTTTCTTTCTTTAGCAGTCAGTCTGTGTCACTAACATTACTGGTTGGTCTGTGTAGCATGTGTTAGCAGTTAGTTGGTGTAGCTATGGTAGTGGGTGATCTGTGTAGCAAATGTTAGCAGTTGGTCTGTGTAGTTACTGTTAGTGGTTAGGCAGTTTAGCTAATGCGAACAGTAGGGCTGTGTGGCTTACATTAGCGGTTGGTCTATGTAGCTAACATTAGCAGGCAGCCTGTGTAGTAAAGTTATAGCTTGGTCTGTGTAGCTGAGGTTAGTAGTGGGTCTGTGTAGCTAACATTAACAGTTGGTTGGCATAGCTAACATTAATAGTTGGTCTGTATAAATAAAGTTAGCAGTTGGTCTGTGTAGCTAATGTTAACAGTTGGCCTGTGTAGCTAACATTAGCAGTTGGTCTGCACAGCTAACATTCACAGTTGGTCTGTATAGATAAAGTTAGCAGTTGGTCTGTGTAGCTAATATTAGCAGTTGGTCTGCACAGCTAACGTTAATAGTTGGTCTGTATAAATAAAGTTAGCAGTTTGTCTGTGTAGCTAATGTTAACAGTTGGCCTGTGTAGCTAACATTAGCAGTTGGTCTGCACAGCTAACGTTTGCAGTTGGTCTGTATAGATAAAGTTAGCAGTTGGTCTGTGTAGCTAATGTTAACAGTTGGTCTCTGTAGCTAACATTATCAGTTAGTCTGTGTAGCTAACGTTATCAGTTGGTCTGTGTAGCTAACGTTATCAGTTGGTCTGTGTAGCTAATGTTAACAGTTGGTCTGTGTAGCTAACGTTATCAGTTGGTCTTACTTGTAAATGTTTAAAATGTAGAGTCTTTTGAGATACAAATTAGTATAAGACAAAGAAGACATACCAGCTTGTCTCCATTAAGATCAGACATGTATTTGCTTTCCCCTCTTTATTTTAAATTACCTTTCCACTGCATCAGCTTTTCTTTTCTTGGACATTACTGTTAACCTTACCAGCTACTGTACAACCACTCTGCAAGAGTGCCACTGATGGAAACTGTTATATAAAATTGACATGTTATTTAGTAATACAACATAGAGCTGCAATAGGCAAATTATATTCCTGCACATTAAATGAAGCATCTGGCCAGATTTGGCCTGCAGTGAGAAATGCAAATTTGCGCACACATATACACGCACAGACCCAAGAGCAATTTTCCCTCAGAGGACCTTCCTCTTCTTCCGCTACACTTTTACCCCAAATGACCCCAACAAACCATTAATTTTCCAGGGGGACACAAAACAGAAATCCAGTCGTAAATCCAGTTAAACTGTATGATGAGATGTGTAGTAGGAGTCATTCACTTGGTATTTTAATAACGCTACAACACACGCAATAGCTGTTTTTTATAGCACAACCTTGTGTGTGTGACCTGTTTCCTTTGTCCATGCATGTGTTTTATCTGTGTATGTGTTGGTATGTGTCCAGCAGCAGACGTTAGAGCTTCACACTGACATTGGATCACACAAGAAGACGTCTCCAAACCTGAAAATCCACCTCCTGCAGCTCATTGTCTGGTGTTATTATGATTACTATGTTTGCTTTGTCCTTCATCTTCAGGGTTCAATAATTAAACCAGGAGCTCTGTTGGTATTTTATTTTATTTTTTTTTTTGTGGCACAGACAGAACAGTAGTACGCCCATGTTTGTTTAGCCTTTCTAGACTGATTTTTTTTCAATGAGGGATGTATTTGTATTGGTGGTTATTATTAAATGAGAGCAAAACAACAGTGGTAGAACAAGTATTCAGATCTGGTACATGGTAAAAGTTGCAGTACCACAATTTTAAAATATGTACGCAAAGTATCAAATGTAACAGTATGTATTAAGGCCCCTGGGATTAATATATAAGGGATAATGCACAGTGAGCAGGTTATTATCATCAAACAAACCACCATAGGGTTGTGCAGGGGTCTTGAATCATTCTGAGGGGATTTATTTCACGATAATTAACTGCTCACCGTACATTATCGTGCTTATTATGTGGTTATTTATTGATGAAAATCAATAAATTGATGCTAAATGCTAATTTAAAAATGATTCTATGGATTTAAAGGTGATTTTACTGTCTACGATCAGAGCTGTATCCATAGCAACGGTCTGTTAAACAGAGCAACAGTCTGCTTAACAGACCTTAGCATGCTGTAGTTGACCAATCAGAATCAAGTATCTAACAAAGCCATGTAATAAGTTAGGGATAATCAACAAGTAGTTGTGTGTTAAATGGTGTGAAGGCACGACATGGAGGCGAAGATCCACTTGACATAACCAAACCTTTTAACACGCACCTATAAGTTGATTTTCCTGTTTACGATGGTCATTTGCCAACTATATGAAAAAGCGTTCCCAGTTTTATTGGTTAAGGTTGTGCACTCGGAATCAAAAGTTATGAAGAAGAGCTTATGCTGTTGTCATAACAAGGAATAATTCTAGTCTCTTTTACAACCAAACTCAGCTGGCCTGCCGCAGTTTATAAACACGTAGCACCGCTTCCTAACTAGAAGAGATGCAAGTGAACAACAGTTCACATATATGAGCGATGTTGCAACGGCGCACTTGAGATTCCCCCCTCTGTAGATGAGTAAATTACGTGTCTGAGTTATTTATTCACCCTCGGTCATGTTTTAAATAATATAAAATGTTATGGTTTTTTTTTTGTTTTTGTTTTTCTGCAAACTAAGTTCAAATATCTTGTTAAAATGGCTTACGCATAGCTCTACACCTTGCCTTCATTTAGTATTCAAGGATTCATGAATACACAAATGGTCCCCACTCTTTTCACACCACCCACACACCCCAAACCGCACTCCTACCCCTCAGTTTCTACACCTGGCTTCTCCCCTGTTTTTCTAGCTAAGCTAATGATGGTAACTAGCTACATCCACAAATGATATGCATGGAGCCACCCCCTCGATAAACGTGATTGGTTCCTTAGGTTTATGACGTCATATACCCAGCCTGATTGAATACGCTTTTCTGAGACTGCTCTTGCTTGCTGCGGTTTTAAAGCAAGAAATGTTCAGACATGATGTTTACTGCATTTTCCGCTCCTGATTGGTATTGTAAGACATGGAAAACACCCCATGGACATGTTAACAAGGTTAAAAATGTGATTTTCACTGGGGGGGGTCTTTAAGCCAGCCTTGTGTGAGGACAGTTGTAACTCTTCTTCTTCCCTTTTTTCCTTCCAAACTCTGTGTGTTAAATGGTTTTAACCTTCACCCAGATCATGGTATAAACAGTTCATTATATTATTCTGTTATTACCACTAATGCAATGGGCGCCATATAAAAGCTGTACCTGGTTGAAAGGGAACTAATTTAATCTATTTTATAAACTTCAGGCTTTATAACAATACATCATATTTTATAAACTGATTATGTGGTTAAGTGCATAAAATCTTGATCTACAAAGTAAATTTGTTTGTTACGGTGGAGGCACATCAGTCTCATATTTTGTAGTGGAGTAGAAGTATAAAGGAGCATAAAATGGAGAGATTGAAAGTGGAGTTGTTGCTATAGGTACAACTCTGTAACACTGTAAGTCAGTAGGTTTCATCATAGGGAGTGTAGTTTATTGGTGGTGGCAGAAGTAAACACATTCTGTACTCAAGAAGTTACAGCAGAGGCTAAAACTGAAACTCGTCTCTTTTTTCCGTGGTCAAATCTTCCTCTTGTCTGTTCATCATCTTGTTATTTCGTTTTCGACGTGTTTTGTCTGTCGTGCATGATGTGCACTCATGGATACCCTAAGGAATCGTCTTTTCTACGTGTTATTGTCCCGTCTGTTTATGTTGAAACCAGTCTTGATGTTTGAAAGGCAGCGTGCAATGATGCAAAAATAAAAAAAAATAATCAGTAATTCCCCTAAAATGCATAAAAACTGAAGTAACAACACTATTTTAGAAATGGGCAGGAAAGGGGCAGAAAGGGCAAAAGTAAAAGTTGCCAGAAAAATAAATATTCAAGTAAAGTATAAATACCTGAAAACTCTATACTTGAGTACAGTAATGAGGTATTTGTTCTTTGTTACTGAGTCATGTTTTGCTGTTACAGTATTGTTCAAAGAATACTGAAAGCAAAATATAAATTCATATTTAATGGTGTAAAATGTGCAGTGCTGGGTGTAGTTAACTACATGCACTAGTGCAAATATTAGTTTTACTACAATTTGTAGTAGTTGGGTGGTGTTTTTTTTTTCAGTAGTTAAGTACTTTGGGTCATGTAGTTTAGGTAGTTATTACATTACATTTTGAATTTTAACTTTTTAATATACTTTATTTGATAATTGATTCGTTTATTTTAACTCATAAAAGCAGTGAGCCAAAGATGGAAGCAACACTGAAAACAAACGTGAAGGAAACCATAGAGGATTACCTGCTTTTTGATTGAAATCACCTGTGGTTTGCAACAAAGATGTCTGCATGTGAGTCGTCCAATGACTCAAACACACCCACACTTTATACAGTGACAGTTAGGTTGTACCTCTGTGTAACAACATAAGACACCAGACTGAGACCACAGCATTGATAACTTCCTGTGATGCATTTTGGGTGTAGTTTGCAGTTGACTTGCCTTAACACTAAAAGTGTGCAACAGCGTATTCACGCTCAATTCAATTGTACATGAACCTTAGATGCACTTGTTTTCACCCACTTGTTTTGACAAGATAAATATTACAAACGTCCCCACGTCGGTACTCATTTAGATGACAGAGACGGTTGTAACAGTTTGAACACAAGTGAATGAAGAGCCAGTCCTCCCACGCCTTGAATATGCAAAGCAGTCACACCAGACTCACATCCTTAGCCGCACTACACCAAAAACCAAAATGTTAAAAAAAAAAAAAAAAAAAAAAAAAAGTACGAGACGCCCAACCAGCACACCCAGGAGAGATGTTTAACTGAAGGTCTGTGGTATCGAGATGAAAGACATTTTTCTGTCATGCATGGACTGAATGTGTGCAGATGTCTGTTTTTCAGCTCTCAGTGACTTCATTTCCTGTCTGAGGGTGTCAAACAAAGGCCAAGCGCCCATTTCAGCAGCCATGGCAGGAGAGTGTTTTGAGCTTTGGGGAGTCAAATTACATTAAATCGGCTAATTAGAGCCTAGAAAGCTGCAGCTCACTCCAGCACCCCAGCTACTGTACCATCATACTGTTGATAGATTCATCTACAACCAGAGACCGGACTTAACTTGTCTCTACTCGTGTGTTTGTTCTATTTTTACCAGGACTGTGCATCCAAAAGCACAGAGAGTAGCATGGAGCATTTCATACTCAACCATATGAAGTATTTTTTTTTTCTTTGTGATACAGTAGATTTTTTTTCAATGGTAGCAAACAATGAATTGTGCAAAGTGTTATTCCTCATTTAGCCATGTGGGTTACTGATAAAATGTATTTTACATTTATTGCAGTATTTTAATAACATTTTTCAAATTGAAACATAAATAGCTCCAGGAAAGGATTTCAAGTTTAGTGAAAACACACCAGCTTGAGTTACCTGATAAAATAGCATTAGCGTAAAAAACAATAACATTTAAGTTTGTTGACTTTTTTGTGAATTTCAAAATGTAAATATCGCTTCAAGTTGCTGTGTTTTTATGGGCGATTGTCAAGTGGCACATTTTACAAAGAGTTTTCTTTCCCTTGATATCGAAGGTGAACTTTATCCATTTGTCTGTCTTCCTCCTAAACGTTGACATTTCTGTATAATTAATGAGAGCAGGTGAATGTTAATAGACTTCCAGTGATCAGTGCTATCCAACTGACCTGTCGCTAAGCCCCGCCCTCCCTAGTTACTGTTGCTATGCCTGTCAAGCTTTCCGTTCCTGCACTGCACATATGCAGTTTACAGTGATAATGGTGGCAGAATAACATCGAAACTGGGAGTAATTGTTGAAACACAAGGTGACACAAGGATTGACTCCGCAGAGAAGTAAACAAAAGCAGTTTCTCGTTTCTAGCCGATGATGCTGGATTCTGTTGGCTAAAATGATGACTCTCACTGGCAGATTTAACAAGTGTAGTTGGCTCATGTAAGCTAATGCTAAACCTTGAGAGAAACGTGAAATCTGTCTCCGGTGGACTTTAATGTTTCCATCTGACACATTTTAAAACAAGAAGCCTGTGAGAGTGTATTAAATATGTGAAGTTATTTAAGGGCTGCCTACATGTGATAAGGTCGGTGCTAAAAGACTGAGGCTAAAGCTATCTTACATGTGAGCAAACATTGGTCGGACAGTGAAATACTACTTGTTTATGTATATGATAGGCAACAGAAACACCCTCTTTAACGTGGGAAAAGGAAGCGCTGGTAATCGATTAGCGCAGCGGACCTTGAGATGGTCACCCAGCCAGACCAGCCGGGCCACGATTGAAGGGAAAGAGCTGGGATGAGAGCGAAGCGAGTCTGGCTTAGACCCAAGAGAGCAAGTCAGACAGAGTGTGTTTTATTCAGTGTGTAGTCGTAAATCCACATCCTCCTCCTTAAAGCCCCACCTAATCCCTATGTAACCCCTGGGAATTAGCCATGAGTTGTAATATTACTGCAGTTAGTAAGCTTTATCCGTTTTACAAAAAGACGCCACCGTCAAAAAACTCTTAGAGCCCCATGCACAACGCTTCAACATGTAGAGTAATGCAAAACTTGACATGCCTGTGGTAGTTACAGTTGCTAACCTATGATTGGACAGTTGCTGTCTGCAGTAGGGGCAGTTGTGTGCATCTCAGCTGTAATTAATGGGAACTACTTTCTCTCTATGGTAGAATGTACCAGAACTACTTACTTTCTATGAGAAAGTTCATTTTGGGATGAACTGTCCCTTTAAGAAAATGTATGCAAGAAGAAGAGAAAACATAACACAATTTTTGTGTTCCCTGGAAAATGTTGTCTTCTCTGCTACTTGCAGTATTTCTGTCATGTTTTCTCACTTTGTGTTGTCAAGTGTTGTGGTGAAGATCTTCTCTAAATTTGCTTGCATTTTGTCTGTTTGCATGTTGTCCTAAGTTGCCCCTGGATCATGTAAATTTGAACTCCTCAGAGGCAACTCCCAGGCCAAAAATGGAGATAACTATCTTGGAATGGTGTGCTGCCATGTTGCGATAACAGAGGGTTGTCCTGATGTTTTCCATTTGAAAGGATTAAAACAGCAAAACATGTAAATTTGGAAATGTATATGTGATTTTCCAAGCAAACAAAGGGTTTGTTCAACCCAAGTTTGAAGCGATTTGTTAAAAAAAAACAAAAAGTGATTGTTCCTTTACATTTGGTTTACTTCTCTCAAAAATATCAGCACATCTCACTACAAATATGCACAAGTCTATCTGAAAATGTGGGCATGAGTCCAGCCCCAGTTAAACTGGAAAGAGACCAATTACAAAAATCCAAACAGGAAAATGCTGTTGTACCAATAAGGAGCTGCTGCAGCAGTAGCAATGTTCAGAAAGCCAAGGTCATAAAACATATGTGAAACCACTGTTTCAACTCTAATATGCAGCAATTTGTATGAGTGTCTTTGTTTTTTTTAACAAACATTCATAAAAAAAAGATGGAAGCAAACGTATCTTAATGGTCTGCTGTAGCTGCTTGCAGTAAACTGGCATCCGTTGTCATTTTGCCAAGAAAAACACACTCAGATATGTTTGCAGAGAGAGATACTAACAGAAAGATATATCTGCAATACTGTGATACTCCCGAACTGGAAAAGCAGAGCACATTACAGCCAATATTTCACCAAAAAGATCTAACATAAACACATTCCTACACTAAAACGTCTCTGACTGCAGGTCATATATCATGAAGCTGACCTCAGCGCAGGTCTGTTATATAACTTTCATGAACTTAACATAATTACTTTTTGAAGCCCAAAAGAAAGTTACATGTCTGTCATTTGTTTCTTCAAGGTTTCACCCAAACATGTTACACACAAACTCTGTATCTGAGACATATAGCAGTTTATCTTCCAGCGTCATAACAAGGATCTTCTGGTCCAGCGAAAGAGCTGCAAGAAAAATGATGAGCGTCATTTTTCGCTGAACTCTGGCTCTAAATAAGTTTGAAGTAGCAAATGCAAACATGGACGTATATTTTGGAGGACAAAGCAGGGGACATAACTTTTTTTTCTTACTCCACATAAATCATGAGCCCTTGAATATAACACCACTCACTGAGTTTGGCTGAGAAATAAATGTTTACACGTATTTTGTCACAGGTCAGTCTTGACCTGACGGAAATGGTGGTGAGGTTGAAGTGCGATCCAGGAGCCAGTGTGTCATCTCTGTATGAATGTTTGCTTTGTCTCCTGATGATGATGTTGTGTTGAGTCAGACCTTTCTCCAGAACTGTGTGGCTACGCAAGACTGTTGCTAAAGTAGAAGTTCAAATAGTTAAAAAAAGACTCTGCAGAAGTACTAATACAACTTCTTTATTCACAAGTAAAAGTGAAAAGTACCGATTCTGAAATGTATTCAAAGTAGAACAGTGACAGATTTTCCTCCGAAGGACTTTTCTACCAACCTTTCCTCCAAATGTATTAAAACTAAAGTCACACGCCTGTTTTTAAAATGTAAGAAATAGAAAATACAGATATATGTGCTAAAATGTAGGGGAAAATCCAAAAAAATAAATACTCAAGTAAAATACTGTAAGAATACCAGAAAACTCTACTTTAGAACAGATGGAAGAAATATTTGTATTTTGTTACTTCCCACCTCTGGAGTTAAGAAATGCAACTACAATAAAATAAAATAAATTACGATTTATTTATTTGAATAATTTGAGTCTAAAGTAGGGTTGCAGGTAGGAATTTTGCTGCTAAATCACACTCACAGAACATGGCACCGATGTTTGTGTAAGATCACCTAAACCTCTAGATTGCCTTTAATTTAATTTTCCCATGATATAACATAATGTGTAGTAAAGCACATTATGAAATTCTGGATAAAGAGATTTTAACACAAGGTGCAGTGTGCAATGTGTATAATTAAAGTATTCACCACAGTGTTTCAAACTCACTCAAATTCTGAGTGATATTAGTCAGTGTCACGAGGGTGAAAACTCTAGGGAAATACCAAGCCGGTTTGATTTTACCCCGCAGGTTCCTGTGTTGTGCGTTTGTGTCTTCGGGGGGAAGTAATCCTGCATGTAGATTTCTGTCGTTTCACAACCATAAAAAACATCTCCTGGGTCTAAAGTGACTCAGTGTGTCATTAAGATGAGCGCATGTCAAGTGAAATGTTTACAGTAGCCAGATGGAAAGCACCAGAGATATCTCTCTATGTTCCCCCACCGTATGTCACACACACACACCCACACACACACACACACACACACACACACGCACGGTTCCCTCTTCAGGCTTCTCTCTTCTGACTTTTACAAGTTAAGTGTTTTTGTTTTTTTTTTCAGCTGTCATCTCAGTTATGCACAGGGAAATGAGGAACAGTTGAGTATTTTGGGTTTGGTGACTCCACCCAAGTGCAACACCTTTTCCTGAGAGCATATTATGCCCTCCGGTGAACTTCAATTTCTTCATTTTCAACTCCACGCCAAAACTCAAACCACCAAAACACTTCATACGTGTCCCAGAATACGTTCATGTTACCAAAAAAAGTGGCAACAATTCCCACTCAGAAAGCAAACGTCGCCACTCATGACACACTGACCTGAAAAACATCAGAGAGCAATTACATAATGATGATGATGAACTTTTGTCTTTGAAGTTTGAGTGAGTTGTCAGTCTGAGTAAATCAGTATTTCATTGTAGAAACAAGGGATTTGCTTTATTAGCCATACTGTGTAATAAGAATGAGTCAGAAATGCAGCATTTTTTTCCAACTATCCCCCCGTTATCTTTCCTGGATTCTTTGTCAGGGGACAAATAAGGGCAGGGCCTCAATCATTATACATAGATATAATCTCTCTGGGGTGGTCTGTCGCGACGTGTTCAGCTGATCTGTCTCTGTGGTTGATCATCTTGAGGTCCGCTGCCCTTCAATCCAAACCTTCCTTTTTCGCCTACTAAAATATTTCAGTCATAGGTTATATGCGTTTCACCTTAAAAAAACAATAAAAGCTTGAAAGAGAAAAGTTGAGAAAAGTTTGAGCTACTGCATCTAAATCTGCTACAGTGGCCGATTAATGCTGACTCTTCTATATTTTTCTTATTTTCAACAAATCCCATGAAAAGACCAAAACCAACAATCAACTGAACAGAGAAAAAGTCTTAGCCAGAGCCTTACAGTGTCTGTCTGATTCCTGCATGCTGTGAACTCCCTCGTCCAGAAGCTGTTAGAAACACATCAGTGAGCCACACTGTAGCACTGGGTGTCATGTTGCCTTATTATGAACACACATACTTGTTTATTTTAAGTCACCCGCGCACACACACACACACACACACACACACACAAACACACACACACACACAGACATCCTGCAGCTGTTAATACTCACCAATACACTGCGTGTTACTCCGCTGTTGAAAATAGTCCACATTAAATGCACTATTTACTCCCACATGTTTAACGTTCGCTGAAAACTACAGTGCCCAGATGTTTTAGGAAATAAATTTGCCGTTGTATGTTTTTTGCAGAAGAAAGAAATGGGCTGAGAGCAGGATAGAGAGACAGGATAGGGAAGTTGGGCAGTTCGATGAGACAGACTGAGTCATTGTTCATTGTGGTCTCTTCATGGGATTTGAAAAAAAAATAAAGAATAACGCCAGTGTTTTCCTTCAACAATAGACTTTTCTCACAGCAGACATTTTGACATGAAGTAGTAGTTTAAACACAGGTGTTACCGATTATTAGAATTAAGGTCCAGTTCCATTCAGCTCAGACAGAGTCAGGGTGCTACTGTGCATGTTGGCACATGTAAAGGCTCTGCTACACTAAATGGAACTGAACCTTAATGAATATCATTGGTAACACCTGTGTTTACCCCACTGTTTCATACCAATATGGCTGCTGAGAACAGGGTGTGTCAAAATGTAAAGAACTTACAACAATAAAGCTGGATAATTTTAAAATTATGTGTATATGTAAATGTGTATTTTTATTCTTACTCTTACTCAAAATGCTCTTTGTTGCATGCAGTTTCGTGAAATATTTTCTTGTTGCAGTAAAATATACTGGAACTACTTTCTTTTGACTGCAGCAAATTCAGAAGACTTATATTTTTGGTTTCAGTGAAATTTGAGCAAATGTAGTCAAATCCATTTTATTTTACTCCAACCTGATAGCTGGTGTCAAAACAAAATGTCAATTTGTGGTGATTTTAAATCACAACTCTGAATTATTTGGATGTGACACCTCGTGTTAAATGAACTGTGGATGTATTTTCGTACACACAACTTCACAGACTGAAGCTGGAGTCTCTGACATGAACGTTTGAAAGTTCATTCACACTGTTCAGTAAAAAAAAAAAAAAAAAATGAGGTGCTGTCTGTTAATGTAATGTTTAGAAATTGATTTTTCTCTTCTGGTACCTGTTCTCTTTTTTTCAATGGTGAGCCAATGTTAACCTTTCACTGTTAACTTTGAGACAGTTTTCCTGGATAAGGCTAACTTCTGCAGTGTTTTCTGCTGCGGGCTGCATACTGTACAGAAGAGCAAAAATAATGAACAAGCTGTTTTTTAGACCCTAAATAAGCAAGAGAGCACATTGTTCCTCTGTAAATGTATTTTAACCAAGCATGATTTTTCTTTATTTTAGTAAACTTTATTTACGAAGTGTTTCTGTAATTCAGAAAAGCTATATTTACTCCTTACACACTTGTATAATTACACGTGACAACATGAGAGAGTTTATGTCTGACACTACAAGAGTTGGGAAAAACTCTTGACACTGGTTAGTGGTAAGAAGTGTTACTTTTTTTTTTTCTTTTTTCAAAGATTTTTTTGGAGGGGCTCTTTTTGCCTTTATTTGATTGATGATAACTAAAGATATGACAGGAAAGAGGGTAGAGAGAGGTGATGATATGCAGCAAGTATGACGCAGGTGGGATTCAAGCCAGCGGCCGCTGCAGAGGACTGATAGCCTCAACACTTGGAGCGCACGTCCCTCCGACTGAGCGACAAGGATGCCCCAAGAAGTGTTTTAACTCCAAAAGAGTCAATAATTGCACTATATTAGTGTTGAGGTCCCAACTCTGTAAAAAGAGTTAAATTAACTGCTGAAATCAGTTGTGACAGTGTTAATGTGGGTACGCTGATGTTGCTGTGTGTGTAGTTCCTACATGAAGCTGCTCACAACAACATCTGTGGGTTATCTTGAATGGAGAGAAACACTGCTGTTGTGTGTTTCAAGTGTATCACAAGCAGACGTCACTACGGTCAATATCTCCAAAACAAGATACCTCACACAAAAACAATCTAGACGGATAAATAGCACCACAGGCCGGAGTAAAAATATTTATTTTTGACGTCTTGTATGTAGGGGAACTTATGGTGGCTATGAAACTTGCGTGCAAAACGTGAAACGGCTTTGTCTAGAGCCAGTGTTTGGTTCGTCCATACTTGGCTGCTGCAGAGACATGTCTGTGCAACATGGCGGTTTCTGTGGTAGAGGACCCACATGCTTTCTAAGATATGAACAGCTCATTCTGACGTAACAAAAACACAATTCAAAACAATTCTTATTTCAAAACATACTTATGAATTATTGTATTGTTCTTGTTTTCCTTGTGCCACCTCTCATTCAGCAGTCCATTCCATTATTTTGTTAGACAAAGACTCAAATACAAAATAATTCCTTGGGCGGTTGAGCACTTCCGCAGTCTTCTTCTAGGTAACTCTCCTTTCAGAAAGAGGGGCGAAGTCATAACACAGTTCACAGCTCTGTGTGGTGTCCTGTCATGCGGTGGAGACCACAGTTTCCCACAAGGCCTCTGTTTAAGCCCTCGTCCTGTCAGCCTGATGTCAAACTTAACAACCAGCCAAACAACAATAAAATTTGCATGCAGATCATGGTGTTCTCGTGTATCCTGTGTCAGTTTGAAGCGATGGTTGTGTAGGTCCTTGGTTTGAAACGGTACACCTACCGGACCTTTAAATACACACATTATAATATATGATGAATATGCATATCCAAACTTTGCTCAAAACCACCGAACTTTATTTTGATTTACAGCGGAGATCCCAAAATTAAAATGCCAGACGTTTCAGGTTACGTTTTGGGGGATGTGTGAATAAAATGCAACCCTGTTTCCTGGAATTTATAGAGTTCAGATTATGTCATGGTGAGATTGTGTTGCCCAAGACAACCAGAATAAAATAAGATAAGATATTCCTTTATTCCACGAGGGACTAATAAAGGAAGTGTTACAGCAGCAAAGTGGATAACAAATATAAAATATAAAAACATATAAAATAAGGAATAGTATATACAATATAAGAATCAACAAATGTATTTACACCATTGCACAGAGGAAATATATTTAAAAAAGGAATAAAAAAGACAAAACTAGAAGGGAAAAGGCGCAACAGTGACCGTGAACAAGCTGCCACTAGTGCTGCATTATCTTGAATTTTAATATTTACATTTGATAAAATGGTGCAGCCTTAAAGACACGGAGTCTTGGGTTTGAATACTGATATTGATTAAAAGCAGTAAATGAAGGGGTTCAATAGATTTTCTTCACAGTAACACTTTGCTACCTCAGTAAACTGGTATTAACTGGTGCAGAGCCAGACACCTTCAACACAGAACCCATCCATCACCGCCTCTGTCATCAGCCGTCATCTACCTTGAGCTCAGGTTGTGTCCAATATTTACTTAAGAAAATATTATTAGGTCTTTTTGGCAGTTGAGGCACTTCCTTGGATGCCTTTTGCACTTCCTCCTTCTCTGACCTTTGTGTGCGTGACTGAGTGTGCTGCTGCAGCAGATTTATACCTTTTCTTTCTCTCGAGTGGAAATAAAAATAAAAAAAAACAACAACAACACATTTGACCACAACCACAGGCGACACAGGCAGCGAAAGAAACCATCTGACCAAAATCAGAATCGAACTAACCAAACATTATGTGGGAACTAACTGAAGAGTTCCCACATAATGTTTCACTACCAGGTGTTTCTCAGTTCCTGGGAGGTTCACAATGAACTTAAACACAATTAAACTCAATTCACACAAACATATATTGTACACACACACATAAAGCTGATCACCTCACCTATATATGTGTCTTTGTTTCATCTTTTTACTTTATTGTAGAAGCTCAGATCTTTCATTGAAATGAGTTTCTTTTGATGCCGTCATAGTTTTGTTGTTGTTGTTGTTTTGTGTGTGTGTGTGTCTTTTGATCCTGAAGAAATTACGTATTTTTTTATGGTTGAAATATTTATTTATTTATCTATTTATTGTTTCATTCATTCACATTAATAACCACTGCTGTAAATATGTCTGAATTAGCCAAGAGGCATTTTTTTTTTATCCGTAGTTCCTAAAAAGTTGGCAGCGTGAAGTGAACTTAAAATGAAGAAGCAAATGTAAAATAACAACAGCAATACTACTAATACTAATACTACTAATAATAAACTGCAACTTAAGAGGGTGTGAAGGAGTGTAAAATGTGAAAATAGCACACTTTTTTTGAAAATCGTCAAAGACTTTCTTCTTCTCCTTCTTCTTCTTCTTCTTCTTCTTCTTCTTCTTCTTCTTATTATTATTATTATTATTATTATTATTATTATTATTGCTGTTGTTGTTGTTGTTTGTTTTGGTTCTGGTAAATCAATGCAATGATGACTGATTCTGAGTGACCTACAGTCAGCCAACCATTCTGTCATCAGCCCAATTTCTCGTCGACCAGTCCATTGAAGTTAAAATTAAACTAATAGAGCGGATTAAAAAGGCTGTAAGCAGGACTCATGATATACAGTCAGTTAGTGTTGGTTAAAGCAGCAGGGGAAAAAAAATTTGGAGCAAAGAAAGTGATTATATTGTGTGTTTTTTTTCCCCCCTCATTTAAAGTTTGCACCATGACCAGCAGCTGTTCACACCACCTGCTGAGTTTACTATACAGACGCTTCACCTGTTATTTATTTACATTAAATATTTTATGAAGGGGAGACAGTTTAACTGGTCAGTTTTGAAATGTACTTTGTCATGGTCGGTGCATTAGACAAAATAGTTATTTATATTATTATTATTAATATTTTAGTGATCCATGATAGTTCCATGTTGTGAGACTTTGATAATTGCTTCTTATTATTTCTAGAAGTCTATTAAAAAAAAAAAAAAAAAGGTTAAAAAGGAGGTTTAAGTGTAGAGTTGTTTCCACAGTATAATAATAAGCAGCAATCATTCACTGACTGTTTTGAAGATGACATCACTTGTTTTTCTTAATTCACTGATGAACTTTGATATATAATTGTGTAAATAATTACAGTATAGGTGTTGCATCATCACTTTCCTCCTGCACTTGGATCAAATTACAAATGAGCCATAAGCAAAGAATATACAATGCCGTAAAATCAAATAAAACAAATCAGTTAATCAAAGAAATTTAAATTAATTTAATCAATGGAAGAAAATAAGACCACAATTAGGCATTTTAATGGAAAGCAGAAATAAATGAAATTCGTAAAGTGGAAGACTTTTTTTTTTTTTGCTTTAAATTATCATTATGAAGTAAATGTTAATTGTAATGGTTTTAGAATAATGACACCGTCCACAGTTAGATTGGTTCTCGATGATCTGTTTCCCACCGCGACTTTTCCATCATGTCTCCATTACAGACTAAATCAATTACCAAACAATACAAATTCACAAGCAATAAATGTTCTCAAACTATGTTATTATTATGTGCCTCTTCCTTCTGTCTTAGTACAAAGTGTTGTTGATCATTCCTCCGCGGAGGTCGGCTCTGAGGAAATGGAAAGCGATCCGGTGTTGGTGTTCTGTGCACAGTTGTTATCTTTGCTACAGCGACACAAACAATAATGCCACTTTGGAAACGGGAAGAACTGAAAAGTTGTTTGTTTCCACTTGGGAACTTGGAAGTGTTTTGGTAACTACAAGGTGCCTTCAGGGAAATTTTGGCAAGGTGGACGATACCTTGGCACCTACAATGTATCTTTCAGTGTTAACAAACAGAATACTATCACTCATGATAAATAAATAAATAGCCTTCTTATTTGTTGTGGGCAAAATTTATATAAACTGGTGAGGTTCAAATACCAGTCGGCAAAGAGATACATAATCATAGATCATATCATGTATGCTGAGAACTATTTAATAATAAAATAAAATAAGTAATCCCCAGAGTGAGAATTAGGGTAGGAAGTTTGAAGAAAAGGGGTGCAAATCTTAGAATAATTAGGATTTTTTCAATCATTTATGGAGTACAGCTACAGAAACACATTTTCAGAGGACTGGTTAAAAGTTAGCCCGCTGCATTAGCCTTTCAGTTTATTTTCTTTGGACTGACTTTAGATATAAAAATATAATAAACTTTACTCATACTGCATGTTTCAAAAGTGTTTTACTATGAAATCAATAGAATATAGTGAATTAAAACCCCTGAAAACTATGCTAAAATGTCATAAACATAAAAGATGTGACAGAGTTTGTGTCAGCGTTGTTCCTGATGATGATGAGTAATAAAAATCAAACGTATTTAGCGTTTGTTCACGATACAACAGAAAACCCAGTGTTCATGTGACTGTGGTTGTTGAAGAAGTTTTTTTAACAGTATTGTGACTTATGTATTTCACAGATGGAACAAAAAGTCTGGAGTGTTTTTTTTTTTTCTCTCATTCATATTGTTGTTAGTCCGTCTTCGAGATTATAGAGTTCATGCTGAGTTTAAGTGGGTGCCATTATTTTTTTTCCGTGGTTACTATTGGTTGTAATTTTGTCCTGTTTAGCAACTGAATGCCACAGTTACAAAATTTACTCTCATATTTGTGGTACTTCCACTCCCCAGCTCCTTGTTTTGATTACTCTGGTGAAAAAAAAAAAAAAAATTCTCCCTTTTTTTTTTTTTTTGGATGATGCAATCAAACCTGCCACACGGTTTAAAATGACTGGTGCATTTGTAATGTAATGAGTAAACTCTTTCAGAATAACTAGAACAGACAGGAGTGACTGACACGTCTCAAGAAAAAAAAGGTGGAGTGCAGCTGGACTGAAACGATTTTAAATGCACCATCCATGTGCCACAAATTTACATATTTGCCATGTAATAAGGCAGAAGTGTGTCTAATCATACACTTTTTGTTCTCTTTTCTGATAGGATAAAAATCTGGAAAGTATGGTGTCTCAGCAGAAGAAGGAAGAAGAAAGAAGCGTGATGGCCATTCATCTGCCTGCCTGTCTGTCTGTAAAGGAACTGTCTGAAACCTGACCAAAGTCAGACAGTGGGAATTTTGTAATTATATGTATTCAGCAACAAAATATGGACATATAGTGGAAATGAGATCTGAAGTCAGTCTTTACACAGTTTCATGTCTGTTTTTTGTTGGTTTATCCAGTTTGTCCAGTCAACAGTTTATACTGACCTCAGGATGTGGCCTAATAAACCAGCGGTATTTCACCTTCATCATATAGTTTTTAACTATTTACAAAAAGATTATTTCAAATTTTTCACTCATAAACTCAACAAAAGTGGTCATTCAACGTCAACTATCAAACGTCTAACGTGCAGCAGCACGACATCAACCTGAATTAGTTAATGATTAATTTGTTATATTTATTACCTAGCTATGGTGAGATAAGTTAATATATGTTTATGCAAACATCGGAGGGAGAGATCAAACTACCACGAACAGTCACCAGTGTTTCTGTGTTTGAAGTTATGGATGCAACCAAAGCTTTTGATCACATTAACACCAGAACTCTCTCATCTCTCATGACAATCACCAGAATAAGAAATTAATGCATTTGATCTGTTAGTTTTGCTAGTTTATCTGTTAAAAGTTAATTACACCAAAATGAAATGAAATGGAATAATAACCATCAGTGATCCAATTAAAATTTTCGATTCATCTAGCATTACTCAGAGCGAGAAACTATTAAATGTGTTCTGTAAGATTATAAACATGTTATTTTAACATTAATAATAACACATCTCCCCCCAGAACTATCACAGGAATATAGGAAAATAGCCTATGGGAAAAGACTGGAAACAAATACAAATATAAAACCAAAAAAAAGTTGAAAACTTTTCTATTTGTAATAAGTAAGGGCACTTTGTTTAAAAAAATTGAGAGTTTTAATACAACAATTCAGTGAGTTATATGTGGATGAAATAGGTCAAAATGATCACGTTCTCTTTGCCTTTTGTGTAGTTTATATTAAAAAAACATTTCAAATGAAAATACTGATTGATTGTAGCCTTAACTGAGCCTTCACAGTATTGTGGACGTCTATGATTGTATTTCTATTCTATTGTTATTTTATTGTTTTTTACATTGATGTGGACTTATGTGTTTGAAATAAAGTTAAAGATAATTATTCCATAAGTTATAATATAACTACACAATTATGTACTAAAGCTGCTTTTATGTGTTTTTTCTGATACATTTTATAAATGGAGGTCAGTGCCCTGCCCTCATCTGTGAGCGATCAAAGAAAAACATTTTAGACAATTCAAAGTTGACCAATATATTTTTGAGCCAGGAGCTATGTTTACCATCAATAAAATAAATTTAGAAAATAAATATGTTTGTAATTTCATTTGTGTTTATCTGTGTATGAGCCTGTCAAACTGGTCGGACTATTTTACTTCACTTTACAGCAGGTCGCTAACGGCAGCAGCAGCTGCAGGTCATTTATATTCAGGCGTTTAACCACAACAGACGGCGAGGAGTTTTTTCAGGCTGTATTAATGGACGTTGATACCTACATTAATGCACTCTTCATATCCCTGTTTCAATACACGTCAACAAAGAAGCTTTACAAAGCCTCAAAGATAACATGCACACATGCTGTGACACACATGGTGTTTAGCTTTATATTAAGAGAAAATAATGTAGGTATTATTGCCTAAAGGCTAATTGCACAGAGAACAGTTTGGATTGCACAGAATGCAAACATCAAAACTTCACAGTGATGATTTACAGTTTGAAAAATGTAGTAGAAAATGTAACTATGCAGTATATTGCATAAAGTAAGTACACACATTAGAGATGTGAAGGATTAACAGTATGTATGAAAAATAAGAGTATATAAGGATATATTATCCCTTATGGTGATGTAAATAAATATAAATATTAGTAAGACTCCAGTCAGTCCCTTTTTGTTTGATGTACAAAGCAAGTCTTTCTTTACAAAGATGTCTGAAAGGATGAATCCACCACAATAAAGCTGTTTAGAATAAACAGCTGTTGATAAAATAATGTTGTAAAACTACACTGTGAAAATACTTAATTTTCAGTCCTGCATTTGACAATATCATACAAGTGTTTGAATACTGTTAGAAGGAGTTTTTAACTCATTACAAAAAAGTCCAAATTTATTACTGATGCCTCTATATATAAGTAAACAAGACCAAACGCAAGAAGATCAGCTATTTCTATTTTGATATTTTTAAAGCCTGCCACCAGGTCAGACTCTCCATGAAATCAGATTAAAACGGACCTCAGTCTATATTTTCCATAGCGAGTCGTATGTTAGCCATTTAAACAAAAGCAATGGGAGATTTTTGTTTAGATGATTTTATTTTTGATGTTTTATTTTATGGTCACAACTGCATTTGTCCACAGGTGCCTCAAAAATCAACAAAACATGGAAAGTCCTCACATCAGCCATGGTTGTAGCTACAATTTAAATGTGCTGTGATTTTTTTCTTAAGTGATCTGCGTGGGGGTCAATTTGTATTTTATGATTCAAATATTTTTAGGCTCAGTATGTTGACATTTGACAAGTCTCAATAAATAAACGATATAACATTTCTTCACCACAATTTTAGACTTTGTGATTGACAGCATGTAGGTCCAAACATGATAAAGTGCCCTCCAGGGTGCCCTTTTAGAGGACAAAACATGGTTAAGTGCAATCAGAAGTGCTCTTCTAGAACACAAAACATGACAAAATGCTCTCTGGGACGCCTCTCAAATGGACAAATTGTGGTCAAGTGCTGATGACAAAACATGCCCCTCGGATGCCCTTTTAGTTGACAAAGTGTGGTCAAGTACCCTTTAAGGAGCACTTCAAGAGGATAAAATATGGTTAAGTGCCCTCTAAGATGCTCTTCTAGTTGACAAAAATGGTAAAGTGCCCATCTAGTGGACAAAATACTGTCAAGGAATTAGAACTTTTTCACCTTATATGCATAACAACTTTTGCCATGCTGGTACAAAGCCACGTACAGCCTTCACAAGCCATCACAGGCTTAAAATAAAACACAGGTAATATTATCACCAGCCAGACAACATAAGATGAATTTTATTAACTAATAACTCATGTTGGAAATGACAAAAAGAAATAGGGACCTTTTAACATTGTGTTAGGGATTGTCCACTTGACACACGACACGTGAGTGAGTGGCTGGGTGAGACGTTGCAGGTGTCTCCAAGAATGTCTTTATTAGGAGACAGATCACAAGTACATGACATAGAAGTTGTTCTGGCCGGGGTTATCACCAAAGTGCTGAACATAACAGCAGAAAAATAAAAACATTTTTAAACAAGCCAATCCGAGGGGAATTTTTGGAATTATATCACACCGTCGGAAAACCCTGAAATCTGATTGTTGTTTTGTGTCGCCCTGCTCCTTTCCAGTATGGATATCTCTTTTACTCTGTAGACATTTTTACTTTCATTTTTATCACTGATTTTATATGTTAACCTGTCATGTACCATTCAGAATCAATAAAACAAATATGTGAATTATTAAAAAAAAAGTACTTAGCATAAAGAATAATTGGCATAACTGTATTTGCACCTTATAACCTTATATAATCTGGGTAAACTAATTGAGATCAACATCACTTTTGCATGACAGACATGTGTACAGCAGTAAGGAATGTAAAATAGGTGCAGAGATAAGACACAAAGCAAATGTAGCCGCTCACACTCAAACACACGCATACATCAGAAAGAATCCCAGACACTTATTGTTCTCCTAAAAGTTTTGTTTATCCGACGAGATGAGATGTTCATGTCCTTTTTGTAATTCAAAAATACAGACATACAAACTGAACTCCCAGTTTCTGCCTTTAAGAACAACAGGAAATGTGTGGTTTGCCCTTAAAAGGCTTCACTTGCCCCACATGATGTGCCCTGATGTACTTTAACTTTAAGTACATCTCTATGTCTCACAAGCAACAGTTAATCTGGGCTCTAAAGCTGTTTCTTTGTAAACCAGGTGTCTTATCATCACATTTTCATCTTTCAAGTGGTTTAACAAGTCAACTTACACGGCTTACAGTAATCAGCCCGACAAACCTGAAAAAGATGATCACGGTGAATGACAAGAATCTCATTACTGTTCAGTGTGTTCTGCCAGCGTAGCGGTTTAACTTGAAGGAAAACATCAGCTGCCAAAAACATACAGACATTTTTTTATCACATCAATCAATCAATCAATTTGCTTCCTCACACCCTTTGTCTGTCTGAATGCCATTCATTTTTATTTATACCGTAGTAATGCAAATATGTGTGATGACACCTCCTCAAGATTTGTGGGGATTAAAGGGGAGATTCTAGATAAGGAAGCTAAAAAATAATGGATGCAACATGTTAATTAATAACATTATTGACTGCCGTATCAGACCAGGCGTAGAAAAAGTCTTTGCCTGTTCATTTATAAGGACAACACACTGAAACGCCACTAACACATCAACATGGTAAGCATTCTCAAAACAGTGCACGAGCCACACAGAGCGACATAAGGTTCAGTTTGGCGCGCCAGATGATTCTAGCTAAAACAAAATTAAAATTAAGTTTGAAAAATTATGATATAAATCATGATTTTAATGAGGTAGCTCTTTGAAGGGACTCAAAATAAACCCAAAATAAAAAAACATGTTTTGTTTTGTTTTTCTCTGGTCTGTAGTGATATTTTTCCACTTGGTTTGTTTCAGTTTGAGTTGCAGAGTTTAGATACTGGTTGAAGAGATGTCTGCTTTCTCTCCAGTATAATGAGACTAAATGGCACTCAGCCTGTGTTGCTCAAAGTACCAAAAAAATGAATTTAAAAAATTCAAAACCAGTGTCTCTTTCCAAATATCATGACTCGATTACTCAAGATAATCCACAGACCTTGATGTGAGCAGCTTCGTGTGGGAACTACTTTCTGTCTGCAGAAGAATCTACCGGAACTTTCTTTCTTGCAGAAAGAAAGTGAAGTAGTTCCTTCATGCAACTGCTCACAACAAGGTCTGTGAAGTATCTTTGAGTAAATGTAACGTGCACCACTGTACTAAGGCTGTAGTCCTTATTGCAATGGCCTGTGTTCGATCCCAGCCCGCGGCCCTTTACTGCATGTCGTCCTGCTTCTCCCACCTTTATTGCCCCAAGGTGGGGCTCCATAATGGAACAGTGTTACTTCAAGGCAACATTTCAGACAATTTTTGCGGAGAGAGATAACAGAACTGAACCATGTGAGGACGGCCGCAGAAAAAAAAAAAGGACTCAGCATGAGTCATGTGACGAGTTAAAACACCGCTGGTGCTTTCCTCACCGCACTGCCCCATAATGGAGGCTGTATAGGGTGAATGTAAAATGAGGACGTTACCTAGAGACAAAACTGTACCAAGGAGGGATTTTGTGTTTTTTTTATGCATTTTGATTTCAATACTAGAATATTTAACTTAGATCTGGCGTTGATTTGGACCGAGATAATTGACCGATGAGACCATGATCTTCCCCCATAGTAAGTCTCTGAAACCACATAATGATGCACTGACTTTTTTGTAGAAACTCTGCTACACAAAGCCTATAGAAACACCTATAACAACTTCAGCATAGAAATAATCAAAACAGCTGAGATTTCTGTCTGGCTTCAGGGGCAGTATATACATTAATTATGTGGTATTTTTCACCCTGACAAAACAATCCGACATTAAAACCCCACCTGGAATCATAATTTTTCTAAATAACATCTTGAGATTTAATTTTGTCTTTCTTCTGCCGTCGCCATTACCGAGTTTTGCTTGCGCTTGCGCTTGTTACAGATTACGTATTTCTGCTTTTACATCAATCCCACTTGAGAGCGGTTACTGTGATTGGTTTCCTTCTGTGAGGAACACAAAACTGACAAGTAACGACAACCTTCCTCGACATGTAGTGGAGTCCGAAGTACAATATCTGTCTTTGAAATGCAGCAAAAGTCGTAGCTTTCCAAAGTACAGATACTCAAAACATGTACTTAAGTACAGTACTCAGGTAAAAGTACTTCATTACTGTCCACCGCTGATCCTTGACAATATGAGGCTCTGGTCAAAGTCATTGATTTCACTGCAGCAGAGCACTTGAAGTCATCCATCTCCGCTCACTAAAAAACTTAGATGAATACAGCAGTCCAGTGGAACTATAGACTGTATATTAAATATGTTGAAATGAAATTAAAATACAGGAATTTGAGTTCAGTGGCTGCCACCCTTCTGTCTGCCAGACTCCATTAAAATATTGCTCAATTTAACTCTCATAAACATCTTCTCCTTCTAAATATTGTGGATGATTTTGTACAACTCACAAACAGATACTTATAAACTCGGCAAAAATTTGGCATGAATTTTAACTCTAATAAGCCTGAAACAGGCAAATAATAACACAAGTTACAGACCGGAATAGAAATGTCAGACCACGGCTGTAGCGTTGTTGTCAGATAAGCAAGTATTTAAACTTTGCATGTGTCTTTAACTTCATTTTATGATTTATTGCAGTAAAAATATTACAGATTTCTCTGTTAAATCCCTTTGTGTTAATAATAAAGAGTCATATTCATTCAATTTATTTTGATTTTTTATTTTTTATAAAAACACACAAACAAAAACAACTATGTACAAATAACATTTACAATTGGGAAAACAAAACGTAAGAATGTGAAGTAGAGCTTGCACCAGAAGTCTGTCAAAATGCATTAGGATCCCTCAAGCTAAGATTCACTTTTTGCGTATAACGGAAGGAAATGATAATTATTCTATTCTTTATAATAAAGGGTACTTCTAAATGTAGAGAGCACTGAATATACTGTTTGTATGTATCAATGAGTATGATGCCTGAGCAAAACTGTGCTACAACAACTCACTGTCACAAGAAACTGAGCCCCAAAATGCTTCGAACCAGCCAAAAACATCAAGAACAAACAACAGGTGAGTTCATCTAACACAGCAGTGCACTTCATAACTTCTTTCATAACTTCACAGAAACGTCGAGGGAAATGAGGAAGAGTCCTGCTGCCGAACGTCAAAGACATGGCGATAGAGTGGGTGGGTTTTGTAGCTTAAGATGTGGACGTTGCCCTTCACGGGCTGGAGGGAGGGTGATGATGGGCGAGTCGACTGAGAGGTGGGGTCAGACGGGAAAAGATGGCAGGCAGGAAGAGCTTTTCAAAAAGTCCAAAGTTTCAGAGCACCTTCCTGTCCTGTCCTGATGTCCTCAGAAAATGTTGGCGAACCGGGGCGACCAAATGTTGCTCCAGAGGTCGTCTGTGTGGTTGCTGAAGCCTGAGCCCAGTGTGGTATACCGAGGACTGTCGTCTAGGTCGTCGGCTGCAAAACAAACAGAGGAAATCCAAGGTCAGGATGGTGACAAAAAAAGCCACGTTCTTACATTAGCAGTCTGACAGAAGCTGACAAAATAACCCTGATGATGTCATAGTGATGTCAGCAGGGTCATGTCAGACTATATGGTGAAAGACATGAACATTTACCAGGCAGAGAGGGTCTAACAGAGCATGCTATTAAGTTGCATTATGGGAAATGTAGGATTTTTTTTTGCATGCTGACCCTTAAAAAGAACTAAAAGTCAGGATAGCTCCGCCTCTTTTTGAGCCTTATTTTGTTGATCTGCCTCTTGATGCTTTATTGCTGAAGTATCTCTTTAATATTTAATGTTGCTTTACTTTAAGGTGTAACATTTTGGAATTAATACAGCCCAGGATTTCTGCAGATTTCAACAAGTTAAATTCAAGACTTTTTAAGACCATTATGAATACAATTTAAGACCTATTTCACATGTGCAATGGCAAAAAAGTATGTTAGTTAAATAATCTATCATGAAGCCAACAATATAAGAATATAATATAAGACCTTGTTGTTTCCACACTTGAAGGTGGACCATGTTGATTTTGTTTGTAATTGTTACAGCCTGATTAATGCATTTTTTTGTTTTTTAAGATTTTGGTATCATTGCCTGAATACTGCTTTAATATTAATAAGCACATTTTCACATCTATATTTTACTCTTCAATTCCTATATTACCTAAATTGAGACATTTTGTTACAGATGAATCCAATTAGCAACATTTACCTGAGGAAGAATCGCTCCACTGGCTCCCTGGACTGCCGCATGCTTCATTGTTCAGGAACCCTGTGTCGTCTAAACTGAGGAACTGTGATTCTTTCTCCAGTTGCTCGCAAATCTGAAAGAACAGCAACACTGGACTTAATATGGCTCCAATATTTTGTACAACTGGAGCTTTCGCAACACCAAACAGCCTTTAACAATCAGTCTCACTGTTTTAGGTATTATTAAACAAGCCAAACAGGCAGAGTAAGACAAACATGGGTATTCCTGTCAATGAAAAATGCATGCTGTTCAGAGGAGTAGGAGCCAGAGACAATGCTTACCCTGATAATGTCATCGGCGCTGCTGTCATAATCTGGATGGTCACAGCAAATCGAGGGGGAGAGAAAAGGGAGGGAGCATGAGCTTCTGCATTTACTTAATTTTACTTAGATTATTCTTAAAGGATTTACTGGCAGTGTGTCGTGTGTTATCGTCTTACCGGGGCTGTGCTCAGGTGAAACTTCAAACTTGTGGTAGAAGTTGTTGTTGTTTGAAACGTCAGCCCAGACGTCAACTGTTGAAGAGCAGTCTGGAACTTCAGATAAAGGCACGAACTTGAAGTCTGCAAAGATGGCAAACAATAGAATTTAACTTTTTGCTTCTTTAACGTGTAAAGCATTTCCTGTGTCCATACCTATCTACTTATTTATTTTTCATCTACACACACTTTTCCCACTCACCTTGCAGCTCTGTGTTCACTGTGCTGTCGACTGTGTTCTCCTGAGTGGATGAAGTGTCTTCCTGCATGGACTCATCCATGGGAGACTGAGTGTCGCTGTAGTCGTCTTCCTCCACCTTGACAGCTGACCTCTGCAGGAGAGATTCAGGAAATTAGAAATAGGTCTCTGACTGTGTAACAAATAAAGCAAACATCACTAAAATCAAGTGGAACTGTCATAAAATATTTGCAGTATTTACCATATTCCTTGACTTTGCTTCCTTGGTCTTGCGTTTATCTGCGCAGATGACAGAAAGACATTTTGATCACTTAAACAGCTCGTGTGACTGCAGAACAGAAAAAAATCAGCACCTGCAGCAATGTTAATTCAGATTTTTTTTTTTTTTTTTAAAGTGAGCAAGAATGCTCGCTTCCTGTCAGTCGTCTCACCTCTGGTTTTTAGGCTGCAGGGCAACATCCTGAAGACGCGCATGGCTTGGTGACCTTTGTTGATACTCTTGTCTTTCACCTCCTCAATGTCAGGCAGTGAGTTCATCGCACAGCGGAAGTTGGCTTTCCATGTCTTTGGGTCACAAGTCTGACCTTCCACGTATTTCCCTGCAGAATGCATTTTGTTTAGTTTAACACATCAATAAAAGTACGAATTTTCTGTGTTATTATCTGCAAAGTTTGCATGTACAGCTTGCTCACCTGTGTGGACCGCCCACTTTTTGAACAGACATGCGTCCTTGTCCATCTCCCAGCCATGCCTGGCTGCGTGCTTCCAGGGAATTGTGAACATGGTCTTATCCTGTAAAATACAAAATGAAATACAGAGTTAGAATGAGGCTGTCTGGACATCCAACAAAATATGAGCAGACATTTTCAAATATTTCAAGAGACTGCTGTTCAAACTATGCTGACCTTGTAGCAGTTTTCTAATGCATGGCCTTAAATTATGTAAAACTATTATTTGCATAGCACAGTGGCGGAGTAGGAAAAAAAACACACAAAACAAGACTGTCTTGGTGTCTTTTTTCACCTCTTTGGAGTGCCAGGGAGTGTTTATTCTTAGTTGAGTTAATTAGTTACTTCAAACTGTCAGTTTCTCTGGTTTTACTATTTATATGTATATGTTTGAGTAAAATTAACATTTATGTTTTATTTCATAAACTAATGACAACATTTCTCCTGCTGCCATGCAGTAGAGATAGATAGATAGATCTCTATACTGACTAGGCAGACACTTCATACTATTTGCATGAAGTAAGCCTCTCACCTTGTCCACCCAGTTCAGCCCCGAGATGGAGTTAGAGTCGATCATCTGTTCCAGCCACGGCCTCATCCTCATCCTTGACACGGGCATGTTTGCCTGAAGACATACAGCAACAGAGGAAAGGAGATCTTTAGGTAAATGAGTAATGTTCCGTGAGAAACAGCGTACAGTAGTGGGAGCGACTCTAAACTCCCGCATCTGCCTCGGTTTAGATTTGCAGCCGCCTGCCATCCTGCGGAGGAGGAGTGTGAGAGGAGTTCACGGCCAGGGCATGCAGGCGATCCGGGGGGCGTTTACGCGCAGGAGACAGCGCTACTCACGAAGGTCACAAAAGACCGAAAATCACTTTTTATGGCTTTATCAACAAAAAGTTTGTACAGCTGGACTCGTTTTTGCAGTCCAAAAGTCTTTGTGCAACTATTTCATGAATTAGTAGACGTGCGCCTCAAAGTCCCGCATGCGCCCACGCGTCCCCCTGACCCGCACTGCTGCATGTATAAGACACACACGTTTTTTTTCTCTTCATCGACTGTTTAATCAGTCTGTCAAGAAATTAAAAGTTCTCCTGCAAGCATTGTGTGCAAGAACTACACAAACTTTACCAATCCGGAAAAATAATAAATTAGAAGCATCACTGTTTTAGTAATTTAGGCGTGTTAGAGGCTACAAACAACTTTATCTACCCGTACACGTATTATTCTCAAAACCAAATAAAATTATAAAAAATAAAATAAAATAAAATACAAAGCAATAAAATATTTAATTATGATGCACACCATGTCAGTAGAAGTGATAAATTAATATCAAATCACTTACAGGCTTGCTTGTTTAATGATCCTTAAGAAGAGGAAAATGCACAAGTATAGTCCGATTGGTTTGAGATCGTTCCGAAGAAGCTTCTTCTTCTTCTTCTCGCCTAAGTGTGTTATCCACTTGAAGAGTTGTCTTATCAAGAGCGAGCAGTGGCTTCAGACTGGATAGACACTGTATTTATACAGGGTGAAGCGGGTTTTCCCCGGCTGGACAAGGAGGTGTGCACTGTAAAAAGACTCCGCCTCCAAAACAAACATAAGACGTGATGACTAAAACTTTTTCTTAAATCAGTCGTAACATTTTTTATATATATAATTATCCCTTAACAGGATTGTGCCAGTGGAAATCCATGCATATGGTCCATTCTGAATCATAAATGCCATTTAAAGACGTTACATAGTCTGATGTAGACGGTAAATTAAGCAAAATGTCATGCTTTTACAGTGCAGGCGTTCGCGCATGCGCCTTAGCTCCCTTTTCGGCAGTAGACCTTTTTCCGAGAAATCACGCTGTTGTATGCAAGGAGGAAGTTAATAATAACATGGGATGATTACGGCGACTTCTGGCACGTAGACTGGACCAAACCTCATACCTGCAGGAGCACGACTGTCACTATAATGTTATTTTGTTTACGGTTTTTTAAATATTAAGCAGACAGTTCTGCAGAAACGTTTAAGTATTTGCAGGTATCATCACGCACTGCAGCTTTTATCTTACTGTCAAGACCAAGAGTTAGTTTATTGTCATATTGTTATATGCTTTCATGCATGAAAAAAGACGATATGTTGTTCCTCTGAGCTCATAACATTTTAACAAGATACAAATATTTATATGAACAAATCCCCTGAAAAACAACAATACAGCTCAAAATATACTGTGGAATAACAGAAAGAATCAAATACTAAAGCATGACAGGCCATGGTTTTATTATTTTATTAATCATATATAATATATCAATGATTATATTGTATTATGTACAGTACATAGTTGTAACTATAGTAATATTAATGATAATAATAACAATTTACATTTTTAGTATTGATAGAATCTGTAATAACAACGTGCAGGTTAGAGATTGTGCAAAGTGTGCTTAACTTTAAATAAGAATATGCATATAAACTGTGCTAATAAACATAATAAAAAGCATATGTCCTGTTTTAAGACACCTGCACACACACGGACACACACACACGCCCACGCACATTTATTCCAGCAGATAACACAGCTGACCCCACAGCCTGCTATGATAAACATCTGCCTGGGAGCAGCCCTTTAGTATAAACAGCTCTTCAGCTGAGAAGTCGGGCATTTACAAGAAATGCTGTAGTAATTTTCTGTCGCCACTAGGGGCAGCGCAGTACAGCCTTATCTGTGGGCAGACAGCAGCAGCGTGATGATGACACAGCGCGAAAAAGGAGCAGTTGTGTGTGAAACCCGGAAGCGGCAGCTGCAGCAGCTGTCAGGGCTCGATAAAATAGGCTTTTATGCACAATATCATTCATATCTGTGGCGATCTTTCACCAAAAATAAAGCAATGCGTGCACAACACTGCAAGAGAGTGGATGAAAATGACAGTGCATGATCTTCATTATATTTTATGATAAATTTTTAATTCTGGTGCTCTTTTTTATTTTATTTTTTTTGCATCATTTCAGCACCTAATACATCCCGAGCTCATGTTATATAACAACAAGTGGTTGTCACACGCATATCTCACCGTCCCTGTGCCTTAGTGTGATTTTTGGGAAACCCCACAACAGCGTTGTCGGGGGCAGATACCGGTGTGTCCATTTAGGGGCTTCCCGCGTAGCGTGTTTGCGCGCTCACGCCCGTAACGCGCATGTGCGTGATAACGAGAGTCGAAGGCGCGGGCACGGCTGGGAGGGGAATGGAGGGAGTTTTCCTGCGGAGTTTTCACCGGCAGTCAGTCCGCGGGATTTCCCAGTAAAAGCCAGATATCTGGATTTGCAGGGGAAAATCATCCCGATTTTCCGACCTATTAGGCTCATTGATGTTTAGTTTGAACTTGTAAAGCTGTCAAACAAACAAATCTCCCCTGAGGTAGAATGACATCAGTGTGGAGACAAAGGAGCGACTTAAAGGAATTCACAGGAGCTGCTGACGCAAAACATGCAACGTATTTCTCAGATTAAACTGTGAAGCTCTGTTTTCAGGGAGAATTAGCATAAATAAATAATTTTAAAATGCATGAACATCAGTAGTTGCTCCCTAACTGCAGGTGGAGACTAGAGTTGGACAATATATTGATATATCAACATCTAGATATTATCATCGATTTTGGATGTGATAGTGTTGCCATGTGTCATAACTGCTTTTTAAGGCAACATTATGATAAAGTGATGTAATTTTCTGAATTTGCTCAGCTGTTCTTTCTTATCACTATACCCATATATTTTTAATGATTACTTATCAAAAATCATTTTACTGCAGTAGATGTTTAAGGTTGTACTAATTTTAATGCCACTATATCCACAGGACATCATATTCTATAATCTTATCATCGCATTATTTGAGAATTTAAATTATGTAATTTTACAGAAAATAATGTATATCAAAATATATGTTGTATCTTGAGGAAATGCCTAAAAATATCAAGATATTGTCGATATTGTAAGTCATACTGCCCAGCCCTACAGGACTCCTCAGATTGGTTGCAAGATAAATCTGAGATGTTGCAATATCATTAATTGGATAAGCAAGAACGATATGACACAGTACTATACAATAGGATATGATTCCATCAGTGTTGGGCAATAGTGGCGTTACAAGTAGCGGCGTTACTAGTTTAACTACATTTCTCAGTAACGTGGTCGTAACGTCGCTGTTTTCTTCATCAAAAAGCTTTGCAGTAGTGAAGCTCCTTTAGTGATCAAGTAACGCGGTAGCTACATTTCCCCACGCATTTCTAAACCTTAAATGCGTCTCTTCCATGTGACGTCACGTACCTGCCCTCCCGCCATAATCTGTGTGGACAAAAATGGCTGCGAATTGTCGCACCGCGCGCAGCAGGAGACAGCGGCAGAGGACGGGGGGCAGAGACGTGTACGTGTCGTGAATCTCCATGGCCAAACCTTAACAAGTTCATGTTTCTTATCAAGTCCTCACAGAACAGTTACACGTTCCGGTGTTCACTGTGGAACCCCAAAAGGAGGCTCCTGTCAACACCCAAGACGTCCAACACAAATTTAAGGACGCATATTCAGGTATTTCCCGAAGTTAACACAACAATCGCTAGCTAAGCTAATCATCACAACTCAGTTAGCAAACACCAACAGCTAACATGGCGCTAGCTAGCAACATGTCCTTTGGCAGCAAAAGAATAAAACTGTGTGTGCGCGTGTTTGCGTGTGCGTGAGTGTGTGCGTGTGTGCGTGAAGGGAATTTAGGCAGGAAGAGGTAAGAAAAATGAGAAGACAGGAGAAGCTGAAAAGTATAACTTTGGGTTATGCTACTCAGAAATATTACTTGTACAGGTTTTTTTTTTTTTTTTTACAAACTTCTCTACAAAACCAAATTGTTGTGGTCAATTTAAATAAATAATTTGATATTTGTGTAGATGGCTCCCAGTACAAAAGGGGGCTAATAAATATATTACTAAACACAGACAGACAAATACATAGATACTTTATTTTTACTTAAAAAATAGCTTTGATGTAGTTAAGCTTTTTTTCGTCATTTTATTGTAGCTTAGCTTGCTACATTTCTCTGGTGGGTAGCTCCAGTGTAGTGAAGCGTCATTTAATGTAGAATAACTTGTAGATGAGCTCACTACATTTTCCAAGTAGCTTGCCCAACACTGGATTCTATACGATACAATACAATACTTTGTCTACGCAAAGTTATTCTCCTGTTCTGCTGACTTTGTCTAATAATTAAAGGGATGATAAAGGGTTTTTTTGAAGTGGGGTTGTATGGGGTACTTATCCATAGTTACCTACCGTAGATGGCGATTAACGCCCCCAGCTCAGAGAAGCAGAAGGAGTACTTGTGTAGGAAGCTAAACAATGTCCTGCTGTGAACAGGGTTAGGGTTAGTCACACCATAACACAAATTTACCGACTGAGGCAGTGACAGATTAGCAACTCCCATGTTCTCCGAGGTAAAATTACTGAGTTTGCTAATGGCGTTTGGTTTGTATGGAGAAAGTCACATTTGGCTTTTATAATGGCCATTTCCTTTCGGAAAAAGCTGTGTGACGGCAGGTTAAAGCAGTGAAAATATTCTAAATATATCATACACCGAAATTGATTGACTTTGTAGGTGGCTAAAATACATTTTGCTGTTGGTTCTACAAACTGGGAGCATGCTGACTGCCATGTACCATAGGTAATACATTTGCTTTTTATAATTAGCTCATACAATCCCACTTTAAATATCCCACATTCTCCCTTTAATGAGCAAAATACAAGAAAATGGTGGGACCGCCTGTGTCAGAGAGGATTTATGGCTGCATGTAATATCTTTTTTTTTTTTTTTTTAACATTTTGTAGCCTTTGTTCTAATTTCTATCAACAGTGAAACATTTGGATCTGTAAACTAACTATCCTCTAGAAATGTAACTAGAAAATGACCAACCAGCTCAGTATTTCCAAGTTTCAACCTAAATACTTTATTTGAAACCTAATCCTGTGCTTTCACACCCACAGCGATAAATTCCTGTACACTGGTTGCACCCTTTGTCTCTGCACACAGTCGTGATAATTCTGATTATTTAGGCCACCTGCAAGGATAAGACCGTAATTTGAGGCTTTGGGATGAGACAAGCAGCTTGAGCATTCAATATCCCCCTGGACCATCTGCTTTGACAGCTCCCTGACACTGGATCAAGTCAAGGCCCTCCCTAGTTAGCCTGTGATGGCACTGCAACCTCATGCATGCATGGAGGAGGAAGTCGGGAAGTGGGAGTGCGTGGGCAGCAGGATAGAACATTTTTCAGATAACATATTTGACTTTCTTTGATCTGACTTGTAGGGGGGACTTTGTATTGTACTAGCTTCTTAGAGCTCAGTATCACAAAAGTTTCAGTTTGTTTGAACTTGTTTTTTTACTGGATACTGGCTGCAGACATTACATTTATCTTTTTAATTTTAAAGGTGTGTGTTTTTAATTAAAATCCCTCAGGTAATTTTTTCGGTAATTAATTCACTCCTGCCCCTGTGGTTGTGTTTTTTTTCTCGTCCTTTTACCCCAGCAAACACTCCTAAGAGTCACCTGTCAAAGCACTTGCAATGACATGTGTCTATTTGGTATATTAAGTATAAATGTAACTTTATTTTACAAGATTGTAATAATTTCATGATAATTTCCTGAAAGTCCTGGAAAAATAACAGTGTAATCTTGTTCTGCACTAATAAATGACTTCTCTAGGTTATGCTACACTCTTAGAAATAAAGATGCCCGGAACCCTTTTATATTCTCAGAGTTTTATCTAGAACCCACAAAGGGGGCTCTACTGAGAGCATTTTTATATTCCAAGGGTTTTATCCAGAACATACTCTGGGGGTTCTACAGAGCACCTTTATGTATTCCAAGGGTTTTATCTAGAACCCACCAAGGGGGTTCTACTGAGAGCATTTCTATATTCCCAGGTTTTTTTTTTTATCTAGAACACATTCAGGGGTTTCTACTGAGAACCTTTCCATACTATAAGGGTGTTATCAAGAATCCACCATCCTTTTATGTTCTCAGAGTTTTATCTAGAACCCACCAAGGGGGTTCTACTGAGAGCATTTCTATATTCCCAGGTTTTTTTTTTTTTATCTAGAACACATTCAGGGGTTTCTACTGAGAACCTTTCCATACTATAAGGGTGTTATCAAGAATCCACCATCCTTTTATGTTCTCAGAGTTTTATCTAGAACCCACCAAGGGGGTTCTACTGAGAGCATTTCTATATTCCCAGGTTTTTTTTTTTATCTAGAACACATTCAGGGGTTTCTACTGAGAACCTTTCCATACTATAAGGGTGTTATCAAGAATCCACCATCCTTTTATGTTTTCAGAGTTTTATCTAGAACCCACCAAGGGGGCTCTACTGAGAGCATTTTTATATTCCAAGGGTTTTATCCAGAACATACTCTGGGGGTTCTACAGAGCACCTTTATGTATTCCAAGGGTTTTATCTAGAACCCACCAAGGGGGTTCTACTGAGAGCATTTCTATATTCCCAGGTTTTTTTTTTTATCTAGAACACATTCAGGGGTTTCTACTGAGAACCTTTCCATACTATAAGGGTGTTATCAAGAATCCACCATCCTTTTATGTTCTCAGAGTTTTATCTAGAACCCACCAAGGGGGTTCTACTGAGAGCATTTCTATATTCCCAGGTTTTTTTTTTTTTATCTAGAACACATTCAGGGGTTTCTACTGAGAACCTTTCCATACTATAAGGGTGTTATCAAGAATCCACCATCCTTTTATGTTCTCAGAGTTTTATCTAGAACCCACCAAGGGGGTTCTACTGAGAGCATTTCTATATTCCCAGGTTTTTTTTTTTATCTAGAACACATTCAGGGGTTTCTACTGAGAACCTTTCCATACTATAAGGGTGTTATCAAGAATCCACCATCCTTTTATGTTCTCAGAGTTTTATCTAGAACCCACCAAGGGGGTTCTACTGAGAGCATTTCTATATTCCCAGGTTTTTTTTTTTTTATCTAGAACACATTCAGGGGTTTCTACTGAGAACCTTTCCATACTATAAGGGTGTTATCAAGAATCCACCATCCTTTTATGTTCTCAGAGTTTTATCTAGAACCCACCAAGGGGGTTCTACTGAGAGCATTTCTATATTCCCAGGTTTTTTTTTTTATCTAGAACACATTCAGGGGTTTCTACTGAGAACCTTTCCATACTATAAGGGTGTTATCAAGAATCCACCATCCTTTTATGTTTTCAGAGTTTTATCTAGAACCCACCAAGGGGGCTCTACTGAGAGCATTTTTATATTCCAAGGGTTTTATCCAGAACATACTCTGGGGGTTCTACAGAGCACCTTTATGTATTCCAAGGGTTTTATCTAGAACCCACCAAGGGGGTTCTACTGAGAGCATTTCTATATTCCCAGGTTTTTTTTTTTATCTAGAACACATTCAGGGGTTTCTACTGAGAACCTTTCCATACTATAAGGGTGTTATCAAGAATCCACCATCCTTTTATGTTCTCAGAGTTTTATCTAGAACCCACCAAGGGGGTTCTACTGAGAGCATTTCTATATTCCCAGGTTTTTTTTTTATCTAGAACACATTCAGGGGTTTCTACTGAGAACCTTTCCATACTATAAGGGTGTTATCAAGAATCCACCATCCTTTTATGTTTTCAGAGTTTTATCTAGAACCCACCAAGGGGGTTCTACTGAGAGCATTTTTATATTCCCAGGTTTTTTTTTTTATCTAGAACACATTCAGGGGTTTCTACTGAGAACCTTTCCATACTATAAGGGTGTTATCAAGAATCCACCATCCTTTTATGTTTTCAGAGTTTTATCTAGAACCCACCAAGGGGGCTCTACTGAGAGCATTTTTATATTCCAAGGGTTTTATCCAGAACATACTCTGGGGGTTCTACAGAGCACCTTTATGTATTCCAAGGGTTTTATCTAGAACCCACAAAGGGGGTTCTACTGAGATCATTTTTATATTCCAAGGTTTTTTTTTATCTAGAACACATTCAGGGGTTTCTACTGAGAACCTTTCCATACTGTAAGGGTGTTATCAAGAATCCACCATCCTTTTATGTTCTCAGAGTTTTATCTAGAACCCATGTACTGAGAGCCCCTTTATATTATCACACATGACAAAAGAAAGAACCCTTTCATCAGAATAGGATTCTTTGGATGAAAAGGGTTCTTAATGGAGCCCTTTTCGTCCCTTTTACAAAGAGTTTCTTCAAAAAAAGGGTTCTTCAGAAGCAAATGGTTTTGGGTACAACCTCAGCCCTTCAGGAGGAACTCTACTAGAACCCTTTTTTCTCAGAGTGTGTTTGACACGGTCAGTATTTTTCCCTAATTCATACCAAATACAGAGTTTAAAACACATGTGAAGGATACCTAATGGAAATCATTTGAAAATTTAACCCGTAAAATAAAGTATTACTGCTGTAAAACACAAAATGTGATTAAATGAGAACAGAATAACAAGTCATCTCAAATATCAAGTCATTTTTGTCCCATTATTTTAAAATTCTACAAACATTTCCTGAACTTTTCTCCCCAAGTTTCTGTTAGTTTGTGACTCTGGTAGAGAAGAAATGGAGGGAGAAAATGAAGAAGAAAGACAGACGAGATTAATAAAGGAGGTGAAAATAGAGCTAAAAATCCATTAATTATTGGGACAAGTTCTACCACATATGTTTGAGAGTAAACATGTCAGGTTTCCATGACTGAGAGAGACACCCCTCAGGCCAGTCAGACACAAATGATATCATGACTGCAGGTTTCACTGTAATCGGCCTGCTGCTGGTGTGTGATGGTTTTAAAGTTTAGTTCCCCCTTCAGGCCAGTAAGTGTACTGTTTGTGAGTGCCACAACACAGAGACACAATGCATCATCCTCTATAAACTTCTTTTTAAAGTATAAGAAGTGGTGAAATTAGTACTCTGATCCTTTAGTACATGTACCATTACTACAGTGTGAAAATACTCGTTTCATCGTATCTTAAGTCAAAGTTTTGCTTTAAGTCTACTACTTCTTCTAAGTTTTTAACTGATTTTGAAACTGTCTGATTTTTTTTACTGATGTCTCTGTATGACCGTCCGTGAGAGTGTGTCATTCTTAATGTCTGCTACAGGCTTGGATTTCCCTTGAAATCAGATGAAACCAGCCTGTGTTATTTCCCAGACAAAGTTACAGTGAGGAGTATGTGAGCCAGTTAAAAAGAGGGACATTTTTCTTTAGGTAGTTTTATTTTTGACATTATTTTTCATGGTTTCGGCAGTGGAGACACTAATGCGTCTGTCCACATGCTCATCCAAAATCAACACAATGTGAAAATTCCTACGCCCTTAGAAATAAGGGTTTTGAAAGGGTTCTTCCCGGAGGCCTGACTTCAACTGAGAACCATTTGCTTGTGAAGAATCCTTTTATGAATAAAAAGTTTCTCATGGGTTCTTTGTAAGACTGAGAGTTCCATTAAGAACCCCTTTCATTCAAAGAACCTTTTAATAGGAGAAAGAATTCTTAAAGGGTTGTTGAGATCCTTGAAGAACACTTTCCTCAAGTAATCCGTGTATCAAAAAATAAATGGGTTCCCCGCAGGACCCTCTCTTTGGGTTCCAGATAAAACCTTTGGAATATAAAAGAGGTCTTGATAGAACCCCTTGGTTGGGTTCCAAATGAAAACCTTGGAATATAAAATGGTTCTCTATTGAACCCTCTGGGTGGGTTCCAGATATAAGCCTTGGAATGTAAAGGGTTCTTGCTTGAACCCCATGGTTGGGTCCTAGGTAAAACCCTTGGAATATGTAAGGGTTCTTGTTAGAACCCCCTTGTTGGGTTCCAGATAAAACCCTTGGTATATAAAGGAGTTCTCCATGCAAATACATGTTCTAGATAAAAAAATAAAAGGGGGGTTCTGTGTAGAACTCTCTGGATGGTTTCTAGGTAAAACCCTTTAAATATGAAAGGGTTCTCACTAGAACCCCATGGGTGGGGTTTTGATAAAACCCTTGGAATATACAAAGGGTTTTAAGGTAGAAACTCCTGGGTAGGTTCTTGTCAGCACGCTTAGAGGATGGAAAGGTGGAACCATTGCACCTTAGAAGGGTTCTCTGTAGAACCTCTCACTGAGGGTTCCGGCTGAAACCTTTCATAGATGATTCTAGTTATAACCCTTCATGTTGAGTTCTAGGTTCCAGGTGGAACCTTCAGTTAGCTCTGCTCAGAAACAGTTGGTAGGGTGACTTTTACTTTTATACTTTGATTACATTTCAGAGTTTGTACTTTTTCACTTTTACTTGAGTAAATAGGTTCAATCAGTACATCTACTTTTATCAGAGGTAGGAAGTAGCAAAAAATGTAAATACTCAAGTACAAATTAGAATTTTTCCACTGAAGCACAGTACTTGAGTAAATGCACTTAATTATAACACGAGTAATAGGTTGAAAGAGTGTTTCTTTTTATTTTTTATTTTTTATTTTTTTTGTTCAGGGCTATTTTTGGTGAATATTTAAACATATGTGTCTGCAGTTTGTTCTGTGACAGAATAAAAACCAAGTCGTGAAAAATGACTAGGATTTGGAGGAAGTAAGGAAAGCAAGAGGAAGAGGTGGGAAAGAGTTGGTTTGGGTTCTTCAGTCTTTTTTTTCATCTTCCCAGTTTCACCGTTTTACTTGTTGATAACTCCCTGAAACCAGATCTCATCAAATTGTGTGCAGCGGCTCTACTGTAAATTAAACAAAGCCCACACTGTGTAAAGCACTGAAATGGTACATTACAACGAAGTCTCTGGGTTCAGACGTGGTTACAAATTAAACCCTATATGTTGTAGGAACAAAGACGGCAGTAAAATACATTCAGAGGATCCCTGGGTCAAAGTGATGACGGCATTTCTTATCTTAAGTGCTGTAAATCATGAAACATACAGTATTTCTACATGCCTGCATGCCAACAGTCTCTTTAATTCTCTTGCCTTCAACAGGTCTTTACGCAGATATTTCATGCAGCTTATTTGTCCTTTCAACACTGTTGTCCTAGCTGAGTTTACAGATCCATTTATCCACACATCTTAGAAGACCTCTTACTAACCCACTCATTTTTTTTTTTTTTGTTTGCTTAGATTTCCTTTGCTCTGCGTCAGTAAGTGTTGAATTACCACTTGGTTATTTTTACCCGTGCTAGCGGTGGTAATGTCAGTCTCTGTGGACTGAAAAGCCACAATAACTGTATGATGGATTGTCATGAAGGTCATTCAAAACACCAAAAGGATGAATCCTAATAAATTTGGATGTCCAGTTTTTCATCCTGCGCCATCATCAGGTCAAAGTTTTGTCTGTACCTTGTGAATGCCTGCAAAAAAAGACATTCCCACTGTGTTTGGGGTACATTTTGAGTTGGCATAATGTCAAGGCTTGCTGCGGTTCAACGTAGACGAGGCTAGCACATAGCTGATAACAGGAAAAACAGGAAAAGAAAAAAAGTTGACCCGAAGAGCTGCTTAGTGGAGAGCCTGCTCAACTGATGTCCAAAGGGTCAATTGAGTTGTGGCAGTCCTTCTTGTGAGTTTTATTAAAAAATTGCATGTGACAGCCTCACAGTCGCCCCAGTCTTGTCCTTCTGTTTATCTCCTTTGTTCGTGGAAGTTGGTGGGTGGAGCTGAGACCTCATCAGCAGTGTCACACACCTGAGCAGGCTGGACTCAGGAAGCTGTGAAACAGACCTGCAAGATCCTCTTACTCTTTCCCTTGGCCTGCAAACTGATACAATCATTTGTTTGTATTTTGTGTCCCACACTCATACACACACATCACACACATCACACACATCACACCACTCTCACACAAATGCACATTGACCTACTATTGTAATGTTTACTTTATTTATTTGCTTTAAACTAAAATTTACTTCTTTCACTTGCTAGTATTTTTTTTTATTGGAAAAGCACATCACACTGATGTTTTTCATGCATATCAGAAAATGACATTTTGACCTTGAAACATAATAATATACTACCAGCCTGCCAAAGACGTTTACAGTACAGTGTTTTACATAATGGGCAGGTTTTTACTCAGCAGATTTTTGTATCTTCTCTTCTATGTACTTTGATCACATTGCAAAACAAATAAATGAAGTAATCGGTGCTCTCCCCTAAACCCCAGTCACTCTCCTGGTGTCCTGCTTGTAGATCACAGGTAACGGCACTGAAAAATAAAATACAATTTGTGTTTCGATTATTTACACTTCTTTTATATCTGTTCAACCATTTTTCCCTCCTCCTCCATCACTTATTATTTGTCTTTCTTGCTTCTGCCAGGTGTGTTTTTGTTACAGTGGGATCAGAGAAGAAGAAATAGAAGGAGAACAGGAAGGTGGCGGATGGCACGGCTGTGAGTGACAGATTAGAGGTCCTGACAAGTGACCCATTTAATAAGGTCAGTCACATGACAGCAGCACAATAAGGCAGTAAGCATGTCGGTCACTACCGGAGACACCGTTGGATACAGTAGATAAACAGACTGGGTCTGTGAATGAATAGTGATGACAAACATTAGATTGATGAGATTTATTACATCCTTTATATATGGAATTTTCAATTTGTAAAAGGGTTATCAATAACCCTTTTATGAATTACATGACCCGGATGACTGAAAATCATTACAGACAGGAAATACTCAAATAAATCTGTCTGTTGTCACACTGAAAATCTGGTTTAGGTTGCCCCTAAAGGTGCCACAGTACTAAAGTCTATTGCCACCAGTAAAAAAAAAAATAAATCCCATAGTAAATTATTATTATGAGGTTTTTAAAAAGTCCACATTATGAGAAAAGTCAAAATTATGAGATAGAGGTAATTTTGACAAAGTTGGAATTCTAAGATAAAAAAAGTCATAATTATGCAATAAAAAGTTGAAATCATGACACAAAAAGTAATAATTATGAAATAAAACATTGACATTGTGAGTCATAATTATGAGTTATGTAGTCAAAATTATGAGATTAAGAGATAATTATCACATAAAGTTGGAATTATAAGATAAAAGGTTGAAGTTGTAAGATAAAAAATAGTTGAAATAATTTCTTAAAAAAGTCAAAAGTATGAGCTAAAAATTCAAAATTATGAATCAAATATCAGAATTATGAGATTGAAAGTCAAATTTATGAGTTTAAATGTGGAATTGTGATGAACAAAATATGATATAAAAAGTAAATTATGTGATAAATCCTGAAATTATGAGCGAAAGTCATATTACACTATAAAAAGTCAAAATTGTAAGAGAGAGAATTAGGACCAAAATTCAGAATTGTGTGATAGAAAGTCAAAATTATGAGTTGAATGTCATAATTATCAGACACAATAGAAATGACATTAAAAAGTCTGAATTATGAGATGAAGTCAGAATTATTAAATCAAATGTTTGAAATCATGACAAAAAAAAATCATAATTATGAGATATTTATTTATGATTTACCATGGATATGTTTTGTTTTTTTTTTCTTTTACTGGTAGAAATGGGCTTCCGGAATCACTTGTGACACGTTCATTCACTCATCAGTCTGAAGGCACATGAAATAAAATGTAATCACTGTAAATTTTGAATTTAATGTAATCCAGATATTTTCTTGCTCTCATCCCCTCTGTCTCATCCATGCTGTCACTCACTGTGTCACTTTGTCGGTCTCTGTCTCAAGGTTACTTTAGTTCACTGGGAGTGTCTTACTGTACCACGTGATCCTGATGCAAAGTTACTCTGTGTCAAAGCTGCGCTCAGCTGCAGGGACTGCATGGTGTGATGTAGGCTATCATGGACTAAAAATAACACAGCTTCATTTAAAATAAAACGTTCAAAGCATGTGTGGAAATACACAAACGCAAATTATAAGCATAGGCAATCGTTTAATATTATAACGATGATGATTTAAAAGCCCGAATCCGTGGCTTTTTGAGACAACTTCACTAAACTGCATGATTGTTTTGCAGTAAATCTTGAGAATAAAATTAATATTTCGTTAATCCGTTTGCATCCAGTACAGACAGGCATCCCCGGTAACCTTGGCGTCGATCGCATCTCCCGTCTGATTTATAAACCCTCTCCTGTCAGCAGCAGGGGTGTCTCTCTGCCATTACGCAGCAGCCAACTGGGTGAAGGTGGAAAATCCACCAGCAGCAGCAGCAGCAGCAGCAGGAAGGATGCTTCAATAGACCGTCGGTCGGGGTCTGTTTCTCCACTCAGCACGAATCCTGCCGGACAGCACCGCCATCCCCCTGCCCAGGCAGCTCCCCCTCTGTGCTCTGTCTCAGATATATTGTCGCCCCCCTCCCTTCTTAATCTCCCAGATTGTCGGCGACTTGCTGCAGTCGATGCTGCAGTTTTGAGCCGCTCCTGCACCGGCACCGCTGACTCAATGAGAAAGACATGCTCGCATTCGTCCTGGTCTCTGGGTCGCTCTGGATTATATTAGGTGAGTTCTGAGTATCTGCTCGTATTTTCAGTCATTTTGGTGCTATTTTGTTTTTTTTTGTTTTTTTTTTGTTTCTTTTTTTTTTTAGCACGGCAGGGCTGTGGCTAGACGCGATGCACCTGCAGGGGCTGAAGCACATTGTGTATCATTCACTGCCGGCTTTTTCATTCATCAGCTCTGTGGTTTTTCTACTGCTTTAAAATCCTGTTTCATCCAAAATTTAATGATATTCTGTTGCTGCATTTTGTGTTTTATTTGCACGATAATGACACCAGTGTCATTTTTTTTTATTTTTCTCACACTACACGTGTGTAAACCCAGCCTCAATGCACACGTGTGCTATCTCAGTTTAGCAGGCCCTAGCTGCAACCACGGGGCTTGAATTTCTGCTCCGGTTCTTATTATTTATCAGTGCAACATGGATGGATGCATCCAGGTTGGCTTTACCTATTATAATCAGGTGCAGTGGGAGTGGACAAGCTGCCATGCGGCTGAATACATGTGGGTCATTTTGCACATGAGTAATTTAATTTTTCATGTCAAATTTGTGAGTGTCTTATGTTGAAAATCCACCATTTACAGAAAGGGTTGCTCTCATTGTGATTCAACCGGGATAAAACGTGTGCATTTGAGGCCGGCCAGCTGCTAAGGTCGTGTGACATTGTGCGTAGAAACCGGACACACGTCATTTAAAAAGGAAAAAAACACCTATCAAGGTACAGTCTCACGACCTCCTGATGGGGCTGGTGTTCCTACCCAAACGAGGCTGCACAATCATCCATATATCTTGCTTTTATTTCACATAAAACGTGTCAGTTTGGTAGGAAGCCGGTTGTAAAACTCAGCATTTTTGTCTGTGATGTCCTCCGCCACGTCTCAGTGATGGAGGGGAGGGAGGATGAGGAAGGATGACGTGCTTCATACAACCGCAGATGATTGGACGGGAGCTGTCCAAGAGAGAGGGGTGCTGAAATAATGCGGTCGTATTTTAGAGGGAAACCCTTGCGTTGTGAAACTCTCGCGAGAATTGTATAGTTTGTTACTTATTGTACAAACTAACCGTGTTTTATAATGTGACAACATTGTGGGTAAGATTTGGGTGGGTTTAGAGCCAAAGGCCGCATGGTTAGCGTTCGGGAAAGATAATGATGTGGGTTACAGCAATCACTCTCGCGAGATTTTATCGCGTGTCTGGGGTTCCTTCTAAATACGACCAAATCCTGCGGCCTACCGGCAAACTAGAGAGCACAGCATGCTCCGTTCTTACCGACACCACCCCCACCCTGGTGTACAGAGCCGGTTTAGGGGCATCGAAATACTTCAGAGAGACAGTCCTTGACCTCTAACCGACATTATATGCACAGGAGGAGACTTTTTAAGCGTATTATCCCTTTAAAAAATGTAATTTAAAGTGGTACAGAACCGATTAGAGGCGTTGTACGGCACAATAGCGGAGGTATATTGCTTCATGTGTCGTGAAATAAAACGGCGTAAATGTTGAGTGAAGGGTTTTTCTATCGTATCATGGTGGTAGATTACACACAAAGCTAAGTTTTAAAGCTAAATATGCGCGGGTGTGACCGTTGATTTCTCCGCCAAAGAGTATAGATCTTTGGTAGCAGCTGCACTGCGTGGTTGCTAAGTTACCAACAACCAGTAACAGTTGGGATTTTGGTTGCCGCATTAATATTAAAACGTGCTGTTACAGGCCTGCGGGCGTTGTATATTTGATTTAAAAAAAAAGACAGCCAATCAGAATTGAGGCCCAAAATTTGTTTGAAATATGCTGAATTGATTGGTTGAAAAGTAAAAGAGTACAGTGCAGCCGATAAAAGGACCCCCTGGGGGGATTCATGCCACCTTTAACCTGTCATCACATCCCAACACCCAGCTGCTCCTCACTATAAATAATTCATTTTAATCACCATCTAGTGCAGCCCCACGCAGCATGTAAACCTATTCTTTTTCCCTCCTCAATATTTAATTAAAAAGGATGGTGGTAGTGGTGGTGGCATCGCCCCACTCTGTGGCTAAAAAGTAACCAGTGATGTTTTTGTATTTGAGCCCCGTGCCCACCAGAGGAATAATGGCTTGTAACTGTAAGGGATTGCACCAATAAAGATTAATTTTTAAACACGGTTAAATCTTTAAAGCTCAGTTTTGTTTAAAATGGCTGTTTTTCTAAGAAGGATAGAGCAAAATAATCAAGCTCCTCAAAGAAGTCAAGGGACAAGCTTAATCCAATTGAGTTTTCTCTTTGTTATTTTACAGGAGCATCTGTTAAAACAGCCTGACAGTCTCTTTCTTCCTTACTGTGCTGTCTGTTTTTTGTTTTTCTATTATTTGGCCATATTACTCCGGCAATTCAGCCAATAAGTTTTTCTCTAGGAAAAATTAGAGCCTCTCTGTCGAGCCACTGTGAATAGGCTAACAAAGCTAACTAACTTTTGAACTCGTTAGCAAACAGTGTTATATTTTGTTAACTTTCTAACTAGCTACCAAACAATGTAATGTTTTAAAACGTTACATTGTTTGGTAACAATGTAATGTTTTATTAACCCTTTTTTTTTTAGCTAGCTAGCAAACAGTGTAATGGTATGTCAAGGAAAACAAACAGCTGAAAGTTATCATCTAATATTATACAATCCTGGTTTAATCACTAACAACTACACGTAAGAGCAATTTAATGTTTTAATTTAATGAGTGTGGAGCCATTTTTAGATACTTTACTACCGGATAGATTACAGTATTGCATCATGTAAGGGATATTTAACAATGCGCAGGTGATTATTTAGAAAGAAAGTCTACATGAGAAATTGATCAGGCTGCCATGGGCCTCGCACAAATGATATTAGGTCCTAATAATGGCTAAATCTCTAATAATGGAGTGGTCACAAGTGTTCTATTTAGGGCCTTTCTACTGTCAGTCATCCTTTCTGAATTGCCATGTGATGAACCGTGGACTAATATTTTCTTGAAAGTGTCCAAAACTTGATTTTTCAGTGTACCATGCGTGCTGCATTTTCAGCACCGTAACAAGACAGAGGGAGGGGAGTCAGAGGGATTGTGAAAATGTTGAAAACCTGCAAATTAAAGACACATTGCATGACTGCACAATATGACAGGATAAATGCTGAGTGTTAAGTCTTGCCTGCTGTGTAATGAATGTCAGTCACTGTGCACTTGCACTGAGTATTAGAGGTTGTGATTTAATTATACCAAGGCACATTCCTGAACAGCTGCGCATCTGACAGGTGATTTTTGTTTTAATTCTGCAACAATCGTATGTCAAGGTGGTCGTTTTGGGATCTACTTTACCTATACACGAGTACTCTCAAGCCTCAATCCTGGCGTAATCAATATCGTGCTCTCAGATCCACATGGCAGCTTTCCGTCTGAGTGGTGTTTTGCTGTCTCAGCATTCTGTGCATCCTCTTCCTCAATATTGTGGGATGCCGGGCAGTAATGGCTCAGCCTAATGTGCTGAACCAGGTCTGCCCGTCTGTCTTACGAGTACAATATACAGTACTGTCTGATGGGGGTTTTTGTTTGTAGTCCAGGGGTTTGTGAAATTCTATCTCATCTGAGTTTAGAGGAGAAATCTGTAATATATTAACTATAATCATAATCATAAAATGATTGAATCATCATCTCTGATGACAACACCACAGCCACGGTGTCCTCATTTGAAATTTCTACTCCAGGCTGGATTAACTGCTTTAGTTTGTCTGTTTCACATTAATTAGAGATCAAATTAATTCAGAATGTTTGCTGAATGAGGAAATGTCTTATTATGAGTGGCAAGAAATCATTAATAACCTTTTAGACAGAGTAGATTTTCATAACTATATAAACTGAGCAATATGTGAATGGAGTCGGGCAGGCAGTGAGACAGACAGCCGCTGAACTCAAACTCCAGAGTGTGTATTTTCCGAGCAGCGAGCTTTTGTTTTCAGGATAACGAGCTTAACCTTACACTGACAGACAATTGACCGTTATAATCAGCTGATCAACTTGCAGCACAGGACTTGTCCTCGCTCGTTATCGTCAATTTTCAGTTTTCACCGCATTGATCCTGCAGCCTGACGGAGCTTTCTCACATCTGGAGAGGAGGGGGCGTGGGGAAACAACTGGATTTAGGAGTTTTTGTTTTGTAAAAACATGTTTTCTAAACTGCATTTAGGAAAAAAAAATCCTATCTTACTATAGGTTAGGAATTTAGTCATTACAGAGCTGTTCTAACTGAAGATTTTTCTGAGTGAGGAAGTTATGATGGCATCTGTCATAAATTTGAAATAACTGCCAAAATTTGGCAGCAGCACATTAGACACCGTTAGGTCTGTACAGCAATGACAGTTGAGATGAGGAACAACATGACCTCTGAAATATGACAATTCAAAGGCTGCTCATACTTTTTGATGAAGCTCTAAATTTCTCAAACAATGTATTAATGGGTGTATGTGGGTATATTTGACAGAATTAATGCCCCTGGCTAATTAAAGTTAAAATGAAGAGTGTCAATCGAAGAATAAAGTTTACAGTTTGTATTTCTTCAGTCACAGCCATGAGTTTAGAAAGTATTTCTACATTATAGGACTTTTCCTATCTTTGAGTGAAGATAATTAAGTTTTTTTTTCCTGTAATGAGGCCCCTGCTCATTTCAGTAAAAACCCTTCCAGACGCCTTGTTTAATCCTAAAATCTCAGTGTTTAATTTCATAATTAATCAAAAGGAGTTTTTTTTTAATCCCTTAACAAGGAACAATGGAGGAGGCAGTAACATCCAGCTTTTAACTTGTTGGTTGTCAGCAGTTTTGTTTCATATCCTTAAAAATGTAGCCGTGGCCACAAAGGCCCCCGTGACAGGATGCATAGTGAAGAAATTTAATGAAAGTGGTTTTTCCCTTTCAACTCGAAGGATTTAACATTTTCAGCATTAATCAGCATGAATGGGTAGGCCTGCAACTCGGTTATTTTCATTATTGATCATTTTATCAATTGATCAATTAGTTGTTTGCTCTATAAAATGTCAAAAAGTGGTGAAAAATGCTGATCAGTGTTTTCCAAAGCCCAAAATGATTTCCTCAAATGTGTTGTTTTGTCCACAAGCTAGAGGTAGTAAGTTTATTGTCACTGAGAATTGAAGAAACCAGAAAATGTTAAAGGTGAAATCATGAAATGAAGACATTTAAAAAGAAAATCAGTCTCGTAATGATTAGTCAATTATCAAGTCATCTGAGGATTAATTTTACAGTTGACAGATTATGGATTAATCAATGAACTGTTGCAGCTTTAAAAATAAGTGGGTAGTTTGGGATATTTGAGGTTTGGATGAGGAGCTATTCGATAGTCAGTGTATTAACTACAGTAGATGCTGTTTTGGAGAAGCAGAGAGGAGTTCCAGTATGGAAGCTGAACAATGTACTGCTGTGTACAGGTTCAGCAACAAAAGGTATTTTAGCCCCTTGAAAAAGGATCCACCTAGAGTCTGCGCTACAGTTGGAATATTTTCACCACCTTACTTTGTTGTCAGACAGCCTTTTCTGATGAGAAACTGCCATTAAATTAGCCAAATATCGCTTTCTCCAAACCAACCAAACTCCACAGGTGAAATCAGTCATTTCACCTCCCAGAAACGGGAGTTGCCGCTCCACTACTGCCTCGATCTGGTAGTTTGTTTGTGTCATTGCGTGACTTCAGTGAATCCAAACTATCCTTTTAAAACACCAAAGTCACAGACTAACAGAAACAAGCTAACGGATTGAGGCAGCGGTGGACCATCAACTCCAGTGATCTATGAGGCAAAATTACTGATTTCACCTATGGAGTTTTGTTGGCTTGAAGAGAGCGATGTTTGACTCATATAATGGTGGTTTCCTGCTGGAAAAGGCTGTCTGATGCCAAAGTAAAGTGGTGACGAAGTTCTAAATATAGCCTACACTTACACAGATATTGATTTTTTCGTAGGTGGGTCTTTTTAAGTGGCTAAAATACGTTTTGTCGATGACCTGCTGAACTTCTTTGATCAGCTTCTGTGCTTTTGCCCCTCTCAGCTTCTCCAAATAATCCAAACTTTTCTTTATTATCCCTTTAATATAGCAGACAAGTGTGTTTTTCCTTGCTTTTGTTGTGTAACAATAAATATATCTACCTTTTATCTTGTACCTTGTACCATTGCAACCCTTTGGTCAGACTGACATCTACAGTACCACCCCTCCCTCTCTTGCTTTGATAGTCAAATCAAACTGGAAGCAGCCTTGTTTAGTTGTTCTGTGTGATTTGTTTAAATGTGCAAATATCAACAGTGTAAGCAGACATGCATATTTGCATATGTGTGCCTACATGTGTATATATATTATGTGTCATCCAGCGAGTGTCATTTAGTGAAGGAGAAGATGAGCGCTGCGTGTTTTAGGCAGGGGGAGGGTGTCAGATGGAGAGAGAGAGTGGCGTAGGGAGGGGTGGGTGGGTGTGGTGAGGCAGAGCGCAGCGTCTGTCGAGCTGAGGGTGGTGTGATACGGAGGCCAGCAGGGCCCAAACGAGGCCATCTCGCTTGCCTTCCTCTTGCTTGCCTCAGCTTAATCTGACCGGTGGCAATGGGAAGGTAATCACTAGTTTGCACAGGGTGATGTGATATCCGCCTGAGGCCCCTTGGCACACCACGCACACATTCTCACACACACACATACACACACGTACACAGACACATATCACACCTCACCGGCTGCCTGGCTGCCTCCGACGCCTTTGTAAGTGCTGCTGCCTAGACCACAGCTGCTTTAACCCTTCTGCAACGCAATTACAGATTAGATCTTACTAGCATTTGCTTGCTTTTTATGTCTCTTTTTACTTTTGCTTCAGCACTGCATCTTTGACTTTATATATTTATTTTATGCTTTCATTCCTATTACTTCTGTCCTCCACAGCTTGTATGAGTCTGATTTTATTTTATGAACGATAACAGCAGTTACCTGTTGTGCTGCATCTCAGTTGAGGATGGGAAGTGGCTGTTGTTGTGGGCACATGGTGCAACTGTGTCTGTGCTTGTGCCTCAGTGACAGTGACAGGGAGAAGTTGTGGTTTGACTCTTCAAGGGTGGTCTAAGTAGGTGAATTGCAGACTCGCAGTAAGGAGAGTGTGACAGAGAAGGCGCTGTGCAATGATGATTAAGCATTGGTTGTTAAAATAGCAAAAAAGAAAGATGCAGATGCATTGATGTGAGAGGGAAAAAAAGCGTTTAAGGAATAAGAGAAAGCCGAGCAGGATGTCTTTAAATAGAGTGCTGTAGTGAGGTTACTACTGGTCATCTGTCTCTGTGCTAATAGGCTGTAATCTCCCCACGCTGGACTCTAATCATTGGTGACGTCCCTCAGATGGGCCGATGGGGTGGGGCTTGAGGATGAAGGAGGGTTGCGTTTCCTCCGCTTTAAGCCTCAGAGGTCACAGGAAGTCGAGCTGGCCCATTCACAAGCCTCCATCCCTGCAGTACCCACGCTGCACCAAAAAATCTTTGCAAAGTGGGGTCTTCCCGAGAGAGGAAGAGGAACGTGGCACGAGAGTACAGATGAGGAGCTGCTGCATTAAACAAATGCCGGCGCAGCAGATAAAAATCAATATTTTGACAAGTTTTTTTTTTTTATGCATGTTGTTCAAATGGACTGAATAATGTGTTGCTGCATGGAAAGCTTTCACTCCATCCTCAGGGAAGCCACAATTCAGAGGCACTTTAGATGCCATTTGTGGGATTGTAACGTTTAAAAAATGTCCTTCCTTTCCCAAAATGCTGCCACTTCTGGGACACATTTAGCTCTTTATGTGAGTGGATACAGCTGGTAATTTTTTCTTCTACTCATTGTAATTTATCACATCAAGAGCTATTTTTTTTTTTTTTTTTTTTTTTTTTTTACAGATTGTGCGTGACAGCCAAAGCAGGTGATCAGGAGCCAAATCCACCAAAACTAATTTCATGACTAATAACAATAGAACAATTTTTTGAGATGTAAGATTAACCTTTACAATCAGACAGAACATTTAAAAAATGTAGTGTGATTAACCCCAAAGATAGACGTAAAATTATTATCTCAATCTATCAATCAAGTCCAAGGTTAGCGATAAATACCCTCCTCAACCCCTTTTTTTTTTTTTTAACCCTTTCCCCTTTTTCTTTTCTTTCTTTGTTCTGGTTGAGTTCACATCTTTTAGTTTTTGTATGTTATTTATTTACTTATCTTCAGAAAGTATAAAAATGTGCAAAAAGAAGAAATTATGGAATTATGAAGTTTTTCTCAATGAAAGTCAAGTCAGTTTTTACTAATGTAATTTTAATGTGATTCCATTCCTCAGTATATAAGCGTGTTTACTGAGCCTTTTGTGTGAACTGATCAGCTTTAGGATCCTCAGACTCAAACGTTGTAACTGAACTCGCTCACATTATTCATCTTAAGCTCCTTCAAGTTAGTTTAGTCTTATGTGCCACTTATTTACGGCCCTAAAGATTTCACTTGCTGATCCATTTTATAGCTGAAATAATTATTATTTCTCTTTTTTCTGTATAAATACTATGTATTATTTTGCGTAGTATAATGCACATATTTTTACACACTTCCTATGTTGTCTGTTTCTTACAATTCCCTCTGCTTATATATTTCAAATTTTGTTTGGAGCAACTGTAATGCAACCCAGTTTCCCCTTGGGGATCAATACAGTTTTTCTCATTCTGATTTAACCTGAGCCCGGTTCCAGTCAACCAATTAAGCTAATGTTTCCATTGAATTTTCACCCAACAATGCCTTAGAAAAAAAAGAGTTGCATTAAATCACCATAAGGATTTCCTTAGGATGTTGTAAGGGGAAGTCCTTTGCCTTCCTTTTCCTATTCCTTTGTGCATTGTAAGAAGGTCCTTAGAAACATTTCCTCAGAAAAACTTAAGTGATCCCTACCAGTCTCTAAAAAGTGAAATAATTTGGTGAACATACCAAGAACCATTTTTCAGGAGAAGAAAAATACCCACTGGACACTATGTGCAACGTGTTAGCATGTTGTGTCATAAATCTCCTTGCCTGAAGTCGGTTTTTATTTGGTCCTATACAAATAGTTTTATTTGTTAACAGTTATCAAACACCAACAAAAACTTAAGTTAATTGCCATGTTTAATGGAGGGCTGCAACATCTATGAAATGTCAGAAAATAGTGAAAAATGTCCATCCCACTTTTTTCAAAGCCCAAAGTGATGTCTTTAAATGTCTCGTTTTGCCTAGAATCCAAAGATATTCAGTTTTTGAGTATTTGAGAGGCTTCAAACAGTATTTTTTTTATATATATATAATTTATTTATTTATTTTTTTTACTAATTTTGCATGAAAAATCAAAACAGCACTTTCAAAATAGTTTAACAGTTTAACTCTTTATGTTTTTTGGGGTTTTTTTTAGCTTTTGCCTGGTCCTTTTTTAGCTAGTTAGCCAAATGTTAATATAACTGTCTCATATATTAACATTAGCTATATCCTTCTATCGAAATCTGTCAGTCTATTGATTCCTGTCGATGCTTCTTGCTGTCACAGTAAGATTTTCATATTTCTTCATTACATCATCTACAGCTTGTTGAAGAACATGTTTCTCAAATTGATTTTGTCAGTTACTTCTTGTCACATCATCTGCTGTAGGTTTATTACTTGGAGTATGTGCTTGTTCTTTCCATAGTGTTTGAGGAGAACAACGTTCTCGTCTTCTGTCCAGTTTGGCTTTAATTTTTCTTTTTTTTCTCTTTGTTGTCCATTTCAGAGAAGCTAGCTACCACTGAAAATAATGCTGTGAAATAACATCAAAACATGATGATGTGTACATGTGCATTCTCCCAGAATGTGCATCATAATTAAAGATATTCTGGGATGTACATTTTCCCAAAATGAGTGTAATTTATGGCGCTCCCAAAGAATGTGTGTGGTTTGCTTCTGTATTCCTGCATATCCTCCAACAGGGTTGTTGTGAACCAGTTTATTTACTCTTCACTTTAGGTGTGATGAAGTAGCCATTTAGATTGTTTCCACCCAAACTCCCTCCACATCCTTGAACTTGTAGTTGTGCGCTGTGCTTCTGTCACTGTAGTCAACAATCTCACTTCCCTTTCCCATTTGTACTGTTTTTAGCTAATTAGATAAGTTTGAAGGTGGTTTAATCAAGTGGGCTCTGGCCCTTATAGGATGAAGCCCTGCTCATTCAGGCATCCTGTAGCATGCACACAACTCAAATGTTTATTATTTTTTAATCCAGCTGCTCGGGCACAGTATGTGCTCTAAATGTTTTGTAACGGATATGACACAGGTTGTATAATGTTCCCTCAGTACAGCGTTTGACTGCGCACATCTGTCAGGCTCTCCGGCCAAGTGTTCATCACCTGATGTTCCCTCCAAGCCGGACATTGATTGACACTGCAGCTGCATTTTTCTGTCAGTCTTGATTGTGTTTTGTTGTCCTGGCTCGTTTCTGTCTTCTTGACAGAACTCACTCAGGATTAGATTTCAGTGTTAGTTTATATTGATCCCATCTCTCCTTTACAATTCAGAACATGACAGACGGTGTTATTGGATATCCTAAATAAAATCTCAGTATATGATCAACAACAAGCATTTTATAAAGTATGAGTCAAAAGAGAAGTTCATGGCTCTTTGAGAGAAAGCTACAGCGGTCTGCAGCAGTAGGAAGACTTTTGAAATGCTAATGTTTGTTGTGGTCACTTAAATGCATCACTCTGTTGGGGAAATTGTGTTGCTCATGTAAACAGTTTGATCATAACTCAAAGTTGCCTTATTAGCTTGGTGTGGACTTGAGTCACATGTGTTTCGGAACCAAAGTGTGGGCCAGCGGATGAGGGGTGTAACAATAATTAAAAGTAACCTAGAAAAAAGAAAGAAAACAAACTGACAATGAGCGTCTTTGCTAGCCAAGGAGGCTTGCAAGACACATGCTAACGAACACTAACATTAATGCTAGCCTGCCACGACTGGACTAGACTGCAGACATGCAGACCAAAGTCTGCCGAATGGCCCACTGGCCCTGTTCTGTCGCAAAACTCCCTGCTTCGAAACATTGGTGACAGCTGCTGCCAATCACTGCAGCTGCAAGGAGGGGGAGGTGCAACACCTGGACACAGGAGAGAAGTCAACACACACTGTGGCACGTAACGCATGACTTGGCCGGTTTCACAAAGATATTTTAGACTAGTCTGTTGTGTTAAGGCGTAAATATACTTGCTTTTAACTACGCGTTCGCATACGCATCCCTACGCTTCATGGCTGCCTCATGTATCCTGCGTCCATTTGGAGCGATGGTTGTGCGTGTCCTCAGAAATTAACGCTACGCATACGCGAACGCAAACATATGGTTAAGCAGCAAGTATTTCTCCAGCCTTAGAGTTGGTAAGAAAAAACGTAACACAACGAAAAAGGATGTAAAAGAAGTTACAAGATGAAAAATGGTGTAAAAAGACAAAAAAAAACGTAACAAATGAAAAACTACATAAAGAAGTAACAAGGCACAAAAGTCATAATGTGACATAAAAGATGTTACAAATCAAAATGGCATAAAAGAGTCTTTTTTAGCACAAGTATCTGTGCTTATACTTAAGAAATTTTATGTGTACTTTTGCCTCTGCTGCAAATTTCCTTCAGGCAGGTACAGTATATTCATTGGTGGCTTTATAATGGATCAGTAATGATGCTTTAAACTGCAGCCTGTGTTCACATCAACAGTCCCTTCACCTCCGAGCAAGACCAACCTCAAATCAACCTCCAAAATGCTCGAGCTGAAAATGCCGCTGCGGGGACGACAAAGATTTTCATGGTGCGATGTGCTCTTGATTCCACAAATTAAACCCAGAGGTTGTTGAGTTCACATGCTGACAAAGGTCATTGTTGTTGCTGATGGGGATGCTGCCGACCTGCTGTTGTCCTGTCGCACCAGCTGTAGCAACAATCTTTGCAGAAAGGCAACGGGGATGGACTTGAATGTGTGTGTGCGTGTGGTGTGTTTTTTAGGTTACTACAGGACAGAGCCATAGGCTGTAGTGGGGAAAAGGTTGAAACAGCTGAGCAAATGACCCTGTTTATCCAAAGTAGTCATGCAAATTTAAACATGCAGCCTGATCTCAACTGTAAGATCCATTTTCTAGTCTCCCATTTGGGAGACATTTGAAATCAAATTCGGTTTTGAATTTTACTTGAGCGGCTAAACGTTCATTCAGAGTGCCAGTGTGCTGAAAAAAGATCCTGTAAGTCATTGTAATGAGAAAGAATGAGAATGAGAAATAGTGAAAAAAGTGTGTTAATATCTCAAAATAATAAGAACATTTCTCAAAATAATGATAGATATTAATTATTTTGATAAAGTCTCTCATTATTTTGAGATAAGAACTCATTACTTTGAGCTATGTAAGGTATTATTTTAAGTTTCTCATTGTTTTGAGATACTTAGTTTATATTTTGAGAAACTAAGTCATTTTTAAATGACTAAGTCAATATTTAAAGAAAATTTCTCATTTTCTTGAGATACACAGTTATTATTTCAAGACAAGCAAGTCATTGTTTTGTGAGTTTCTCGTTGTTTTGAGACACTAAATAATTGTTTTGAGATACTAACATTATTTTAAATAATTATTATTTACATGACATGGTTAAGCCATTATTTTGTGGAAGCTTTTCATTATTTTGAGATACAAAGTCACTCTTTTGAGATGAGCAAGTGAGTGAGTGTTTCTCACTAATTTGAGAAATTAAGATATTAAACTAAGTCAATATTTTGATTGCCAATTCATTATTTTGATAGTTTCTCATCAGTGTTGTTTTCGTTAACGATGACGATGATGAAATGATTTTGTTAACTCACCTTTTTTCATGACTAAAACGAGACGTGACGAGCTAAACATAGCTCTTTGATGACGAAAGTATGTTTGTTTTCGTTGACGAGAAGAGACGAGACAAAAATGTTAGTAGCTTGACCATAGGACTATCAAAATGCATGGCATTTCCTCCAACTGTGCGTGCAATCTGTCTGCCAAATGCTGATGATATCAACAATGCACCTGCATCCCGTCCTTGTTTGGTCACGCCCACCGCCGGGCATGCACAGTGCACACCGGGCCAGTCGCAGACACAGTTAATGGACGTCAGCACAAGGGCGGAAAAGACTTGATGATTTATGGATATACTTTACACATAATCCAGCAGAAAATAAAACCGATTGGAAAGTCTAGGCTAGCACTATCAAACTGGTAAGGAATCTGGTTATTATACAAAAGTGTTAAGAGAGTTAACTGTTGCTTTATGAATTGCAACATAACCTGTCAACCTCAATTACAATTTCCTATAACTGTATTGGCCTAAACTGGCACAAACTTAAACACTGTTTTTCATTATAATGACTTGCAGGATCTTTTTTTGTCTCGTCCCGTTGGCAGAAATGGGTTTCCATAAAACAGAGACATTAAATGTGTGTCAGATTTCAGGGTGCAAACATGGTCTTTAGAGGACTGCCAGCTTGTTTCAGCTGAACCTGCAGCTCCTCCGTCAATGAGACGGCGTACTGAGAATTCACTTCGGGGTCACACTGAGTGAAGGATACGCTGGTTATCATCTAAATTACAGGGGAAAAGGGGGGCAGGGGACTGAGCTTCTTGAATCTCACAGGCTTTTGGTGACATTATAGTGTTTTCAGCCCAAATATTAATACTTTGAGGGAGTCGGCTCCTCAAATGGGACACAGCCGCTGTGTATAGTCAACCCTGCTCTGTCTGGACACAGTCTGACACACTGTCTGCGTCGTGTACAGTTGAGGTTTAAGTGAGAGGTTTATCAGAGGAGGTCATCAAGTTTACAGTTGATGTGGGTCAGACTCTGCTCTGAACATTTCCTGCGTTTTATCTTTTATATTATAAGAAAACTGATTTTTTTTTTTTAAATGCAGATGAGAGCAGAACAAAGAGAGCAAGACACAAGACGAGCAGTTAAGTGTTTGCATCTCTCCTGGTGGCCAGTTAGGCGCCTGGCAGGCTGCGCGTCTCCTGCTGCTGCTGTCGGGAGATGTGGCGTGATAACATGCCTGCACTGTAGCATTGGCTGGTTCCTTTAACCCTGCAGGCTCCACATGGGAGCCTGTTTCTTCACAAACAGGTGCCAAAGAGGGGGGCATCGGTATGAGCTTGAGTACGAGCCGACAGATGTGGATTAATTCCAGATGTTGTCCCCACTACAGCTTATAAACTATGAAAGTTTAAAAAAAAATGCATCTAGCATTGCTCTGTAGAGATAAGCAACAAAGATTTTTTTCTTCTTTCAAATGAGATGTGAGATGGCACCTCATTTAACATATTATATATTTATAAAGAGCAGGATAATCTTAAACTGCTTAATAGAATCCAACAGAACAAACAATATTAATAAAATCATAAAAAGTCAGGTGTCACTGACTCTACAATCCCAATGCAAGGCTTGTTCAAGTCCCAGAGAGCATTTCTCAGCTGAAGAGACATTTACAAAGCGACTGGTCACAGGTGAAAACGATTTCAAAAAAGGCTCAGTAGTGACAGTTTAAAGTCTAAAATTGAACCTTAAGATTTAAACCAAATATCACCAGGATTTGCAACATTTTCTATTTTCTACAATGTACAAACAATAGCCTGTTGTCGCTTTGGAGCCTAACCAAGAAACGCCAGCCAGAAAAAATGTCCTCACACTCGACTCAAATCTCAGCCTGTTCTCATTCCCAACGTGTCACACACCAGTGTTTTGTCACTGCCAAACTGCTAAATTTATTATGTCGATTCTATCCATTACCTCACACTGATGGACTCCATTATATCGTGCTGTTTTGTATAGTTCTGTGGATGTTGTTTTTAATTTATATTTTAAAATAAAGAACGGTGTAGCCTCGTCTCACAGCAGCAGGCAGCAGCTAATCTTAGAGTCAAGTGTCCTCTATAGAAAAAAAAAGCTTCACTAGGTGTAAATTTCACCATTATTTTGTCTTTGAAGAGGAACAACATCATAGAACATTGACAGTTCTGACTTTAGCTGTGAAAATATTGTCATCATCCAAGAACTCAACATCTAATTTAAAGAAACCCTTACAGGTAAGACAAAACGCTAACTTTATTTACACCGCCCATCTGCTGACATTAGCTACACAGACCAACCGCTAACATTAGCTACACAGACCAACCGCTAACATTAGCTACACAAACCAACCGCTAACATTAGCTACACAGACCAACCGCTGACATTAGCTAAACAGACCAATCACTAACATTAGCTACAAAGACCGACTGATATCATTAGCCACACAGTCTAACCGCTAACATTAGCTACACAGACTGACTGATATACTAGCCGCTAACATTAGCTACAAAGACAAACTGATATCATTAGCTACAAAGACCAACCGCTAATGTTACGTAATGTAACGTGATTTTTGTTTTGTGAGTCACTTCAGAGATGTCACGTGACATTCACCATATAATATAATTATTGTAACCCCAAACATGGTCCCATCCTAAACCTATCCAAATAGTATTTGTCCCTAAACCAACCCAAACCCAAACTGTGTCCATTTCACAGTGTTATTCGAGTGTTAAACAGGCTTTCTGGCAGCATCTGTTTCAGCCGAATGGTGGTGATAAAACATCAGTATGTGATGAGTTGGGATGAGAGCAGGCTGCAGACCCCAGCTGCTTGGATGAAATTCCTGTGTTTTCCCCATTCATCCGTCCTATCTTCCTGAACATACGGACTTAGTCACTTATTTATAATATATCTCTGACACCCTAAAGTCTTTCTGCCAGAAAGTTGAAAGATCTGAAGACTGACTTCTCCCAGTGCTGCATGTCTCAAAACCTGTCCACTTACAATGTCCTAGAAGCCTGTTGTTAGCAGCACACAGCCGATACGGTTTCTTATTTATGAAATTTTATATGAAATATGTTGAAATATGTCTTTGTGTTGACAAGATTTCACCTACCAGTGAAATATGACTTTGGAGAAATACCTTCACACTAATGAAGCCTACAACTGAACAAATTATCAGAATGATTAAACAAATGTGTGTTCTGTGTAATCACATTTTAGCTGGTTGAAAAGGGACAAATATCACCCAGTTTTCAACTAGAAAAAAACGTTGACAACCCTGTTGTTGCTCAGTGGGGCGTTTGTGTCGGAACACAACAACTGACACGTCGGAAAATAATCTTTCTTACTCCTTCAAGCCAAACTCAGCCTCCTGTATCCCAGCTATCTACACACAGCAGTGTCAGTGGGTTATGAAGTCTGTCTATATTTAGAGCTGGTTGAGTGCTGTTTTCCCTCCTCTGCCTCCCTTTATCAAACACCAGCCATTACACTGTGGCTCCGTCCTCCCTGCAGCCAGGCCACACGAGTCATTGAACCCCACACAAAAGCACATGCAGGGAGCTGCGTCATATCTATGTCATCCACGCTGCCCTCGTCAGATCGAAGCATTCCCACCGCGGTGCATCAGCGTTCATGAAGGATATCTGAATTTCGATGACAAAATCAATCGAGCATGCAGGCCGACACCCAGACAAAGCAAGTAAATGAATATGTCAACTGTCATATTCACTAATAACACAGATCCTTTGAAGTTTCATCTCAGCTTGGATCAGTGCTGTGAAAGCTATTTTATTAAAATCCAGCTGCAGCTGAAAATTTGGAAACTTTGAGTCAGTGTGTCTCTTCAGGCAGTCCTTCCAGGAAGTTGCGATGATCACAACAGTTAATGCAAATTCAATCAATCTCCGTGAATTCTTCACAATCTTGCAATTTCTTCCAATCACAGCAACTTTTCCGCAAAGCTGACCAATCATCGTCGCTTCCCATGAGTTCCACCAGTCATAGCAGTCCTCAACACAAACGTCATACATGAACGTCTCATTGAACTGACTCAGTGTTTTATTTCTTAGACTTTTTTTGCGCTATTATTGCTTTATTTTCACGGGTGCCAAAAAGAACATAAGGTTTGCAACTGTTATTGACATTTATCAATGCTCTGTGCACTTTTATATTTTATAATGTTGTGCTGAGTCTTTTTTTTACCATATTTTGCAGCCCTAAAATCAAGCACAATTTTCTTGAATTTTGAGCCTTTTTGGTCAGATTATTTTGGACATTCAGACTGTGGGTTTATTCTCCTTGGAACAGGTTGCCATAGAATTAGGATCAGGAATAGAATCAGGCATTTTAGGCCTCAGCGATCTCATTAAAAAAATATCTGCACATTTGTGGAAAAAGTTTGACCTTCAAAGGAGAAATATTTAATATATTTACTGAAATGAATCATAAAATGACCCTGATACGTCATCAGAGATCAAGGAAACATATCAGTTGAAATTCTTGTTTCTCTGAGATAAATGCTGCAACCAAACATGAAATGAAATCTCTATTGCAGGCTCCAACTCACACTTTGGACTGCTGTGCTCGTTTTTTGCACAGGCAATTCCTACATATTTCTATTTGAATTATAGAAACCCTATTAGGCAAATAATTTATATAACTATCTTAGTGGTTATCTGTAGTCTCGATGTATTTCCATTAAACAGAAACCTGATAATCATCTCAAAAATGACTATTGTGAAGATTAAATGCGTTTATCGTCAGGCAGCACAGCCAGAATCTACCATCAGATCTCTTGTGGGATGCAGTCCGTGGTCACTCCACAGTTGTAGAACGAGTCACATCACTGTTTCTGTATCAGATGAGGTGAACGATGGCGCTTTTGTTGACGTTGGCCCGTGAAGAGAAGTTTTGTTTGTTTGTTTTTCTATAACACGCTCCAGCAGTTTGGTGTCATGACGGCACGACACAGACATGGAAATGATCTCGTCTGTGTGTGTGTGTGTGTGTGTGTGTGTGTGTGTGTGTGTGTGTGTGTGTGTGTGTGTGTGTGTGTGTGTGTGTGTGTGTGTTGTGCTGTGCTGTCTGCCTGCCTGGCACTTTGTCATTGATCTTCCTATCACAACTGCTGAGATACATCTGCTGTAAATATGGAACAATACAATGTGAGGTGCAGGATATGTGCTGTAATGTGGAAAATGAAGCGTATGATAGGATAACATCCGCTTGCTCTGTGCAAAGCAAATTAAATATGAATGTCAGCTGTATTTTTGGCTTAGAAAAAAACCACAGCCACATTAAAGGGATAGTCTGAGTTTTTTGCATGCCGGCACGCCTCATTTTGGAGAAGCAGCAGGAGGAAACTAAAGAATGCACTGCTGTGGACAGGATCAACAGCAAAACAAAACCTTACACTAAAAAATGGAAACAGCCGTGAAAATTGAAGTTTCACAAATATTATTTTGTCTTTTTAAACATCTCAACGCATCAGATTCTTTTTTGTGTTTGTCTAAGAAATCAGCCAAATCAAAATATAATATAATCAAGTAATCTAGTTAAATAATTTCAATTACAAGTAATCCATTACTAATCAATGCATTTTATGCTTGATTTCACCCAAACATATACAGACATGTAGACAGTCTTTTAAAGGGAGACACTGCACTGAAGTACTGAGCAAATGGATAGACTTCCATAGACTTCCATAGACCTATATAGTCTTCTATAGACTTATATAGACTTATATAGACTTATAGACTTCTATAGATGCTGTAGGACTCAGCAAAAACAGCAAAGGTGGCTTTGGACACACCTTGACTAAATTAAAACCACTTTGCCTTTTTTTGGTTTTCTGATATAGAATAATTAAATAAAATTACATTATGAGGTGTAATATAAGCAGTGGTGGACAGTAACTAGGTTACTTGAGTACTGTACTTAATTTTTTGAGTATCTGTACTTTACTTTACTTTACTTTTTTTTTGGAGGGGGGGGGGGGGGCTTATGACTTTCACTCCACTACATTTCAAAGACAAATATTGTACTTTTGACTCTTTGAAGTCAGCTGTTGCTGTTTTTTCTTTTCTAAAATGCGACCGGCCACACGCTATGTTCCTCACAGAAGGAAACCAGTCACAGAGAAAAAGAGAAATAATTCTAGGTAGGGTTTTAATGTCGGATTGTTTTTATCATGGTGAAAAATACCACATAATTAATGTATATACTGTCCCTGAAGCCAGAAAGAACCCTCAGGTATTTAACAGACTCGGAGAACTCCTTACAGTTGGCTTCGATCTAATTTTATGTGATGATTTTGATACAGTGACAGAATACGACAACACCTGTCCTTTTTGTTTTTGATTGCATTTCTCTGCTGAAGTTTTAATAGGTGTTTCTATAGGCTTTGTGTAGCAGAGCTGTTCTACAAATGTATTGATATTAGAAAATGTACTTTGTAATTTGTACTTTTGAATACTGAAGTATTTTTAAAAGTAAGTACTCTAGCACTTTAACTCAAGCAAAATTTTGACTGAGCAACTTTCACTTGTAGTTGAGTAATATTTGACCAGGAGTATCTATACTTTGACTCAAGTACTGGGGTTGAGTACTCTGTCCACCACTGGATATAATATTCTGTTCATTAGGTGTTTAACTTCACTTTTCAGATGTTTCGCTGTCAAGAAAGTTTCTCAGAGCTCTCAATCTGTTCTACATACTTGAGTCTGTGCCAATTCATGTCTTTGTGGTCATTAAATTTAATTGACCCCAGTTACGCCCAGTGGGAGACTTAATGTACTCAACGGGGCAGGACATTTTATCCTGGAGTAACCTTGACACTCTGCTTCTACATCCAAACACGTGGCAACGAGCAGCGTTTTTTTGCCCAGAACCGTCATCAGATGGTTTGTGTTTACTACCATGCTCATCGTGCAACAATTCCCAGCAGTTGGGCAGCTCTGAACCCCTAACAACATTACTGAAACTGCAGCACAAAAAGGGGACAACAGAAAAGGGAAATATCTGATTGATGCAGATACGAAAAGAGAAGCAGGGAGTCCTGCGGTATTCTAGAGGCAGTTCTGTTTTCAGACACATCAGAGGGATCCCTGAAGCTGTGGTTTTTCAGTTACAGATGGTAGTTTCTATCTGAACAGAAACTCAAGTTAAGTTGAATTAAGAGGATTCGAGCCTGAGAAGATTTTGGGAAAGCAGCGTCAGGGAATTCACTGTTACAGCTCAAGGTACTGTGCTTCTGACTTGAACCAAATTAGGCGATGAGTAATAGCTGTGTTACACTTTACAAATGACTGTTGCTTCTTGCTGACTGCGTGTGTGTGTGTGCGTGTGTGTGTGTGTGTGGGTGTGTGTGTGTGTGTGTGTGTGTAAGAACACTTAAGTAATAGCATGTGGGCTTTGTGGTGATGCCGAAAGATGAGTGAATTAGTAAGTTTTGACCATAAATAAAGAAATAAACTCGTCAATAAATTTGATGTTAATATTTTCAAATCATAATAAAGAAACTTTTTATTTCTGTTAAATGAATAGTCTGCATTATTTGAAGTGAGGTTGTATGAGGTTTTTATCCATCACTGTATTACCTACAACAGATGCAGGTCTGCACACCTCCAGCTTAGCTGACAGCACAGAAGCTTAGAAATGAACTGCTATGGACAGAGTCAGCAAGAAAATATATTTCATCCACCTAAAAAAAAAAATCAATATCAGTATAAGCATATGGTTATATTTAGAATATTTTCATCTCTCTACCTTGCCACCGGATAGCTATTTCCTACAGGAAACTGCTGTTATTTTTAGCCAAATATTGCTCTCTCCAAAGCCACCAGAGTCCTTAAAGTTACAGTTGATATTAAAGGTGTTTTTATCACATATATATTTCACTATACGTCATCTATACGCCAGCATCTGACCCAACTGGAAAAGTTTGTAGATATTGAAGAGTATTTTTAATGGTATTTCAGAGTTTTACTAAATTTGTGTCCAATTAAATGTTTTCTTGTTTTGTTTTTTTGTTTGTTTTTTTTGCTATCAGTTGTTTTTATGCCTCCAGGCCCGCGACAGCCATGGCTGGAGGTGTTATTTTTTAGAGTTGCCTCTCCGTCCATCCGTCCCGTCGTCCATGTGCAATTCATCCAGACGTTCTTGTGAACGCAGTATCTGAAGAAAGCCTTCAAATTCTTCACCGTGACCTTGAGCGTCCGTCTCGTTCTTGGACAGAGTTTTGAGGTCACTGTGACCTTAAGTCCCAATCATGTGAACATGATATCTCTTTATTTTGAGATTATGTCTTCCAACTACAAAAGCAGTTTATTACCCACATGATGTGCTGTTATCCACAACAACAAGTATTATCCGGTCCTTTAGCAAGAACATACATTATTTCCTATAGATTCTTTTATTCTAAGTATTTAAACCCATCGATACTTGTCTAAGAATGCTAACTGCACATAAGACATGAAGCACTGTAAGTGAGACAATGCATGTATCCTATAATGACCTCTGTCAGTAGGGGCATCATTTATAAAAATGTTCTTAGAGTTCTTCAGATCATTTCCGGTGGTGTGCTTACTGTAAATTTGAGTCATAAAAAATGCTAAGCCAAAAAAAGAACCTTGCCAATGCAGGTTTTGAGAGGAAAGTTTGTAACGTAAGCACCAGTGATCTGTAAATCTCATGTTTATTTATAACTGATGGCACCTACTTATACTTATTTGTGATTTCCCCTCGTATAATGCAGCACAAATGAGGATTTAGTCAGGAATATCCAAGGACCAAAAGTGAATCATTTGGAAGATGAGATCATGGTGAGTTCACGTCATTTTCGTAAATCAGCCTCGTTTCGATGTGGCTGGAGGAAAGTTTACTCATTTGTAACTCCTAAAAGTTCCCCTTTTTCCTTCAAAACGCTTCCAGGTTAGAAGCGGTGTGACCTTCGACAGCTGAGCTCCTTAACGTCGCTATGGTTGCTATGGCTACAGTTTGGGTAGCAGATGAATTTCAAACGGTGATTAAATTTGAGCCAAACTATGTGTGCATTAAGCGGTTTTAATGCACATCTGCCAGCCAGTGAGAAAAGAGTTTTCACCCTGACGCACACTTGAAGTGACGTTGATATTTTTGGGGGTGGACTTTATTTTAAATGTCTAAAGTACATTTTGCTTCTAAGCCCGTCCCCAGCAGCTCTTTGCTTAGCTCAGGTGATCCTCTCTGCTGCATGTGGGCTTCCTCAAGTGTGTTGTCACTCGCGTGTTACTTCATATGATTTGGCTTCCGTTTTAAAAAGTAGTTATAGTGCTTCAGCGCAAAATAACAGGTGAATGAGGAAGTCAGTGTTCCCACGGCCTCAGATATTTATACCTATCGGCCTCGCTGTCTGTGGCTTGTGTGTGTGTGTAGGAGATAAAGAGAGAGTGTTAACAGACAGGAAGTGATTCTGATTGGCCGTGAGCTGCAGCAGTGCCCCAACGCCATTCGTTCAGTCAGGTGGTGCTGTCTGTGACTCATTTCCCAGGGGGAGGGAAGGAAACCCTCCAGTCAGCGCTGCAGCTCCAGCCTCCCCCAGATAAATTATGCATCTCATACTGTGTGTGTGTGTGTGTGTGTGTGCATGACAGACACTGAGCTTTAATGAACACTGTGTGACACACGTGTGTTTTTTTTTTTCTACTCTCTAGTCCCACCACTTCTCAATGCTGTAGCGTAGATGATTTATTCTGAGCTGCTTTTACAGTAAGAGCAGGAATGCGGGGGACGACCCCGCAGTCAACCGTTTTTGAAGCGTAAATGATGTGTTTAAGGTCACAGGGTCTGGATGGAGGAGCAGGGGGGTCAGATTTATCCATTAAACACCATAATCAGACTGGCTCAGAGTGGTTTAAACATGACCCTGAGAAGTTTGTAGGAGGGTCTTGTTTTGTGTGTGTCTGCATTTGGTCAAGCCCACTCATATATCTCTCTTTTTTTGTCATTTGAACCTCCAAAAATGCAACTTTGCTTTAAAAATACCGTGTGTGGGTTTCTTCCTGCACTGCGAAAACACGCAGGTCAGACAAACTGAAAAACCACTGCTGAGACCTGTAGGTGTGTCATATGTCATCAGCTCTCAGAACTGAATATATTTCACTCATTCTTGAAAATTAGGACAAAAATCTTAATTTTTTTTTAAGGGGGTTTGATTTTTACTCTGAAATAATGCTGGGAAAATATGTTTTAAAATATCAGACTCTCAGCTATCAAACATTTTAAGAGGCTAACTTCCAAGCATTGGTGATGACTTACAGGTTGATAAAATGTTATTTTTTCATTTCACAGCGTAGTTGTAGTAGTTGAGTTTTTTAATGTTATAAAGCGTTTTCTTAATGCTAATCAAACCAAAACCAAAACATTTAATAAATTACATATATTTCATATATATAAAGCCCTAAAAATACATTTCACCCAAAAATTGGAATTAGAGTATGGGTATTAATAATTTTAATAATAAACAAAATAATAAACAAAAATAATTTTTGTCCCAATGTTTTTGTTGTTTGTTTTTTTTTCGGGGGGAAATTTTAATGTTTATTGTCTTTTTTTTTTTGAGTATATCCAAGGTATTGTGTATGTTAACTATATGAGTTGTTCTACAGGCAAAAATAGAGTAAAAGACAACAAAAATACACAAATTAACTGAGAAACAAAAACAAACAGCCATGGTTAAACGTGTCGATTATCAAAGAAGGGCATGTACATATCCTGTATCTTGAAATATATTATTTTTAATTCTTTTTTTATTATTATTTATTCTATATTTTATTATTTAAACTTTTCAGTTTTGTCTGAATGTTAACAAGTTACTTTTTTACATTTACTAACTCTAGGTTAGCAGATAGGTCATTGGTGCCATCATATAAATGTCTGTCATGATTTCTGTGCATTGTTCTATAGTGCTTCGGACAGGCCTGTTCAACTGGTGGCAAGTGGGTCAAATTCGGCTCTTAAATGGCCTCTGGCTGTTTGATCATTTATAGATATGAATAAAAAGCATAAATATATAAATTCTTCACATAAGAAAGTTGTTAAACATGAATATACAGACCAGCACATAAGCTAAACATTGTACTGATGTGAAAAGGGTTAGCAAAGAAATAATAAATATCACTCTCTCTTGCTCAACCAAACCCCATTGGTGAAATTGGTAATTTATCCTCGATGAACAGATCAGTTGCTGGTCTACTGCTGGCTCGTTCAGTCAGTTAGTTAGTTTTATCATATGACTTTGTGAATCTGAACTAACATTTTAAAACACCCAAGTCACACAGTAACACAAACAAACTGACAGATTGAGGCAGCAGTAGACCAGCAGCTCCTGTGTTCTGTGAGATAAAATTGCCAATTTTGTGAGTGGAGTTTGGTTGAGCAAAAGAGAGCACTATTTAGGTATGATTTTTAGGTGGCTAAAATACATTTTGCTGCTGACTCTGTCCACAGCAGGACACTGCTTAGTTTCCTACACCAGTACTCTTCTCTGCTTCACCAAACTAGACCACCCTCTGCTGTAGGTAATATGAAAACTATGTATAAGTACCTCATACAACCCCACTTCAAATACTCTGAATGATCCCTTTAATACACTGACAGGATCACTTACTCTACTCTAACAAATATTGATTTGAAACCCTTTCTAAGCAAAGATAAAATCTGAATGAAAATAGTGTTTTGGAATTTGAAAACTTTGATTATTACACATACATACACTAACAAAAATCGGGAAAAACCCAAACGTTTAGACTTTTTTATATTTCACGTGCTTGCCACTGTATCAAAGTAATTTTCAGGTCTGGGTTGTAATAACAAAGCTACTACTGTTTACACATGCACAGAAACCCCACCAAATCTACTTTTAGAAGTCATGTGTCAAAATGTGCCTTCTGTCCCGCAGAGCTGAGTTCCACCCTGATGGAAAAGATGCAGGCCCAGGAGATGATGAGCGGCCTGAGGATACCGGAGATGGACGATCTCGGACAGTTCTTTCGCTCCCTGCCGACCTCCACGCTGGTGGGCATTGGTGCTCTGACCGCCGTGCTGGCGTACTGGCTCGCCACCAGACCCCGTCCCATCAAGCCTCCCTGCAGCCTGCTGCACCAGTCTGAGGAGGTGCCGGTAAGACGGAGCACACACCCAGATAGATTAACAGATGCAGGGTCAGTGATGAGTGGGTACATTATTAACTGTGTCTGTATCCGTTCAACCAGCTAAATTATCTGTATTATCTTCTGTACTCACGATGGGCAGGGATTCAAATTTATAATTTAAGCCTTTAATTGATATGAGCTGATTAGAAGTTGCTGTATTGATTATTTAGTTTTAAAGAGATACAGAACAGCAGCAGAATTGAGCTTCTCATTACAAATAAAAAAAAATGAACAAACTTAAGTGAATGAATGAACACAACACATGCAGTATTAGCTACCCACTGAGGATTTTCCTTCATCATAAGATTCGATAGTGACAAATTCTACCCTGATTTTACTCTGATGAATCTTAAAAAGTACATTATACATACTGGGTACTTGTTTCAGCTGCGTAATCACTCAACGTTAGTCAGGGTCTGGGTCACAAATGCTGTAAATATTTGGGAAAACTTTCATAGATATGCCAAAAGGATAATATGTGTCTCACTTTTTCAAAATATTATTTGTTAAAGTGCCAAAATCTGGATGAGAGAAGTCAGAGTTGAAAAAGAAAATGCTAATAAGCTCATTTAGGTCACCTTCAGTTGTTTTCATGCACTCACAGCATTAAGCTTCATGAGCATGGATGGAAGTGCTTTGTGATGGGTTTTTTTTTTCGCCCTGGGTTTTACCTGTCAGGTTACATACATGCTGCTCTAACCATCTGAACAGCTTGACAGCAGCCAGCTGACTCTGCTGTGATCTCCTCTGTATGCACTTTGTGAGGGTTCAAGGTTAATGTTTTTCTACTTGCCCAAAGCCCATTTTTACGAGCTCCTGTTCAAATTTGTTTTATTAATTAGCTGTTATCAAATGATGACGAGAGCTAAGGTTAATTGTCATGTTTAAGCTAGAGCTGCAGCATCTATAAAATGTCAAAAAAGTGAAAAATATCTTGTGTTCAAAACATATTTGAGAAGCATTTACCAACGATTCAGTTCGATACGATTGAGCTGTGTCATGATACGATATGATGCAACACAAGACAATGCAGTGTATGAATCTTTTACATTTTGATTCAATTAATGCTGCATTTGTAGAGCGCTATTAGTGGCCAAAAGAAATCCTGATAGTTTTACCAAATATAGTTACAGGAGAGACAGAAAGGAGACATTACAGTGGTGTTAACATTTTATTATGAGTCTCATGTGTAAATGAGATACTGCAGCCTAAATGAGAAACTGAACAAACTTTAAAACTGTTTAAAATATTAGTGTTTTTGCAGTAAGATGACATTCTACTCTGTTTCATGTGAAGAGTGCTGTGGTTTTGATTAGTGTGGAGGAACAGTGATGCTCTGTGTTACCTGCTCTCACACTGATGTGACACAGACTCATATCTCTGTCCTCTGCTGTCCGACACGTTTTGCATGAATGATTTGCAGCAGCGTTTCTCATCTTCCTTATAAAAACCCAAACTTATTCTACACTTGCGTGTTATGAAAGTTTGGCGGTGCGACGCGGTACGATGTCACTCCTGTCGCTGTTTTCAGCGCGGCCTGTTTTGAGTAAATGAACGGGAGACGCTGGAGAGGGAGGAGGGAGCGCTTGTTTTTGCGTGAGGGCGGCAGCAGGTGTCCAGCGAGAGCGGTGCAGGCAGAGAGAGAAGAGCGAAAACGGAGGAAAGTTACAGCGGCAGCTTCTTGATGCCAAAAATGAAACATATGCACGTCCTAATGAGATGTACTAATACACTAATGTTGCATCAATCATCATCATTACACCCCTAATACCTTCAATTTATAATGTTTGCTCACTGATATTAATAATAATACTTTCCTTTAACAGCGTCACAGATATTTACCTTAGAGTTATATAATTACGTATAAACAAAGGACAGTTAGCCACTATTCTGTGTCTACAAAAGCTTGTTTTGACTTCATTTAATGCCCTCGATTACAGCTGCCCTGGTTTACCATAACCACCATCCCAACTAAACCAAACACACGCTGTTTGTCGCTCAAACATACCACAGCCCCGTCCCTGACAGGTGAGGCTGGCAGCGTTTGTAGACAATGTGAGACTCCTTTGAAAAGCTTTCTGTGGCTCCGAGGTTCTGTGTTTGTTTTTTTTTGTAACCTGAGAAGGTGTTTGAATCTGTGATAGTACAATCTAACAGATGGACATGACGGCTTGTGTACCTGACAAGCACACACATGCGTGCAAAGACACACACATACACCCATGGGTTTCATACATACCAGGCTCTGTAATCTTTACAACCTAAATGACTCGTTTCCAAAAAAGGAATTTGCTTCGGTCGCTCTCCATCTTTATGAGCTTGAACTCTAATGACCCAGAATGCATCAGTGATGTTCACAACAGAGAAGGAAACAAAGCTCAGTTTATCTCAGCAGCTCAGATATTTTTACATGCATTAGTGAGCTAACAGAAATGATCATTTGGAGAACAAAGAAAACAATTTTATTCTTACTCTCCCTCAGGCTTTGGCATCTATTCATGATAAAGAAGAATTAGTTCTTGCTTTTGCAAATTTTATTTTTAATGACACCGACACACCAAGGCTGTGTTGCATTACCAAGGATTTGTTTTTAAACACGATTAAATCAGGTTTTAACTTTAAATTATGCTGCACCAGACGTTTAAAGTAGCCATAGCTATAAAGCCATAAAAGCCCATAAAAAAAGTATTTAAAACTCTAAAACTGCCAAACTCTAATTAGAACCTATCTTAGATTAAATTAGTCCTTGTTGGTGCAACAGTCCTGATTTACACTGTGTCTCTCTCTCTTTGTCTCCCTCTGTCTCGCAGCATGAAGGTGGAGGTCGCAGGTCCATGATGGGCGACAGCTCCAAGCTGCTGACTCATTACCATGACGACGCCAAGACCATGTACGAGGTCTTCCAGAGAGGCCTCCATATATCTGGTGGGTATGACGTGAGGTGGGAAAAATAGGCAGCGGTGACTCACACATACAGTATACAGATACAGACAGATGTTCGCAGTCTGACTCTGCATAATGAGAGCTGACGCCTGCTGACTTTTCAAGTTAGCCACTGTCTTTTTCTTTCTCCACGAAGAGATTTTTCATCTTTTTCTTTCTTTCATCCTAAAAAATATAAGATATTTGAGTTTTCTGTCCATATTATAGGTTTAATATTATATCTACAGGTCAGTATATGCAAGTCTGTTTTTAATTATTATTCTGTTGCTTCCCTGTAGTGCTCCTCAATTTCAAACTCAAACATTCAGATTTTGGTCGAAGTACGTAGCATTAGATTGTATTTTCCAAGACCCTCTAAAAGCCTTCTCCTACCTGACCTGACGTAGTTTCCTGCATGATGATGTCGTTACATATAAACCATCGAGGTTGAGGGAGGAAGGGCATCAGCACTGTGACCTACATCACGGCTCTCTGCAAACAGCTGGGTGGGCCCTTTGAAAAACCCAGAAGAGATCACAGATGGAGTCGCCCTTTAATCAATAACGTTAATTACTCCTTGTCCTGGTCAAGATAAATCCTGGTCAATAGATAGTACTGAGATCATACAGGTTATAAAAACGGCCACTAAAAATCAGATAAATTGGGAGCAGAGTAATCAAGAATCAACAAAACTTACTGTCTTACTGAGATTAAAGAAAAACTTTCATGTGTCAGAATCAGAACCAGAATCAGAAATATTTTATTGATCCCTAGGGGGAAATTGGATCATGTTGCAGTTACTCCCATTCTACAGCAGAAATATATATAAGCACAGAAAGATTACAAGAAAATAGAAAATAAGAAGGTACGGAAAAAAGTGTGAATTATACTACAAATATATAATAAAATGAAATAAAATATATACCAAAATAAGAAGAATAAAATAACAAAAACAATAAAGCAATAATAATATAATAAAAAACATAACAAAATATTTTAAAATAGGTGCTTTCTGCCACAATATATAAGAAAATAATAATATAACAAATAAAGATAACAAAATAATAAGTATTTAAAAATATGTGCATTATTCTAAAGACAAAATAACATAAAAATCATAATGTAGCAAAAAATGTATGACACAATAAGAAATGTTTAAAAATATGTGCCTTACACTATAGTATGTAATACCAATATATATACAAAAAAAATTAAACTAGAAAATAATAAAATAAGTTCAGTGTCAGTGTTAATAAGTGTATCATAATTACAGTAATAAAAATCTGCACCTTGTTGATTTAAACAAGACAAAATAGTGATTTGTGGTAATAAAATGCTAATGAAAGTAACAACTACAACTCCCATGAGTCTTTGCCATAGATGCACTGTCTAACCCTCCCCATGGGAGCATTCAGTTACTGAGACTGAATTAATTGCTGACAATGTTGTCGCTGTTTTAACTTGATTAAAATGACAATGTGGGCAAATTTTACTGCCCCAGTACATTAGTGGATTTCCATTTAGCTTATGGACAAAACCCCAGTATCATGTTGCAGCTTTGCAGAAACACTGATGGAGGAAACGATCAATCGAGAACAGATTATAAGTCATTTATAAAAATGTAAAATATTATAAGGGATACCAAAAGTCTAAAGTGAGGCAGGATTTTCACAGCACACATTTACACCACTGAGCCTCTTTTATCATCGCACAGAAGTTTTCAGACTCCTAGATGGACAGTAAAAGAGTACACACACACACGCACACACACTCACACACACATACTACAATACTGTACCATCCTGTGGACAAAATTACACACCCGAGCAACCCTGCAGACGCAAATAGCACACAGTCTGACAAAGCTGCGGTGTGACCATAAAACATCCAATCACATATTTTATTGCCGAAGATAAAATAAGCCTCCCGGTTTCCAAGGTAATGGCCAGCGCTGCCAACGGTAACGGTGTCAGGAAGTTGTAGTGACTACATGACTGACTCACGGACAACACTCAAACACACCTGCATCTTCAGAAGTGACTCACGTATTATAGTTTACTGGAGTCCATAGCTTGTTTAGAATCGCCGTACCAGTGCAAATTAAAATTTTATTTTATGAAAAAGTGACAGATGGAAGTGAAGGGTTACTTAAGCTAGAGGAGAGCAGAGGTGTTATGATATATACCGGTATTGACGATAACCATGATATGTAAAAAATTTAATATTTATATCAAGTTAATAATATGTGTATCATAATAATGTGTAAATAATCCTGTGCCTCTTAAACACACTGTGTTTTCTAAATAATTTTCCATTATGGTCACTCGCTAGTTGCTAACTGTGTCTGTCTGCTGCAGGTAGTGTACAGTAGGTTTTTAAAGGTTTATGCTTTTATGCAGGCTACAGTGACAACACTGAATGAAAACACTAAAGTTTCAGGCTGTACAGCTAAACAATGAGCTGAAACTCACAGTAAAGCTCTTTCCATCATGTAGGTTCTTTATAATATTTCGTTCAGGCCTTAATTTGATGTGTCGCTGCATGTTTTCCACAGGCGACGGACCTTGCTTAGGCTCGCGGCTCCCCAACCAGCCTTACAAATGGATGTCCTACAAAGAGGTCAGTGCCATTCAGGTCATGTCTTTTCGCCCGGCATGTAAAACAATCACACACAGGAGCTACAAAATGCTTTCTGGAGGCGAAATCAAGCAGAATTTACAGTTTAAAATGACTTGTTAACAATATAATCTTATTTCTCCTCACATTATCATACATCTTTGCTGTGGTAGAGATATTAAAAATATAAATGTAGTACACAGTGTCTGTTAAAGACACAAATAGCATTTCCCACATCCTAGAAATGTTAGCATATGATGAGTTATAATCTCCCAGCCCAGCCCAATGAAAGTAACTGTAAGTCAACACCCAGGTCTAGTTTACCATCTGTGCACCACAGAGGCTTTGTGTCGCGAAACCTGCCTGGCAACCAAGTCTCGTCAAGTCATTGCTGTAAATACAGATAACCATCAGTCTAAAAAAAATGCTGCAGTGTGAGTGTACATGAGGTGTGAACGTTTATTAGAAAAAGAAAGTTAGCAGGTTATTGAGAAGTCGAACCTTTTCTGGTTGGCGTGTCATAATAATAATTTTGCTGATATCATCTTAATGTAAGGAGGGCTGCAAATAATTATTTTGAGTATTGATTCGTATTTTTGTTGAATAACTGATTCAGAAAATAGTGGAATATACATTCACAATTTCCTAAAGGTAATACTAATTAGTTATCAAAACCTGTTAATCAGTTGATCGACTAATCGTTATGGTAAGTAATCAGTCAGTTGTGGTAAAAAACATGCAGGAAATCATCAGCTCCAGGTCACAAGACAGTGTTGATGAGTTATCCTATTTTTGGAAAGTAATTCTGAATGTGTCACCTTCCCTTTAACTACCCAGCCTTGTGCATGTATCACAGCGGAAAACTTCCAACCTCCCTTGAAGCAGTTTCAGGTTCCAACAGATCCCCGAACTTGGAAGATAATCCGCTGACATGTTTTGGAAACTTATTGTAGTGCTGGCAGTTTGGGGGGAAACTTCACTGAGACGAGAGATGTAGAAATCTGCATTAAAGCGATGCCCAAGGCACTATTATGCAACCTTCAACATTCATCAGTGACATCACGTTATTTTACAAGAGAATCGTGGGTGGAAGGTGATTGTCTGTGTTTATTCATTTGACTGTAATTCCCAGGAAAAGCCATGTATGTCCGGATTGGAAAATTATGTTCAAGCCCTCTGCTGGAATGGGCATGCAAAATTTGTTGTGCAACTTAATTTGCTGTCTACACACAATCTTAATCTCGGTTCACTGATGTCTTTCACAATCACGGCAATTTGACGACCTTTGGTTATTAAGGTGTTTCATGACTCAATAAACACAGATATGGATTTCTCTTTCGTCCGAGTTATTGCCAGAAGTCTTTATTCAAACTCACTAAGCCAAACACCAAACACTAAGAAGCATTCCTGCTTGCTATAAACGGTTTCCCAAGAAATTGAAAAGCTAAAATGAGTTGGAAAAAATGTGTGTTTAGATTTGGGAGTGAAGTCATTGCTAAGATCGAGTTAGTCACAGGTCAGGTCATATGAAATCCTGATGATCCCCAGTCTCCACAATTAACACTGGAGAGCTAAGTGTTATTTTCAACATTAACTAAAACTGTTGCAGCCTGCTTGTACCTTAGAAATCTCACTGATATTTGACATGTGGCACTCAGTAACAAGCCTCTCTCTGGTGGTCCGCCTGGATACGCTCAAGGTTTCGGCCTGTTAAAAGGGATTTTTTTCCTCGCCACGGCCGCCTCGGTACTTGCTCTTGTTGGGATCAGTTGGGTTTATAAAGAGAGCAGTGAGTTTAAAGGCAAAGGTCAACTTTACAAACATACAGAGTGCAGTTATACAGTCAAATTCGGTCTCTGCATTTAACTAGAGAACTGACCTAGCGTACACAGTTTTAATGGAAGAAGTGTCCGAACCGGGATTTGAACCAACAACCTACTTGGTGTGAGGCAAAAATGTTTGCACAGCAGCTTGGGAAGATGAATTGGGACTTGGGGCTCTGTAAAATACACTAATGTGTTTTTTTTTTTTTTAGATATTTGCAAAGGCAGGGTTCTCCCTACACATGAGGTGGCACTATCTGTTGTTAATGTGGTATCTTTGGCGATGAAATGTCTCACTAGCTCAGCATTTGTTTGCTGCTGTCCCGTCTTCCCACTCCACAGGTGACGGCCCGGGCTGAACATCTGGGCTCGGGTCTTCTGCACCAGGGCTGCCAGCCCAACCCCAACCAGTTCATAGGAGTGTTCGCCCAGAACAGGCCAGAGGTGACTCTCGCTGTTTGTCTCGATCTCTATCTCTCATCTGCTGGTGTCGTTTCTCTCGCTCTGACTCGCTGTTTCTCACAGTCTCTCTGCTTCACACCAACTGGCTCAGATAAGATACACATAAAACCATTCTACAGGCGGTTTCATTCATAAAAACCCACTGATGTAAACACGAACACATACGCACTCACACTCTATTAGCAACTGCACATAGTGATGCTCTCTTGTTTTTACAGATTTAACCTTTTCTTTGTTGAAAAATGTAAAATGTACTGTTTTAAAGTGGAATTAGTAGGTATATGCACGGTTTAAAATGTTTGTTTGACCTTTGGCTCCTGGTCTGTGTGTGATTTTAGTGGATCATCTCAGAACTAGCCTGCTACACCTACTCCATGGTGGTGGTTCCCCTTTATGACACACTGGGCCCAGACGCCATACGGTTCATCATCAACACTGGTAACCACTGTTACACACTCACAGGGTCATTCAGGGTTAATACTCTCCTCCAACCCTGCTAACTTTTGAGCTTGAGATGTAAATTAGGAATGAGCTGACTGATTCTGCACAATACTTTGATATTTGCAATTATAACAATTACTAAAATATTATTCAATTATATGTAAAACTACTGGCATTAAAATAAATCTGTGAATAAAAGTACAAAGTGTTCTTGTCTAAAACTAATCAGAGTATTAGTTACTTTTTAGACAGTGATGTTTAATGTAATGAGTTATTTCCACCTCTACCTGAATCACATGACTGTAGAAACCCGTGAGACATGAGAACGGTCACACACCTCTGCATCAAACTTGTGAGAGTGCGGCAGAAAGGAAACGTGGCGTGGTTTGGTGCTTATAAAAATACAGCAAGATGCACTGTGTGTGACAAGAAGGTGCTGCACAGCAGCAACGCAAGTCATTTCCTCAGACACTTAAAATACATATGCAAGCTGAACAAAATTGCATTTTATCATAGTATCTCTGTGAAATAATAGACTATATTTTACACTCAATAGCACAAATAATTCTTTTTAATTGTGCTAATTGTGTATTTACATTTGTGATACATTTTTTTTAAATTAATTGATGTGTATTAATGTGCATGTGTCGTGATTTTTCAATTTTCTTTAATAAAAATGACAAGTATATTGAAAAGTCATATGCACATTTAAGAAATTATCAGTATCAGATTTGGTATCAGTAAAATTATAAAGTGTCATTATCATGTCAAATTAAAAAAAAAAAAGTTTGGTATCACCCATCCTTAATGTGAACATGACAAGCAATTCTCTCCTCATGGAAGCAATAAACCACGAAGGCTGCAGATAAATAACTTTATCAGTTTTTTATGACTGCAGATACATTCAGTCAGCAACATACTTTTAGCAGTGGAGCTCCCCTCACTGGTGTCTGAGAGCACTGTTGTCATGAGTTACTTCCTGGATAAAATCTTGTTTAAAGACTGAAAATCCTTAGAAACAGTCATAATGTGATAATTCTGCTGCAAATAGGTGGCTGCTGAGTAATTGGCCTTATAAACACTGCTGAAAGAGGCAGAGTTTTGTAATAAACTTAATTGTTTGAATCAGAAATGGATTGAACTCACTCTTCAAAGCACCACAGTGGTGTGAGCTTAGACTAGAAGAAAAGACTGAATGAGCTGCATAGTCATTTACTAATCAGAAATAAGTCCCCCCAAAGTTAAAACACAACTTTGATGCTTTGGAGCTCTAAAATCCCTCTCTAAAATCAAAAATTTGATCAAATCTCCGTATGTTTTGTTCGCTTTGGTTTTTTTATTCTGCTGATATTCACACAAGGGTGCGTGTGCTCTTGTGTGCTCGTGTCTTTTCAGCGGACATCTCCACGGTCATCTGTGACAAAGTAGACAAAGCTCAGGTGCTTCTGGAAAACGTGGAGCGGAAGGAGACTCCGGGCCTGCGAAGAATCATCCTGATGGATGCATTTGACTCTGCTCTCGTGGAGCACGGCAAGAGCTGCGGCGTCGACGTGCAGGCCATGCATGAAATCGAGGTACAGTATGACGTGACGGGGGAAAAAACAGCTATAGAGGGTCTGGTGGGGGACGATGTTACTGTTATTTTCACATCTACCTTGTGGATTTTTTTTTCTCAGAAAGTTGATACCATCAGTTTGCTGACTGTGATTAACCTAAATATTTATGCCTTGATTGTCAGTGAAACTGCGTCTGATCTACACTAATGACCACAGCGGCGCCATGCTTTTTTCTGATCTGGTCAAAGTTGAGTGTCTCAAATATGCACAAACTGAAATTCTACAACAGCCAGTCAAAACAAAACTGATTTTATCAGCAAGATATCTGAAAAATAAGTCATCTGCCAGGCATGTTAGGTGAGATCTTTATCTACTCTACTCTGGTTGCACAAAATCTGACAAATGTGGCATTACACACGCACAGAATCACACACAGACAACACAAGGTGCGCCTCTACGTCTGAAGTGGGCATTTACAGTAACTGCACTGCTCTTTCAATTCCTGTAACTGTTAATGCTTCATTAGCAGAATCACACCAAACAGACATGTGAAACCAGTCCAGCAGATCACAGCTAATTTAAGAAACATGCAAATATTTTTCCCTTTTCCTCTGGCTCCATCACAAAGACAATGTGTGTGAGAAGGGAAAATAAAACATTTGGTGTGTTTGAATAAAATAGATGAGGGATTTATAGCACACTGAGGATGCTCAAGTGATTTTCAGAAACCCAAGACAATGGCAGGCAAGCAGCCAGCAGTCACATGTGTACATATCTGTCATTGTTCTTTGATGAAAACCCTTAATGGAAGTGTCTGCACTGTGTCAGTGAGGTAAACGCCCCAGTTCAGCTGGTTTACCACGTGTCTTCAAAGAAATGAGATGAGGATTTATTGTAAGTGCTGTTAAACACTGACCTACAATCACAAAGTCAGCAGTAAAGTGTGCACAAATGCAGGGGGCTTGGCAATTTTTTTTAATTTTACTTTGAAGAGATGCCCCTCTGAGCACGTTTGCTTATCATCAACGTAGAACCCCAAAAGTTGGCAACCAGTTGAATCACACATTCTCTGGAGAACTTAGACCTGTGCCGTCCTTGGTTTTAGAAAATTTACTGACAGAACTCACAAGACCCTCACTATTCAAGGAGTCATAGGAAATAACACTAAAGCTGTGTCTAATCATACTATTTCATATCAAGTGTCAAGTCCAGTGGTAACAGTTATTTTCATGTTGTTTTTTTCTTCCAGGCTCTGGGCAGAGAGCACCACAGAAACCCCATAGTAAGTACTGATTCAAAATCCCACTATACGTACATGTGGAAAGATGCACCGTGTTTAGCAATGTTGGTGTGTCAGTGAATATATCTCAACTCTTATTAAATGTATTATCATGAAATTTTGCGCAAACCACTACTCTACTCTGTTTAATGCTTATCAGGAAATGTTAGCATAATTAAAAAGCAATAATTTAGATTTTTTTTTTAAACCTGCTTAAAGTTGAGAAAAGTAAACATTTCAAGGCAACTTAGTTCAATAGATTTTTGAGTTCTGAGTCCGACTTATACCAACAAATAATGTTTTGTGGAGATTATTTACTTTAGATACATTTGAATCTTTGAATTTTGGAATCACCCACCAAAAATTGCATTCCAAACAATCAAGATTAATTGACTAAATAAAGATTAACGTTTATCTAAAGAAGGAAAGGAAATTATCTAAACAAAAGATTATAGGTCGGCAAAACTTTGTTTATTCATTTCAAAACGTAAAAGTTGAGTTTAATTAAAAACTCAAAAATCTAGAGGAGGCAGTTTAAATTATGAGAATTCTCAGCTTTTGTGGTGTGGCCTCCCAGAGCCGCTAGCATAGTCTTGCTTTGACTGTAAATCAGGATGAAACACTTCTTTTTGGTGTTAATATGAACTCAGTCTAACAGCGCACGTATTTGAACTTGTTTAGAGCCTGTTAATCTGGTCCTAATAATGTGACATTCTCTTATAAATAGATAAAAACATTTATCTGTAACGTGACAGATATTTTAGCTTCACTTACTTGTTGCTCTTGTTTACTAATAAATCACTCAACACTGACAACTTAGCCCTCCGGCTGCTGGGTATTAGCCAGCTAAGCTGGTATTTACTACTCAGAAAATCAGAGAGATTTACTTTAAACAGCCCAAGTGACACATTTTTGGCAAGTTACACCTGAAGACCACGTGTACTACTGCTGGTACAATACAACTATAAATACAGCTGTTCTACATATGTAAACAAATGTTAATCTATACTAACGTGATGGTGCAAGTCAGTGCCAAGCAGAAGTTACATGTCAATCTCATGCTTTGACTGGTACCATTATTTCTCCACAGCCACCAGTACCAGATGACCTTTCCATTGTGTGTTTCACCAGTGGAACCACGGGTAAGAACTGTGTGAAGTAAATGCTTATATTTGTGTTTTGTTCTGAGAAATTCACAACTACAAGTCATTTATTTATTTTTATTCCAGTTAATGTTAATCACACGTGTTCTTTTAATAAAAAATAAGAGAAGACAATTAATGATATGCTAAGAAAATTAAATGCAATATTAGGTTTGGTGCATTAAGTATCTAAAAATGCACAGCGTAGGTGATAATCTTTATTTTTTCCATTGTTAAACTCCTTCTTTGTTAGTATCTGTTTGCAACCCCATGCAAAATGCTTCTTATAAATACTGCATGATGCCAAAACTCCAACATGTTCAGTATGCCCCAATATAATTAGCCAACAACCACACCTTTAACAAAGTTTCTCACGCTGACGTCAGTCCGAACGATGTTTTCGTCCTCTTAGCGGCTGCACTACACTGACCCGATACTACTCCCTTAAATTCTGGCAAAGCAATAAAGCGGTCGCTGACTCATGATCGAATAATCTTTGTTCTCCTTGTTGTTTATGAGTTTACAAGTTATAAAACAAAGTTGTCCAAGATTTTGTCAATACAAATAAAGCAGCTGCAGAGGTCAGACTTCTCAACAGGTAACTTTGAGTTCAACTAAATTAACACACCAGGAAAATGAGATTAATGACTGATCTGCATTATGAAACAAGTTGGACAGGAGAACCTGCTGATGACACACATAATATTGTCAACAACATTCCTCTCCAAGTTAAATTAGTGACGATGCAGCTGCTGGTCAAACATAACACATGCTTTCATTATAATTTTTTATTAAGAAGCCTGGCAAGAGTCCATTCTGGGACAGTAACGAAGTTATTCACTAATAAAGCTGTGGTGAGCTGCAACATCAGTCAACACCTTTTTGCTTTTTATTGTACGTGTTGATCCCATGTGACTCAGTGGACACAGCTTTCCCAGTTTAAACTGTTATTACCCATGACCACCCTCTCATGGTGATGCTGGGTGCTGCCAGTGAATTAAATTAAATTAGATAAAAACAAGCAGTTCAAGGCATTTTTTTCACACTTGATATGCACTTAAAAAAACATTCAGTGATTGAATACAGTGACTGCACAGTGATAAATGTATGCTTTAAAAAGCATTTGGGATCTTCTGAGTAAATGCAAGTGTTCACAGTTCAAAATTAGAAATGAAGCAAAATAACAATAACTGGTTGAGTTAAAGAACATTTATTCAAATACATTTACTAGTGTGAAAAAAATATTTTGTCCTTAATGATATTAATCACTACAATTGTCCTACAGCCAGAGTCTGACATGAGAAAGTCATTTCGACCCCTGTTTTATTATTGCGGTTCTCTGTTTTATACATGGATTTTAAATAAAAAGATAAATACCATCACGTCCTCTTTAACCTACAAACTATAATCTTGTCAGCTTCCTCATGTAGATGATCACCCCACTTTTTACAGCTCATCTTTTGGAGCGGTGGGACAATTATTTACCCGGCAATGTTTCCTACATATTATTTAGTCAGTTTCCTCTATTTATATTCTGAATACAGAATGTGCACAGAAAGGTATGGTGCAGTGACATGAATGAGATTTGCTCTGAAATGCCGGAGACTGATGAAGAAAATAAACCCAGGAAAACTGTATTTTTTTTTTTCTGGTTAGCTCCAGGGTTCCCAAACTTTTTCATGTCAAGGAGCCCCACAGTAGATGCACATTTGACCATGGACCTCCAGTTTTGAGAGGATTTTGTTTCATGGAGTCCCCTCACATTTACAGTAAATGGATCCAGTTTCTTCACAGCAGCAGCAGAGTGACATAATCACTCCCTTGCGAGCCCAGAAATGCTCGAGGGCGGCGCGTTCATGTGAGTGAGGAGGCACCGCTGCCTTTTTTTTTTTAGGGAGGTCTTATCCCACAGTCAGCGCCAACCTCTGAACAGACACGGAAACAAACGCAAGGTCGTATCAGGACACACTGGTGTCGGTTTACAAGTGACACAGCTCGCCACGCTTACCCAGAGTCCACTGAGAACGCCGCCACCTGCTGGCTGCAGCCACGCCAACACGGGGTGAAGTTTTCCATAAATCAGTTTGCATTTCTCGAGAATTCCCTCCGTCTCTGTTGCGACATCTCCCCGGCCCTGAAGCTCAAACATTGCTCATAGCTGTGGGAGTCAGCTGACTCGTCTGGAAAGAGGAACACTGTGTTTAAGACACATTGCTTCATGTAGACGACTGCTGTGCGGTTAAAAACGGGCCTGAGCAATGACATTACAGTAACTGGAAACAAAATATGGTAAATTTAGTCTGTTGTAGGAATTCACAAACACACACACACTGGGAAAGAGCTATTTTAAATTTTGACACAATAGATTTCTCTCTTTTTTTTGTCATAATAGTTGCAACATGGCTTTTAAAACACAGTCTGGTAATTTAAGTGAAATATTTATTTATAGATTTTAGAGGTAAAATAACTGGAAAAATAAGAGAAATATTCCAACACAGGGCTGAACACTATATCAATATTTTAGTGATATTGTGATGTGAGACTAGATCTCATCTTAGAGTTTAGATATCGTTTTATCTTGATTTGGCATTAGTTTTGTCTTTTCCTTGTTTAAAAAGCTGCATTACAGTAAAGCTGTTCTATTACTTACTTAGTTGTCATATCCAACCATTTCCCATGACAAAATAGTCTACTGTACAATATTGTTGCGTGATCAATTCAAGGTGTTTGATCAGTAATATTGTGATTTTTGATTTTGTCCATACTGTTGAGTTCTACTGCCAGTGTTTAACTTTATTATGTATGATGTTTATGTTATAATATTACGGCTGGATTCATGTGCATGTTCCATTTTACTGACATTTAAGGTTGCGTTCATTTATCTGTTGGTTATTTTACTCGGCTGTATAGCAATGAATTATTTTCTTCAAGATCAATATGTTTATTATTTGAGAATTTGCAGTGTATAATTAACCAGAAAATGTCGAGATATATATTCTATATTGTGTCAGAGCCTAAAAAATATGTAGGTATTTATTATGAGCCATATCAACCAGCACACCAAATTTTAAAATTTTGATTTATCACAGGATTAAATTATTAAATGCAGGTGAATTTTGGAAAAATAATTTAGAGTGTATTACATTTTAAAAAGTTTTTTTTTTTTTTAACAGTTATACAGGATGTGAAGTCTTCACATGAGAAAAGAATTAAACAAGATGAAACACTTTGTCTCACTTTGGTTTGCAAACCCGCACGCCATCACTCCAGTACCAGAACCAACCTGTTACCCGCATGTATCTACAGTGAAATCTGGTCCAGTAAAAACCCGTTTATACAAGTCCTGCAACCTGACCTGCGATTAAACACACAGGCTATACCATCACTCGTCACTCAGGTAGTCACTTTGGTAACGGCCGCCTTAAGTATGGTCTCACACACACACACACACACACACACACACACACACAAAAGGTGAAAACAGTGTCATGAGTTTGTGTTTAATTCAGCACCAATCAGCATGTTTTTCACTGAGAAATCTTATTTGTGGAACAGTTTGCCTTTCATCACCACTGTCCTCCGTCACTTAAATAGTGCTGCCAACCAACAAAAGCTGGTAGCGAGTTGAAGTTTGCACAGAAACTCAGTTTATCTTTATTGATACCGACATATGACGCCTTTTATCTTGTGTTTCTAGAGTTGTGTGTTTTCCAGACATGTAAGGAATTGTCATATTTCTTAAAGGGAGTTTGGCATAATACTTTCCCTGGAAAGCTCAGGGAGCTGTACTTAACTCAGTGTGGTTATATGTATATTTTTGTAACTTTTTGTCACCACGGCAGAAAAAAAAATCTTGCACCCCACTGTAATTATAATCTAGACACCCATGCCTGCAGCTGTCAGTGTACTTCATCGGCAGCAATGTGGCTATCGGAAGGTAATACTTTTTAAAAACTTTTTACCAGCAGCAAAGTCACTGATAACATTATTCTCACAGTCTTTGATCACTCCAAATTTTGTCCCAAAACGTCAGACTTGGCCTTCGCCAATGTATTGTCCACAATTAGATATTCTCCACTGGCTAATTTTGCCATTTTGATGTACGAGCTGATGATGTGCTGAGAGATGTCCTGGAGTTGGGACAGATGTGAATTTAGGGGTCAAAGAAATTCTGGCAATTGATCAGTCTTGATAATATTAGCTGGTTTAGAAGAAAACATTTATTATTTACCCAAGGTTGGTTCAGGACTATTATTGAATGAAATCCTCTGATATATTTTGCTCCCCACACCCCCTCTGTGAGTGCGAGCCCCATAATAGCTCCTTTGTTAACACATATCACCGTCATCCTTGTGTTGCAAGGCATTACATGCACGTGAAGTTCAGAGGAAAGCCTTGTAAAACCCAGGCTTGTTTTTCCATGTCAGATTTCTTTTGTCCTCCCGTTGGTTGTGTGTGTGATCCTCGAGTCGGGCAGGTGCAGGTGTGTTTCACCTCTGTGATTTTTGGCTGTGTTCTGTGCCTGCTTCCACAGGGAACCCAAAGGGAGTCATGCTCACCCATGGGAACGTGGTGGCAGATTTCTCAGGCTTCCTCAAAGTAACAGATGTGAGTGACCCGCTCATGATGATCTTTTGAAGACATTGTAATACATTTACCGAGTTAGTTCTCTCTTCTCTGCAACTTCTGGTTTTCATTAAGTTGCTGTGTTGCAAGATCTTTTTTTTTAATGTAAACTGATTGTTTCCTTATTTATATCTCCTGCAGAAAGTCATTTTCCCTAACCAAGATGATTGCCTCATTTCCTTCCTGCCACTGGCTCACATGTTCGAGAGACTCATTGAGGTAAATGGGTTGAACCGAGATATATCTGACCACAGGAATGTGATAGTTATGAGTTTCAAGATGTTAAGCAGCAGGGGAAGGAGGGTGGGCGTTAATTTGAGATTATTTCGTGTGTGGGAGGGAGACAGGAAGGGAAAGAGGGAGGGACTTGCCTTTCCTCTGTTTTTCTTTGGTTTTGCTTTCCAACTCTGACAGTGACTTCCATACCTGCCTCTTAGAGCCACTGGCTGGGATGTTGCATCATTTCCTAGCATACACACACACACACACACACACACACACACACACACACACACACACACACACACACAGTCACATATATGTATGTTCTTTAGAAAAATCAGGTAAAGGTGTGAAATCTAATTTACTGTAAATCTGTTTTCCTGCAGCTGCTCCCTAATCACATTTAACCCGTGCGCTCATAGAAATAAAGGTGCTAACTAGAACCATAAAGAGTTCTACAGCTTATCCCCATAGCAGAACCCTTTTTATCTACTTTGAATCCTTTTGGAGAGTTCTACTGAGAACCCAGTGTAAAGGGTTATACCTAAAACCTTCTGTGAAAGGTTTCACCTAGAACCCCCCAAGAAAGGTTCTACAGAGAACCCCTCTATGGTGTAATGATTCCACCTGGAACCCTCTTTGGAGGTTCTGTACAGAACCCTTCCAACTTCTAAAAGATACTGACAAGAACCCCTTTATATTCCAAGTGTTTTATCTAGAATCCACTCAGAGGGTTCTACCAAGAACCTTTTTATATTCCAAGGATTTTATCTAGAACCCACAAAGGGGATTCTACTCAGAATTCTTTTATATTCCGAGCATTTTATCAAGAACCCACTCAGGGGGTTCTACTGAGAACCTTTATATTCCAAGGGTTTTATCTAGAACCAACCCATGCAACTCTACAAAGAAATGTTTTATTTTTCTACCAAGAAACCTTTTACATTATGTTACGAAAACCCTTGATAAAAGAGTTCTTCAAGGATTTCGACAATCACCGAGGAACTCTTTCTTCTAAAAAGGGTTCTTATAAAAAAAAAAAAAAAACCCTCAGAGGAACCTTGTCTCCAAAAAATGGTTGTTCAGAAGCACATTGTTCTGGGTAGAGCTTCTGCCCTGCAGGAAGACCCCTTCAGGAACCCTTATTTCTAAGAGTGTACTTTACCTCCTCTCTTATATTTGAACCACATCTGTCATATTTAAGTGTATCGTGCTGCTCAGTTTTAGTCGTCAGATTCGGGCTGCTGGGTACAGTAGTGTAATGACAACACGCACCATGTCCTTACAGTCCTTACAGTGCTAAAATTTGACAAAGAGTCTACTGTTCCACGGTGGAAAACAACTTGATTTTTAAGTTTCAATTTTAGTCAGAAAGGAAAGTTATCCCCTTCATCCCACGCTGCTGCCAAAGGGACACTTTCCCCGTTCCAAGTCTCAGCCCAGTAACAAACCTGTTTACATGTTTGAGATATTAGGTCGCTCCGGCCCGCCAGACCCATTGAATGACTGAGATTGTTCTTTAAACTCTCATCATTCCCCACTGCATTTCCAAAACCAGCCATTAAATGACTGAAGTATGAAAAAATGTCCACACGTTGGAGGATTTTCCCTGGCGTTTCTGCCCGGACAAGGACAATGGTTCCCCTGAGACACAAGAAAGCACACGCGCATGCACAGTGGTGCCAACGTCAAGTAGAAACAAACAGTAGAGGTTGCATAAGATTATTTAAAGGGATAGTTCGGGTTATTTGAAGTGGATTTATATGAGGTACTTATACACAGTCAGTGTATTATGTACAATAGATGAAGGTCAGCATTGAACCCAGTTTGGAGAAGCAGCAGGAGTACCAGTGTAGTAAGCTAAGCAATGTCCTGCTATGGACAGAGTCAGCAGCAAAAATATCAGTTTAACCAGACTCCATTGGCAAAAATGATCATTTTGCCTCACAGGTCAAAGGAGTCGCTGGTCGATCCCTCCCTCAGTGGGTTAGTTTCTTTGTGTGACGTCGGTGTTTTAAAAGGTTACTTTGGATTCACCAAAGTCACACAATAACAAAAACAATCTAACAGATCAAGGCAGCAGTAGACAAGCAAAACGATAAAATTAGTGATTTTGCAAAAGGAGTCTGGTTGAACGAAAGAAAGAGAGATGGCGTTTTTCTAATGGAAAAAGCTGTCTGATGGCAATATGAAGCTGATATTTATTTTTGACCATGTAATATACTGACTATCCCTTTCATGGACCCATGCTGTGTGTGTGTGTGTGTGTGTGTGTGTGTGTGTGTGTGTGTGTGTGTGTGTGTGTGTGTGTGTGTGTGTGTGTGTGTGTGTGTGTGTGTGTGTGTGTGTCAGCATGGTCATCTGTCTAAACCGTGTCATAAAATAACACCCGAACAACAATACTCAATCACGTTGCACACGGGAAACATCAGCTTCTCTGTTAACACCCCTGCAGGGCAAACGTTCCTGTCCTTTGTCATCACAAACAGGTGCACTGGTAGTTTGGCCATTTTTCTCCGTCTTATTCAAAAGATTTTACTTTTCCATTTTAAGAGGAGAAAATGTGTTCCTTGACGTTCATGGTTTAATGATTCACAAACAGAGCTGATTACAAAAGCTAAAATGTTCCGGTATCAGTAAATCTTGGTATTGGTCTCTCTTGAGCCCCAGCTATTCACCCACTGAGTGGGGTAGTTTCAGCTTAGTTTCGTACCAGCAGTTTCCATCCAGGTTTCTACAAAATGTTGACAACAAAGACAACAAACCTGAGACAGATTTGTGAAGGTTGTTTTTACTGAGAAGCTGTGAAGACAAACCCTGTCAATCAGAGGCTCCAGGTGCTCGCTTTGAGAGCTTTTCATCGCTGATTCAGTCATAAAATGAGACATCAAACAACAAACAGCTGAGACAGCATTTTATATCTCCCTCAATAAGCCCTGCTGAGCCTTTTTATCGCTCTGTAAATCTTTGGTATCATTACTTAACTAAGGCTGCGTTCCACCAACATGGATGGATTTGAAACCCAGATTACGTCATAGTTTAACTTTCATTTATGTTGCACCAAACCTAAAAAACTAGCTTAAAACAAAGAACAAAATTGATCTCTCATTAAACCCCAGGGTAGTTTTTTTCTCTAAATTTTCTATCTAATCCCGTTAGACCCAAAGACTTTAAACTGTGATACAGTATGAACTTTAAACCAACACTTCAGGAGGTTTAACTTTTAAAATGGCTGCCTTTTGAGGTGAATTGAGTAAAAATAATGAAGTTACATGAAGAATCCTCAGGGACAGGACAGGTCCCTTCTGTCTTTTATCAGTTGATCTGTAACAACGGTCTGCCAGTTGCTGCCAAGTCGTCTCGTTCTTCTTAATGTGTCCATTTTTTAAATTATTTGCTTTTATTCTTCTTTTTTTTAGAATTTAGCTATTGTATTCTTCCATTATTTGGGCCAAGAAAGGCTTAGAAATTAGAGCATCAGGGCTAACAGGGCTAACTTAGCTAGCTAGCAAACCATATGTGTAGTTAGCTTTTTAGCTAGATAACAAACAATGAAACGTTCTGTTAACTTTAGCTAGCTAGCCAGCAGTGTAATGTTTTGTTGACTATTTAGCTAGCTAGCAAACAATGTAATGGTTTGTTGACATTTTAGCTAGCTAGCAAACAACGTAATGGTTTGTTGACATTTTATCTAGCTAGCAAACAACGTAATGTTTTGTTGACATTTTAGCTAGCTAGCAAACAGTGCTGTTAACTTTTTAGCTAGCTAAACAATGCAAACAATGTAAGATTTTGTTAAGGAATATAGAGCAGCCAAAATGGTTTTCTCCCATCTTTTATAGGCGACTTAGAAGGTCCCAACAGCACTTGAATTACTTATTTATTTATTTTATCCATACTGAAACTCTATTCAATTTCAATTTGCATCACAAAACTTGGATTTACTAAACAGAAATTACTATCTGATTGCGCAACAGAGCTCTGCTTAGTTTTAAAGCTACTCATTTTAAATCAAGTTTTGCTAAACTCTGGTTAGAACTAAATAATATAATCCATATAAGTATATATAAGTGTGTGTGTCTACACATCTGGGTGTTGTGTGTCATGTATGTACCATACATCCAGCTGGTTGCATCAGGTTGAACCAGCCTGGTTTGTCTGCCTGCAGCACCGCTGTCAGCAGCGTGAGACTCAGACACAGGAAACCACCTAACTTCCCCAGAAAGCTGCGCATCAGGTCGCACAATAGCAGCAGGTTCAAGAGTCTCACACACAAACACACACGCACGTGCACACGCACACACAAGCTCAGCAGTCTGTATCTCATGCAGGTGATGATATCTCAACCAAAGAGAAGAGAAGAGGGTGGACCTTGTGCTTCAGCATGTCCTCAGACACCCTCAGAAACAGGAAGAGGGTTCACAACAATAGGATGTGAGCTGAGTTAATCTCCAGGTCACATTCAGGCTGTGGAAGCGTGTCACAAGCTGCAGATCATCTATAAAGGGTTGTGTAGTGGTGATGTGTGTGCGTGTGTGTGTGTAGGGGGGGGCACAAATAGGCCAACTGAACATGCAGTAATTTGCAGTAAAAGTATTTTGTGTATTTGCACCTCTCAGTTTGTACAATAATTCCTAAGAGACTCCTGCAGCAACAATTTGCAAACTACACGTCAGTTTTCTTGGTTTCCTGATTTGTCGGTTGTTGATCTGAGTCAGAACTGTTAAAACATAATCAGCAGCAGGGTCCAAATGAGTGTCAGCAGTCAGAAGTTAATAGATGAGTCACTTCTTCTGCTGTTAACGTGAGATAATCCTCTGTCAGCGCTGGTATTTTCACTCTTGTGTGAGTGTCCTGCCTCAACACAGACAGTAGAGAGTCTCGTTACAAAACAAAGAGTAAGTTCATTTCAGTTCACATTAACACCCAAAGAGAAAATCTGTCCACCTCTCACCTAAATATTTTAGTCGATGGAAAGATAATATCAGAGGTGCGATCAAGTCATTGTTTTGCAAGTCACAAATAAGTCTCAAGTCTTTGCACTGAAGTCCCAAGTCAAGTCAAGTCCTAAAGTTTGGGTTTTCAGCCTCACTGACTTGCAGTTACTTAGTTTTTAAACTAACATTAGCCAAGTATTTGTTTGCTAATTTTGTTAATATTAGCCTTGATTTACTGTTCTTTCTGAAACTTCAAATGTTGCCTCGTTGCATTCATTCTGCATGCTGCAGTTTGTTTTTTGTTGACCACCTTGTAGTTTTTGTTTGCAAACTAAACTATGTTTGATATTGTTTTTTCTAGCCAAAACTCAGTAACGTATCATTAGTTGTTCATGTTTTTCTCCTGCAGCGAGGCTGGATGCTTTTGCATTGATTCAGACAAAGTGGAAGTGGGGAATTAAGTGTCGACTTGCTGAGACATTGTGTTAATGTCAAGAAATGTAGTGAAATTAATTGATTCTTGGCACTTTTTAAATAATAGGCTTTTTTATCTTTGGGCTTATAGGAAAGTATTTTTAGGACAAAAGGCTGAAGTCCAAGTGGAGTCACAAGTCATTGATTTTGTCAAGCAAAGTCTAAAGTCATCAGATTTGTGACTCAAATCTCACTCAATATAATCAATCATGTCCTCATTAGAAGCCCGTGATGGAAAGTAACTATGTACATTTAATCAACTACAGCAATATTTTGAGTTTCTTGTACTCAAGTGTTTTCTTCTTGTACTTCACCCTACTGCGACAGGAACTATTGTATCTTTTACGTAACTTAAATTTATCTGATAGCTGGTTAGGGAAAAGCTAAACTTTATTTTACTTCCTTGCTCTTGTTCTTTTGGGATCCACTGAATTGAAACACCTCATTGTAAATAATGTAGTTAAATCAAGCTCCATTTTGACAAGTTACACAAAAACAAACAAAATTCTGCTTATGCAGACAACAACAGTCATATATAATAAATTAGTCACTGGGGCCGTTTTTCTGCAGAACAAATACTTTCTGTACATTTTTCTGATGAGAGTTATGTACTTTTACTCAAGAAGGGTTGCAAAGCAGTCTCTATTTTTAATTGTCGAGTGTGTTTATTACGTGACCTTTTGCTACAAACCGTGAGAAGCGGAAAATAGGTCAGTTTTTTAGCCCCACTTCCTGTGTTATTTTATGCTGTTTACAAGATTCGTTATTAAAAGGTAGGTCAGCTCAGTGTGTGTGAATTCTTCACGTGAAATGTGCTCCCTTCAGTCTTTCAAGTGGACAAAGTTACAGAAAAATTACAGAAATCTGTAATATATTAACTGTAATAAATCAAAAAATGACCATGGTTTGTTGCGACAAATTGGGGAAACCAAACTAGATACTCGCCACTCTGACAACAAAGCTACAGCCATGGTGTCCTCCTCTGAAATTTCCATTCTGGGCCAGAATAACTGTCATCATTTGTTTGTTACACGTTAATTAGAGTTCAAATTAATGCCAAATGTTCACAGAATGAGTAAGTCGTAAGAAATCATTAATCTCTTTTAGAAGAAATAGATGTTTATAACAGTTAAACTGAGCAATATGTTAATGGAGTCAGTAACTGAACTGTGTATTTTCAGAGCATTGGGTTTTTAATGGGCTTCACTTTACATTGACAGACAACTGACAGTTATAAACAGCTTATCAACTTACAGTATAGGAATTATTGTTACTTATTATTGTAAAAATTGCAGTTGTTGGGCTCGCCTTGCACTCCTGCAGCCTGTCTGAGCTTTCTTGAGTCTGGGTTGGAAGGAAATCTCTTCAACAATAGACTGTATGTTAAATGGGATTCCAACCTACTTAATACTGTCAGTGGCTCCAACTGGATGTTTGGACTCATTTTTAGACACACAGCTGTTTCATATTGTTCTTGTAAACCAAACTCCATTATATAAGCATCTCTTTCAAGGTAGCATCATGTTTTTCCCAGTAAAAACTTACACCATCACTAAGACTCTTTTCTGATTCACTTTGATCTACAGTGACAATCAGCACGCCACACGTCATTTACTCCGTGACATCATTAATTCACCTGTGATGAAATGTTTGCTACAGACTTGAATGCCAAAGCTCTTCTTCTCTATTTCTGAAAATCATTTACATAATTGACAAAGACCACATTACTGGAGCAATATCTGATACATCGCAATGTAAAACAGTGAAAGACTGCATGCAGTACAAGTTGAGTTCCTCTTTTTCTTAAAAAACACGAGGTTAGAGAGCGTGGGATTGAAAAACCCTGACCTTTTACGACAAGTATGATGACTGAGAGATAAACTGGTATTTCACATAAATGTCCAACAAATGCTCGTAAGTTTGCCAGTAATTCACCTGTTTGTGACATATCTCTTACTCAGTTTGGTACTAAAACATAGCCTTTCTTTATTCTCTTTATTTCTCCCTAATTGTTTCATTAAACATGTATTAATTGATTATAATTAATTCATATTTAGTCAGTAGTCTTGAAATGGCATTCATTGTGCCTCATTTGATGTTGTTTTGTCTGGTGGAGCCATTCATTGGCTAAGGAAACTTAAAATTAAACTTAAAAGGAATAAAATTAAAAATGTGTTGTATATTTTATTAATTATTACTGATTAATCAATTGTAAGCATTTTCAACTATCAGTTAAAGAAAAAGAAAAAGTAAAAATTTTGCAACCTTAACAGGGAGTCAAATCTACTTACAGGCAGGTGACAGATTTTGAAACCTTAAACTTTCTGTCACAAAACATAATTTTGGTTGACAATAGCACAGTAACATCCGATTTAATGTGATGAAGAGGTGAAATTATCATTTTGTATATAAATATGTCATTTAGCACAGCTGTAAGGTGCTGGAAAAGCTTGAAAACGTTTGAAAAGTGCTTGAATTTGACTTTGGAAAAGGTGTATAAACCCTGAAACTGTGATTTTAGTTTACATGTGTAAATCTGATTTTGAGGGCCTCGGAGCAGGCAAAGTCTTGGGGACCCCCTGTGATTTCTGGCACCTCCCTAAGGGGGCACACGGACCCCAGGTTGAAAACCAGTGAGATGACTAATAACAGCGTTCATTGTTCGTGTGTGTGTCTCCGCAGTCTGTGGTGTACTGCCATGGAGGACGGATCGGGTTCTATCAGGGCGATATCCGTCTGCTCCCAGATGACATGAAGGCCCTGCGGCCGACTATTTTCCCTGTGGTGCCTCGACTGCTCAACCGCATGTACGACAAGGTGAGATCAACAGATGGATAAAAGGGCTTTTAAAGAAACCTTTACTTGCTTGTTCTTGTAGCGATGAAGCCATTTGTCTTGTTTTTAAAACAGTCAGCTGTGAAAATAAGTACTGTTTTGGGAGACTGACTGTGATTTGTGGTTTACTCTGCCTTTATTATGTTATGTTGAGGTGACTGTAGGCGTAGGTATTGTTGATGGACAGAGTGAAGTACTTATTATGAGCAATGATTAATGCTTTTTGAACCTGCTTTCCTAAGAAATGCAGGCTGTGTGGTTGTCCATGTCTGGGTGAAAACCCAATGCATTTTTTCCTGCAGGGTCCAGTAACTCCTGATACCTACTGGGAAGTTCCAGCGAAACTGTCGGTTCTCTGTTCTAAATTAATGCAGTGGAATGCGTAACCGTAGCAACAGGGACAAACTCAAAGCCTCTGTTTACAATGTATTGCAACATGTTAACCAGCCAATTACCAAAAAACCTCTGCTGCAATTGATATCAGCTGGCTGGAGACTGTGTTTGTCCTTCAGTGTTTTTTTGATTACCTTTTATTAGATCAACTTCACACTTGGTGGGCGTATTGCTGAGGACCCAACGGAGTGCAGTGTCACGTTTGGTGCAATTTGGCCACATGTCGGCGCTATAATAATTAATTTTTATGTTTGGGCCTGCAGCTTTCAAACTGTAAGTCTCAGAAGCACAATTCTCATTTTATTCTGACCTCTGTGGGTCCAGACAAATCCATCCTTATAGTCACGCCCAGTTGTATCGAGATTGAGTTTCAAACTTTTATCTTCTTTGTGCTATTCCAGCCACAGTAGGTGGATACATGGGAATTTTCCCTTAGCACCAAGATAAACCTTCTCTTCTTAATCTTGACTGATGAGTATGCAGAGGAGCAGAGAGAAAGATATTTTTTTAAAAAGCCTCTTTGGTTTGCAGTTTAGCTGCTCTTCTGTGTCTCTATTTACTTTTTTTGTTTTTACAGGTTGAATGAGAGGGGACCGTCCCCAACCAAAAAACAATGTTTATTCTATCTTTGTCTCCCCTGCAGATCTTCAGCCAGGCCAACAGCCCGTTGAAGCGTTGGCTGCTCAACTTCGCTGCCAAGAGAAAAGGTGCTGAGGTCAGCAGTGGGATCATTCGCAGTGACAGCATCTGGGACAAAATCTTCTTCAGTAAGATTCAGGTAAGGAGTGTTTCCTCTCCCTGAGTTAAATGTTCCACCATGAGCTATTTTTATTCATTTCTGTTCATTTTTATAACATTTTGATGATGTTAAAGGAAATGCATCTCCTGCACTCCAGGCAACTGTCTGGCCTTAAAAGTCCCACCTGTTTGATGCTGCACCATTTTGGTATCAAAAAGTTATTGTATTGTTTTATAGATTTTCTGAAAAGAGCAGATTACATGCTTGAATGCACCATGCAAGACACTGTTCACTGTAATTTTATAGTAAGGTGGGTCCAAATAAAATGCTTATGGTAATTGTGAAGAGACAATCTAATTTTTGCATTGGCAATTCTTTAACTTTCAATATAAACAAGCTTATTTAAGAGACAAGCTTTTTTTTCCGTGGACAATACTCTTTGATCAACATCACCCAAATGTGCCAGTATAAACCAAAAGACTAATCCTCAACCACTGTCCCCTGGCCAGATGTTAAACTAGTCATTTAACTCTTTGACACTCATGGTGATCTTCCAGGTGACCTCTTTGTGGCTGTGGACCAAGAGGCCCTGAAAACTTGCCATTATGAAATGTTAATGACCAAAAAGGCCAGGCTTAAAACCATAGCTTTAGGTATTATTTGCTAAACTGTTAGTTAACTGCTCTCCCAGGAGTGCGTGGGTGCAGTTTGTTTAGATTTCAGCGAAACAACCACATAAATCTGCCAACTGTCAGACTGACTACTTAGAAATATGTGACATCATATTTTCCCAGGCAGGCCTCACCCACTTCAAACCAGTAAGAAGAACAAAAACGCTTATAATAATAAACAAAACAGTTCAAACTTTGGCAGAAATTGTGCATTTGTACTGGACTCCATCACTCATAGTAACTCTAGGAGAAACAGAGAATAAAGACCTGTCTGTACTGATGTTGTAATGATAAGGTGTTTCCTGTGTGAACAGGCCAGCCTGGGAGGAAGGTTGAGGATGATTATAACAGGAGCAGCTCCTACCTCGCCCAGTGTCCTGGGATTCCTCAGAGCAGCTCTGGGATGCCAGGTGAGACACACACACACACACACAAACATCATACCTGCTAACATTTACATTTCAAAACACAGGATGTTACGGTGATGGTCTCCTGTATTAAAATCATCCCTATAATCTTGGCCACCGTCCTGGTGACTAGCAGATATAGATGAAAACTGTTTGGTCAAACTCTGCTTAAATTTGCAGGTGTATTTAGAGTATGTAGGTGGAACGCCATCCTGCCCTGACATTTTGACATCTGGTCTGTCTGCCTGCACAGAGAGCAGCTGTTCACACGCCCTTTGGGTTGTGGGTTGCCAGTGTGGTAACAGATGGGCTAAAATGAAGTATGCAGTGTGTAGACTGTGTTTCATAGACAACCTGGTGTCATCAAACAAACACACGAAACTTAAGAATCCGTGGATGACGAGTGTTCGTAATTAAGTATGAGGGCCATGCAAATTATGGGACAGAAATAATAAAATGGGAGAGTGCTAGTAGATTTCCTTTAAATATGGCGGAAAGACAGGTGGGTTGTCAGCTATGACGCACACAAAAACACGCAGACATTTATACTTCTATTCTGAGAAGAGCCTCTTTCACATCATGAATTCTCTTGGCTCTAACCCTAACTTAACCATCGCAATTATGTGCCTAACCCAAACCCGGACCCTGCCCTTATCTAAACCTAGTTCTAGTATATTTTTGTACTGATGATGTATCAAACGACAACGTGTAAACAGTGTGACACTGCCTGCTGTAGTTTCAGCTCATGTCTTTACTGTATTGGTTCACTCTCACTGGTCTCATGGTGTCATTTTTGGCCACTGCAGGCAACTGTTCATAACAAAAAAAAAGGTATAACCTACTGTATGCTACCTGCGCAGCACCAAACAGCAGATAGACACAGTTAGTGACTAGCTGGTCAACATAAGCCACATTTCCACCGAAAAGATCCAAGCGAGCTGAGTCAATACTAAAAGATGACATGCATACTGCTGATTGATGTGACGCGGGAGTTACTGCACAAACCCAGCATTTTTAAATATCCAAGCTACCATCAAATACAGACCACAATTTTTTTTTTTTTATTCATGCAAAAATGGCAGCCCGCAAAACCACACCGAGGTCTCCTGGCAAAGTGCAGATGTATAAAGAATATCCACCCTTCATAATCTCTGTTCTAAGAGTAGCGTAGCCCCTTTCTGTGTGTGTAGTGAGCATGTGGTTGAGGAAGAGAGAGCTACAGTGGAGCATTTATCAGCTGAAAAGCCAGATGTTTTTTTCTGAGGTGTTGGTGGAGAACAAAAACAGAGCTTAAACTCATCAGGTTACCAGAAGCACAAAACTAAACGAATGACAGCGTTGCTCCTTAACTGTTGGATGTATAAAAAATCAACTGTTTGTTGACGACTTTGCCATGTCAACTTAACATGTGATGATATGTCAGTAGACTCGTTCATGATGATCCCGGCCCTGGCTGAACAATGAGCTGACAGGCTCTGATTGGCACCACGTGTTGCACAAAATCCTAATTTTATGTGTTATTGTAATGTTTGACACTAGTCTGATGTTGTGCAATGAAGGCTTAAACTGTTAACAGACATATCTCTGTGATAATAATAATAAATGATATTTATGTAAGAGGATCAAAACAAATAGTGACTGCACCTTTTGGCCACCACCTCCTGCTGCGGCTGCCTGATCTCATCCAGGCGAGGTGCGTTTCATCTGAAACATACCTGATGTTTTGTTCATAAATTCTTTGACTGATGCCCCCTAGTGGCCAAGTCTGAATATTCAAACAGCAGCTATACAAAGTGGGTGTGGATGGATTACTGAATGGGCCAAAAAGGCACAGTCCGATGTCTCATAATTCACCCGAGGAAGTGGGGATCAGACAAAATGTCCTCCCTCTCAAGCTGTAAAATTAGAACTGGTCCTCATAAAGATAGGAACAAACTACAACCAGCGTACAGATCATGCCTCTAAGAACACAATCACACACACATTTAGCATGTGGGTGCACTCACGCACCCCTCTTCTAAATGTCTCTGTTTGTTCGTAGGTGTACGAGGCGTACGGCCAGACAGAGTGCACAGCTGGCTGCACCTTCACCACACCTGGAGACTGGACCCCAGGTAAGCGTTTATGCAACTGACCTAGAAAACGGAGACATACTGTATCTTATCTCTGCCCAGATCTGTGAACTTGTTTACTTGACCCGAGGCTCGGTTCAAAGGTCTGCAAGTGATGCGGTTGAGTCATGATTTTAAGGAATAAACATCTCCGCTGTTAGAACGGTGTTTAATTGTGACGGCGGAGCCACAGCCGCCCAGATACTGACGCAGCCGGCCTTATCAGCTCTGCGCCCGGTGAACGTTTTATAGATCACGCTCGGTGGAAAAAAAGCAGGGCGAGAGTGAGGAGCTCAAGAGGGGAAGAAAAAGGAGGGGCCTTGAAGGGTGAGACAGGTGGAAGAAAGAGCTGTTAAGTGGCATTATTAACGCACATAATGCGTGCTCAGAAGAGAGCCAACGTCAACACACAGGTACAAAAGGCAAGTAGCTGCCCTAACTGCCTGTATTTACCCTCTAATGTGCTGTATTGTTATTTAAACCTCCTGGCATTGATGGTAAATTTCCAAGTGACCTCAGTGCAATTACACAGACTTAAAATCTGTGTTATAATTGGCTGCTGGATTTATTGTCAAGTGTTTCTTCCTCTGAAGACAGTCAACAAAATAGATTTTTTTTAGAGTTTAATCAAAGTAAATCAGTACATTTTAATACATCACATTTATTTCTGATTTTAGCTGTACGTGCAAAATCAATTAAACTTTATTATCATGTGCACAGTTAAAAGCAAGTTTCCTGGACAATGAAATGCTTTCCTTACATTTCACTCTGAATGCTGTTAAATAATGTAACACATGTATAAAGAGTGAAGAAAAATCTAAAAATAAAAGAAATAAAGAGAAAAAGGTCATCAAAACAGTAACCAAGGAACACAATGTGCAGGTACAGTTGGAGTTGGGTAGTAATGGATAACGTGAATGGGATTATGTAATCAGATTACAAAAAATAAATAACTATAACTTGATTATTATTATATTTTCGTAATATGACAGTTTTTAAAAATTATGACACTTTTTAAAATGATATATACTACTCTATTACTCATACAGGGTTTATCGGACAACTGCTCCACAAAAAAGAACCACGGGCAAAAATGCATTTTATTTGCATCAAAAAATATTTTGAGATGTTTAAAAAGAAAACGGGAATGTTTGTAGAGCTCTTTATTTTTTTATGTATTTTTGTATTTATTTATTATTGTTTATTATTTTTTCTTTATTCATTTGTTTGTTTTTGTAATCCAAAAATTGCCATGTAATTTGTATTCAACTGTAAATAACAACATTTCAAACTAATCTGACCCAACCCGGTTATTTACAATTTACAGTATCAAAATTCTGTGCAAAATGTAAAAGCTGCACACATCATATCACATAAACTAATACCTAATACCCACAATTCATTAAACATTTGAGATAATTGCATCTTTTGTGCCATTTAAACACAATCACACACAATGGGTACTGCAATCTACAGAATATGACACAAAAATATATTAATTATAAAGTCTCCTATAAATATAAAAAAATAAAAATTCAAAATGAAATGCCAGAATTTCTTGGAGTTTCCCTTGTCAAGCAGCAAAAATCTGTGAAATGTGGCAGAGAAAGTTCAGTTCTGGAGTCTTTCCATTGAAATAAATAAAAGTTGATCACCCAGCATTGTACACCAAAGAGCTCCACACTCTGAGCCCAAAAACACCGGAGCGTTTGACACCAAAATCACAAGAAATCAAAGCTCAGTGCTGTGAACCTGCTCTCACCTGTTCAGTTACATCAGTTTAGTCTGTGTGGACAGAATGTGAAGACTTTGTCTTGTTAGATTCCCTCAATAAATCCTCTTAATCCCTAAGGGGAAGGTAGAGATGAAAGACGTGAGTCTGTAATCTTGAAAGTCAACATATGAATCCCTCACAGTGCGAAGGATTCTTTGACTCGTCTTTGTCTTTTTGTTTGCATGGGTATTCTTTTTCTTTTTTTTTTACACTGTATGACCTCATGGTAAAAAAGCAGCAACAGCTTTAGCAAAAATAACAGAGAAACATGACTTAAAAGTTTGTCAGCTGCATTGTTTACGCAGAATTGCATCATTCTTATTCTAAAATATTCCCAATAGGCGTAACTCTTAATGTGGAGTGTAATTCCCAATCGTGAACTCTGACCTTTACAGCACAAAGCAGCTGGAGAGCAGAAGAGACTGTGTGGTTTTTATGAGACAGATTCATTTTTGTACTCATATTTGAGTTATTTTTTGTTTGAACTGGTAAAAATATTTATACTCGACATTCAGAAACTGTGCAGCCAGAAACTGAGTTCAAATACTGTTTATTTACTGCAGTTTAACTGGAGTAGAAAAAAATGCACTTTAATAACAATCTGTTAAAGTAAAAGTAAAATGCCCCTAATTTAAAAAATAAATCTTTAGAATAGTTACTGATATACTTTTGAGAAGAACAACATTATTGCATTTGAGCTTTACCAAATGACCAGAACCCGGTAAATAAAGGAGATAAGATACTAGATTTCTTTGAGTTTGAATTGTTAAACATTATTCCTCTGATGTCAAACATTGTAAAATAAAAGAGCAGCTTAAAGGACAAGAACACTAAGAAGCTACACATCACATTAACAGGAGTAAATGCATTTAATTTCATTGACCCTTGAATTTAATATCGGTCCACATATATACATTTTGTTTTTACAAATTAAGATTGGCAAAACAAACACAGACAGAACCACAAAATGACCAGTACAATGTATGTGCTTCAGCCTGCTGTGCAGCTTGTCACAGGGGCTGTAATTAAAAGATTAGACAATAAAAAAAGCATCAAACTGTAGTGTAACATCGCCCCCTGCTGCTCACTCCTGAAACTCCAAGAGAGATCTATTTTTCTATGAAAAGCATGATGATTAATCTTTCTTCTTTCCTTTCTGTTGTTTGAAAGTTTGAAATTGGTTTTAATCAAAGTAGCCAAATGTGTGCAGGTGAAAAGGTCTCCTTTGTCCTCACATATTTGGTTTCATATAAACATCAGGTGAATCCACTTAGCAGTGGACAGTGTTAGCAGTGTCACAGTATTGGGGTCAATGGACAGATAAAGTTCAAATACAGAGGTTAGTTTGTTGAGTTTTTAATTATTTTGCTTGTCCTGACCCTTGAAAAGGTCACGTCGGGGCCCCGCTGCCATGTAACCTCATCAGACTGGTGGATGTTCCTGAGAAGAACTACTTTGCCTCCAAGGGAGAGGGAGAGGTGAGCAACACCATCCTGAAAGAAAGAAACACACACATATACCCATACATTCACCATTTGAGGTTTGACTGGCGCTCTTCTAATTGCCTTATCTTGTTGCGCCCTCTTCCTGGCACCACCTACTGCTTAATTAACGCAAAACAGCAGTGGGTGGAAGCAAGCATTCAGCTGCATTATTTTCCTCTGATTTACTCAAAATTCGGTTGCACTTTTCTCATCTCCCACCCAGGTTTGCGTGAAAGGACCAAACGTGTTTAAGGGCTACCTCAAAGACCCGGAGAGGACGGCCGAGACGCTGGACGCAGACGGCTGGCTTCACACCGGAGACATCGGCAAATGGTTACCTGTACGTACACACACATCACATCAGACGTTAACATTAAGCAGCGCGTTGTTTTTATGCGGGTTTCTTCTTCTCGTGATTTACTGAACCTCTCCCCTCCTGCAGAATGGCACACTGAAGATCATTGACAGGAAGAAGCACATCTTCAAGTTGGCGCAGGGCGAGTACATCTCCCCTGAGAAGATCGAGAACATCTACATCAGGAGTGAACCCGTGGCACAGCTGTACGTTCATGGAGATAGCCTGCAGGTACGAATACTAACACACACTCAGCATCTTAACATGTGGCAGGCCTTAATTGATGTGATTGTCAGCTGCCTTTGTTAGTGTCAGGAATGACTGGAATTAGCCCGAGTGTATGTCCGTGGCTCCTGTGCTCTGTCTCAAATCAGCACAAATAAAATCAATACGCAGTCTTTTTAACTCCTCCCTCTTACGTTTGTGTTTCCAGTCCTGTTTGGTGGGAATTGTGGTTCCTGACCCTGAAGTCATGCCTGAATGGGCCAAGAAAAAAGGCATCATAGGCACCTACAAGGACCTCTGTAAAAACACGGTAGGTGACACATAACTAAAACGCTTCAAAATACCGATAATAATACGTGCTGGACATACTGAAGTAACTTCTGTAACTTTTGTTGACAGGAATTAAAGAAGGCGATCCTTGAAGATTTGGTGCGTCTGGGCAAGGCCAGTGGCCTCCACTCTTTTGAACAGGTAAGTGACAGTTATTATTGTGGCTAATAGCGTGTCTGACCTTTGTTGTAACTGTTATTTTAACTTTGTTCTGAAGGGGATTGTTTTATCTGAGATACTTAATCAATAGTCAGCGTTTTACCTTCTGTAGATGGCGGGAGTACTGCTGTGGACAGGGTCAGCAGGAAAAAATATTTAAAAGAAAAAAATTAGTTTAAGTGTAATTTATATTTAGAATATTTTTATTGTTCTACCTTGCTGCCAGACAGCCTTTTCCGATGGGAGAATGAAGTTAAATAGCTTGTTAAATCACTTTCTCCCTGCCACCAGACTCCCTTTTGAAAAAATCAGTAATTTTACCTTGTGGAACACAGGAGCTGCTGGTCTACGGCTGCCTTGATCATTTATTTTGTTTTGTGTTATTGTGTGACTTCTGAGCCAGTTCAGATTCTCCGAAGTCACACAATAACACAAACTAACTAATCGACCAGAGCAGCAGTAGACTGGCAGCTCCTGTGTTCTGCAAGATAAAACTGCTGGTTTTGTCAATGGAGTTTGGTTGGTTTGGACAGAGTGATATTTGGTTTATATAACTGCGGGTTCCCAACAGAAAAGGCTGTCTGATCTCAAGGTAAAATTGTGAAAATATTGTAAATATAGCAGATACTTAAACTGATATTGATTTTTTTAGATAGGCCTTGTTTTAGGGGGCTAAAATACAGTTTGTTGCTGACCCTGTCCATAGCTGTACATTGCTTAGCTTCTGACACTTGAATTCCTGCTGCTTTTCCGAACTGGGGCTGTGCCAACTGTCAATCTACTGTAGGTGATACGCTGATTATGGACGAGTACCTCAAAAAACTCCAAATTATTCCAGTGCCAGTGGTATTTCAAGTAAGGTCTGTTTTATTAAGTTTAATGTCTTTATAGGGTCTTTGAGTGATGCAGCTGTCCACAAATCGCTCCAGTAGAACTACTAAGTAACATATTTATACTGAATCAGTTTACTGTGTTTATATTGCAAATTGTAAACATCATTATCCTCATCATCATAAACATGAAAGACAATGTTTTGTCTTTCAAAATTGTGTCTAGCAGATCTTTTCCCACGATATTACAGAGTTATTAACATAGGTGCAAAAATACTGTGTATTTACAGGTCTTACGCTTTAACTTGTGTTATCTATATTAATAATTGGTTAAAATTTCACTGTTTTTAAAGTGTTATAACCAAGGAAGCTTGCAATAAGTTCGAGGACACTCTGAAGAATCGTGTTCTCATTCAACATATTTTCTTGTCCGTTCCTTTGTCCTTCTCAAGGTGAAGAACATCTACATCCACAACGAGATGTTTTCCATTGAAAATGGGCTCCTGACGCCGACACTAAAGGCCAAGAGGCCGGAGCTGAAGGAGTTCTTCAAGAAGAAGATCGACCAGCTCTACAGCAGTATCTCCATGTGAAGGCTGGCAGTCGACCTAATTTCCCTTCGAGCATTTTAACGCTAAGATCTGCTTTGACCACTGACCCGCAGTGGGACAAAGATATGACACCTTAGGCTTAACATGCTTTTGGGAAAGAAAGCCAAATCTGGCCCATCTATGGATGGAAGATGTAAAATGCCCAAATAAAAACAAAGCAAAGAAATAAAGTGGAATACATACACATCATTATGTGTATTTCCTTTTTACTGCATGTATGCATTTATTGTGTCATAATTACGTGAAAGCATATGTTAAAAGGACAATGATTTAGTGTTGTGCATGAATTGAAACAAATCAAAATTCAAATCAAATGTTGCATTTCAGTTTTGTCCAGCAACATAGAGCTGCCGATAATAAATACAAGGCACTGTCATTAGTTCTGATGCAGCTATGCAGGAGAGCTTTTCCTTTTTGAAATGGAAACACATTGTCAATCCCAAAATGAAAAACAATCAACTGCCCAGTCATAATGTTAGGGGCGGGGCTGTAGGTGGAGCTTAGCATTTGCTGTCAGCTACCCAGCCAAAGGGACACCATTGACTGTACATGTGGTTACATTAATGAGTGACAGTTGGCAGTATGACAGTATGCAAAGACACTTAGAGCCTGTTCATCCTGCCGCTGTCTGCCAAGAGATACAGAAGTATCCGTTGTCGTACCATCAGATTACAGAACAGTTTCTTCCTCCAGAGACTTTAGAGACTTAAAAATTGAGACTTTAAAATTCATCCCACTCGGCCCATCAAAATCAACAGTTTTTTGCTGTTTTCTCTGTGTTGTGTCTGTGTTTGTAGCATAAATGGACATACATACGTAAATTTTATTTGTGTTTTAAAATGATCATATGTGGTTTAACGGAGGAGTATAAACTAAAGCTAATAGAAACAACTTAACAACTTTATTTACAACAAAGTTAGGTAGAATGACAAACTCACTTTGTACTGATTAGCTAATGCTAAGAGGCAGCCACAAGGCGGATAACTCAAACTGCCTGACAGGCTGAAGGTATATTTCAGTGCTTAACATTACATCTTCTGACAGTCAGCTCTCATTGACACATTTCTTCTGACAGCACAAATTTCAGAAAATGACTGTACAGTGTGACCTAATGTGTACAAGCTGCTCTCTGCTGGACAATACGCAAATGCAATATCTCACTTTGTTTTCTGTGATGTGATTTGATTTTAATGTGGCATTAGAAAATTCATGTAGCAATGAAAAACAATTCTGTTATTAAAGACAAAAAGCTAAATAATTGACCAAAACCTTGGCCAACTCCCTCCTTTCCTGTTTCCTGTACTTAGCTATGCTTGTCTATGTTGAAAACAAAACTTTTGAAGATGGTTAAAAGATGTTGCTCGGGGACCTGTAAATGCTCCATATATGTAGTCTCATTTAAAGCCAATGTCAGCAGAATGCTAGCTAACTGGCTAACTCATCCACATCAACTGTTGTTATTAAACCTGCCTTGCACAGTTGAAAATTAGCCAAGGTGGCTAAACTGGCACATTTAGAGAAATATTTTTTGATGTTCACTGTCCCTGTAACTTTGAACTGTATGCATAAAATTAATTGTTAGCTAGCTAGGCACATCTGATGGCTAATTGCTAGCACACCAGCTAGCTTATCCACTTCAATTGTTAACTGTCTAATTAGCTAGCATTTTGCTAAATTTGTTAACTTAAAATGTGGCTATATATTACTTTTACAGGTCCCTCAGCAACATCTTTTAAACAACTTCAAAATTTGGTTTACTTTTTAGTGTACTGATTGAGGTACCAAGCTAGCTCAACTGTTACTGTCACAGAACGATAAGGGGCGGGTTTAGGGAAGGTCAGTTGTTATTTTAACATGTTTTTCATTTGACTAGGACACATTAAATGCATACAGAAAAGGAAAATGCATGTAACAATGTGTATTGTGTTTTGCTATTTCTATGTTTGATATGTTTTAATTTAGACATTTTAAATCTCTCATACATTTCTACCTGCTATCCACCCAAACAAACCATTAAATGCTCTGTCCCCAGCACCAGAAACTCATTGTCACTTTTACGTTGAGCAATCCATTCCTTTTTCCAGTCATTCGGCTCTCTTCTCTCCTCCATCAGTTTTAAACCTACCAGCCGAACATGACCTAAAATCCACGGTTGTACGACAGCAAGTGTGATGTCTTTGTGTATAGCGTAGCTCAAGGAGATGTCTAGATAATCTGTGATAATGCTCACACCATGTGGGACAGAAATTAACTTTATCCTCAGTGGAAACAAGTAGATTTTCATTTGAACAAGTTGCTGACAGCACTGCCATTATGCAGGGCCTGATGAATCTCCCCTGATCTGACACAAGGACAAGGACTTATGTTCAACCCGAACATTGTGCAATTCGCCATATTTACACAATGGCCATTTTCCTCTAACGTCACACGGGCTGCTGCGGTTCAGGCTCCAAGTCGTTTAAACATAGAGATTCTGGCAAACTGTCATCAATTCACTGCTTCCCGATTGATCAGCAGCTGAAAAGACGATGGAAAGTTCAAATCTGGAGGGACATCACACCATATTGCAACCTTAATAACATATTTGACACCCCATTAGCTACGTTCGGACAACAGCTAATGTTAGCGTTCAACCACATCCCAGCAAACATTACTGTTTGATAGTGTTACACAATGCAAATTAATTAAGAAATAAATTTAATTAATTCTGAAATATTGAGTAAATTTGTTTAAGCGTGGAATTTAAACACGCTAGAAAAAAAAGGAAAGTTAAAATCAAGCCATACTGCAAGATGAATATAACCCACAAGACAATAGCTAATGTTAGCATTCAACCACTTCCTAACTATTGTTACTGTTGGGTAGTTACAAAATTATTATGTTTACTTAAACCTGGAAGTTAAACACACTGAATGTAATCAAATTTGTCCAAATCTTGTCCAAATATGTGAGCTAAGCAGCTAAAACAGGGTTAGCCTACTGGTATGTTATCTTACAACAACATAACAGTCTAATCTTACATTTTTATGCAACATTTTTGTGTTTGTTGTCATCTGTATGAACACTGCAAAGAAATTTATGTTCCCAAAATGTCACGTTATTGACAACCTCAACATTTACATCAACTTTAACGACGGGCTACATTGCAAGCTTGATACATGCAGTGTGTTTTATATCCAGGGTTAGCGTTAAATGAAGGTGTCCCAGATGTGCCCTGGTATTTGCAACGCTTTCAAATGATATTGTTAGCTAGGATATGGTTGAATGCTAATGTTAGCTATTGTCTCATGGTAGCTAATGGGTTATCAAATATGTTACTTTAGCTTGAAATATAGTCCAGTGTCCTCCAGATTTTCACTATCGTTTCAGTTCCTGATCAATCAGGAAGTGGTGCAATGATATGATTTGTCAAATTTTCAACATTTATACGACATTTGAGCTTCCCACTCTGAGCATGATGTCACAGGGAAATAGCCGCCGCGTGAAATATGGTGAATTAGACCAAAAACACGTCCTCCTGTTTGAGGTCTAAATTAAGATGGTAAGGTCGGTAGAGTAGCAGCTCCTGCCTCAGAAATCATTGCTGTCCACACTGTTTTTATGTGGAGCATCTGAATGTTTGAGCCACATCCAAATCACAGTTCCTGTCATGTATTCACTCAATCTGTACGTCATCTCTACACGGCTGTGATCAGCGTTTAAGCATGCATGCTCCTTGTTTATATGAAGGACTGGCCCACTGAAACAATCATCAAGATTTAATCACAACTTCCTTTACATCCATCTTTGCACAAAGAGTATGTCAGGTAAAAGAGAAAAAAAAAAAAAAAAAGAAATAATGCAAAACCAGGGCTCAGGGCAATGCATGCAGTTTGCCCTGCAATGCTGGGACCATTAGCATTTGACTTGAAAAAGACGAGTATTTCTTTGTGGCCATTAATAGCAGGTTGTATGCAGCTGCCCACAGCCACTGCTGCTAGTGCAAGGCTTTGTAACGTAGGCAAAGCTGATGAATTCAACTCACAGTGAAGGAACGTAGAACAGCCGTCAACTTTTGAACAAAATAAAACACGTTTTTTTTTCTTGGAGGGTTACACATAGAAGTAATGTATAGGCTTTTTAAGTTGATTATTTGTCCCAAAGCATAAACAATGTGGATGTACATAAACGAGGACAGCTAGATGTAAGCATATTTATTAAATCAATGGTTTGAATGGATTTTTTTTTCTCTCTTTATGCGTGTAGTGAGATGAATTGTACTTATTTATTTATCTATTCTGCTGTAAACTGGAATCAGCACCATATCCTTGTAATGATTGAGTGCAGCAATAGGGATGAGGGAGGGTTGGGAATCGGACACGGGCAATGAAATAAAAGATATTCTGGAATGATTTTAAACAAGGGTCTTGTTTCTTTTTTTCATGGTGTATTCAATGCTGTTTGTCTAAATGTTTTATTTTGAAAGGTATCTCTGAAAGTACAAGCATCTGCCTTGTTGCTGGTATGAAAAACTAAGATAATTTGCTTAAGTAAAAGTACCAGTACTTAAGAGACATAATGTAAAAATACTCCATTACAAGTAATGATTAGTAAGTAAAAGTACAGATATAATACCAGCTAAATGTACTGAAAACATCAAAAATAAAAATTTGTCTTCCTTTAAAAATGACTTGAAACACTGTGAAGGGTGATTACTTATACCAAATTAATAATTTGACTTAAAATATTAATTCAAAAATGATTTAATTGATTTCACTTAATTTAACTTTTAATTAATTTACTTTCCACCAGAACAAAAGAAAGCTAGTAGATCTTGTTATGAATACAATTATACAATTACAAGTTTTGATATCAATGTTGTCATTTGTAATAATTGCCCAAATTGTGATTTACACTTAATTTTAAAAATTGATATATAAACTTTAAATGTTGTAATTGCTGATAATGACCACTAGGTGGCAGTGAGTACTCTTCATACACAGTGTCAGAGGCTCTCAATTTTTTTTTTCTCAGCCAAGGACCTCTTACAAGACAGAAAATAATCTAGGGACCCCCTCATGAATGTCCTTTGGAATCATTTAACTTCTACTTAGTTTTGTGGCAAAACAACACAAGATAAATGTATTAGAAATATATTATGTACCAAAATATTTGCACCATATCAACACAGAATATCTATAACATACATAGTCACACTTGCAGAAAGACACCTAAAAAATTCCAATTCCAGATTATAACATACAATAAAAATATAAAGATAATATAAAAAGAACAGGAGTAGGCATAACCCGGGACTTGGGTGTGACAGGCCTATAAAATGTGGAAAGGAAATAGTTTGTGTAAAAAAATAAATAAATGACATTTTAAGATAAGATGGAACAATAATAACAAAGCATCAAATATAAGTGAAATCTAAAACATGTAGTGTATAAGGAATATATGCAGAAACAGTGCCTTATAGGTTAGTAATACTGCACAAATTAAAAACTGTGTATTATAGAAAAGTAATATTGCACAAAACTTGGAAAAACGTGATAGATAATTTAGTGTCACAGACCCACCGGTGTGTGTTATGCGTTCATGACACCTGTGAAACGTGATACTGATGGTTTATTTTGAAAGTCCTCCGCCGCAGAATTTTAAACTTACAGGCCAATAACCGCTCCTTTGTCATCAGCAGCTGATTGGTTGATTGGCTCCGCGGGTGTGATCGATCGGTTGCTAGGCGCCGCTCTGAGAACGAAGAAGACGAGTTTGAGTGTTTTTAGCATCCGAGGCCTGATTTTTCAACCGTTACTTTCTTAGTTTTTACGATAATATCACACACTTATTAGGGTTTTTTTTTTTAAAAAAAAAGATAATATTACACACTTGACATCAAACGCGTCAGTTTAATGGGAAAATGAATCGATTCAAGTGTCGAGTCAAACTGAGTCGTGGCAGCGGATTATCAAACAAACAAGACACACCAATGAAGACAACACTGAGCAGACGAGACAGTAAGAAATACACATCCTAACACACACATCAGCTTTAACACACGCTGAAAGTAAAGTATGTTTCTTTTGGCTAAATAAAATCAGCTCATGGTATTCACACCACTTTGGTTGTGATCGGCTTCGGTTATCAAACTGTAAAATAACTGATGAGCTTCACTTTATTTGTTAAATCTGTCAAATAATCACAGTATGATTTTTTTTTCCCATATCGTGCAGCCCTAATAATGTTATTTACTGTATCAGATAAAATTAATGAACCTTAAAAGCCCATAACTTATCTTTCTTTAAAAATTCTTTATTTTCATATTAACTGACTTAAATTAATTAAATCAACTAGAGCTGCAACGGTTACTTCATTATTAATCGACTATTAAAATAATTGTAAACTATTTTTGATAATCAGTTAATTGTTTGCCATCATTTTTTAAAAAATCAGAATGTCCAAATTCTCAGCAAACAGTGATCAACATTTAACTGTTAATCAATTAATCATGAAAAATAATTGTTAGATTAATAGATGATGAAGATAATCCTAAATAGCCCTAAAATTAACTTGGTACAAGGATTGACCATTGGCCTACATAACAGATAAGGCAGGTATTTTACTGCAGTTAATAAATGCAACTGCATTTTAGTTGTACATCTTTTAGTAACATTTGACATTAAACAGCTGGAAAAGTATGTTTAAAGATGAAATACACCTTTCCGATCCTACTGCACTTTGCACATCACAAAAAGATCTGTCTCACTGACAGTCTCGTTGACTGACACTTTTTTTTTCGAGGAACAGATATGTCAGTTTTGCATGATGGGATAAATTTATTTTCATTGTTAAGCAGAAAATGGTCAAAGGTCACCTGCCACACTGTCAAGCTGAGTATGACTGTATTAATGTATCAATGTCCTGTTAAATTCAGGTGAATTGATTAGTTGCAACTTGCTTTACATTCCTTTATCAAAACCTTTCAGAGTGCAGGAGATTTTTGCCCAAGAAGCTTTATGAAGCACTTCCAGAGGAGCCTGAGCTGGAGGATACTAAAGTCTACACTGTCAAACCAAGCAGCCCAGTGGCGGTGTGTATTCTGACTAGTAAATATATGTTTTATATGTGTGGATAACAAATTGTGACATCGATTCTCTTCATGTTAATAATAATAATATTGACATGCTTTATGCATGTCCTTTACAGACTTGCATTAAGCCTGTCCGCTGCAAATCTGCATTACACTTGAGCAGCCCTGCGTTCACTGAAAACTCCAGAGGCAAAGCCGTCTCGCCTGCCACACCAGCTAATAAAAAATCTACCAACCGAGTGTCACGAGCAGGTCAACCAACCATTCAGACGACTTCCAACGCAGATACTTTTAAAGGCTTTAAAGAAGAACAGCAAAACTTGTCATCGTCTCCAGAAAGCCTCATATCCTCTAGCATGGAGTCAGACACAATTTTCAGCTCTGACGACGACGACGACGACGACGATGATGATGATGATGAGGAAGATTGTTCCTCCTCTGCCTCTTCAGCTTCCAGCAGTCTTTCCTCCCCAGAGATCTTCAGAAAAGACAACTATGGTGTGTGTTTGTGCATTGTTTTCTATGTTCACAACCAGAATATAAGGTTATTCTTTCCTAGTTTTTTTTTTAATTTCTTCTTTTCACAGTGGAAACATTGACTTTCCCCGTCGAGGACGAGCTGCTGGGTCTCCATCTTCCCATTAAAAACTCCACCTTACTGGATGTAAGCCATGCTAAGAGCATCCACATGCATCAGCCCCCCAACCTTTCTATCATCATCGGTAAGAGAGCATCCCACATGCGTCTAGTAGTTTAAAGGGACAGTTCATCACCAAATCCAAAAAATATTTTTCCTCAGGGCCTATAGTGCTATTTATCTGTCCAGATTGTTTTGGTGTCAGTTGCAGAGTTTTGGACATATCAGCCGTAGAGATGTCTGCCTTCTCTTGAATATTGTGGAACTAAATGGCATCTTTTGTTTGAGACAAGTCGCTTCCCGCTGTCGTCACACCTAAAACCACGCCTGTAGCTGCCAGTAGTCCCTCCTAGGATGCTCACTGGCTGCACACACAAATGTATGACTTGAACCCTGGCAGGATGGACTCTTGCGTGATCTTGCAAATTCAGCTGCTTCATAACGTAAATGGCATTCGACTTGTGGTGCTCAAAGTGCCAAAAAAAATACATTTGAAAGATTTAAAACCAATGTCTCTTTCTAGAAATGGTTTCTCATGATAATCCACAGACCTTGTTGTGAGCAGAGAACTACATCTACCATCAGTACAACCACGCAAAAGGAAGCACGCATCTACTCATGGACTAGAGGTTACAGCTCGGCCATGGAGGACGCCGTCAATGTTTACATTTTGCCCTGTCACAAGACATTCATCCATGAGTAGATGCATGCTTCCTTTTACCCAGTGATACAGTTAAAGGTTGTGGTTGGATAGAAAGAAAATGGTTCCTACATGAAACTGCTCACAACGAGGTCTGTGGATTATCTTTGTAACCAATTTATGATGTCTGGAAAGAGACATTGGTGTTGAGTTTTTCAAATTATTTTTTTTTTTTTGGTGCTTTGAGCACCACAAGCTGAGCACCATCTAGTTCCATTATATTCAAGAGAAGGCAGCAATCACTACAGCTGATGTTTCCAAAACTCGACAACTCACACCAAAAATATCTAGATGGATAAGTAGCACTACAGGGAAGAGGAAAACTATGTACTTGTAATATGTGTAAACTGACATTCTGCAGGGACAAATTGTTTCTCTAACAAGTAAAAACTGAGTATAATATAATTTGAGGTGTGAATGTCGTGTACTTTAAACAGCCTGGCAATTGTCTGATAAGAACATAACCTCTGCCTGCAGATGCCTCTACGATTCTTGCTGATGATATCAAGTGAGTTTGCCAGATAAAATTGAACATGCATAACATAAGATACAGAGTAGCTGTATGCTCAACATCTATATGACCAAACACTGGATCAATCACTGTCTTTTCTCTTTGAAGCCAACACAGTGAAGATAAGAACAAAATACATATGGACTCATTTAAATCAGGTGAAGACTCATTAATTTAGATCTTGAATAAATTGTATGATCTCATAATGAACTAAATAATAATCTTAACGTGAGTCATCCATTACCGTGACAAATTCTTTACAATGATTGTTCCTAATCAGTAATTTTGGGTTCTTTTGATTCTTCAATCCATAGACAAAGCCTTAAAGGGGAAAACCACACCAAATGTAAGAAAATCATCCAGCTATCTATTATGTGTCTAAAATATGATGTGTATTTTCGTCTAAATTAAAAATAAGAGGGGTTATTGTCATGGTCATGGTATTTCTGCTGTCTCAGTTCACCAACAGAAAGCCCATTTCATACAACAAGAAAGTGTGGTTCAAAAGCCCAATGACTACCGAGACCTTTGAAGCAAAACACACCCCGGCCACCAAATTAACTGCTCACAACGTCAGCGAGTTGGTCCGAACGTGCAGCCTGGCTGAGCAGAGGAAGCCTGGGACAAACACATCCAGAGCAGGTGAGATCAGTTCCGAAGAAGAGACAGGACGACTGAGGCCGAGGCCTGCAGAAAGTGGGCCAGAGAAAGCCAAGTTCTTCGACTTTATCGACGACAGTGATAGGGACATGTTCTTTCAGAGGATGAGAGAAAGGTGTGTTAGCCTCAGAAGTGTTCCCTTATTTCATCTCATGGCTGATAAGCACATATAAACCTCTGTCCTCTGACATCTGGAGTTAAACTATTGCTTGAGATGTCTGTGTGTGAAATATCATGCAAACATAGTGTAAGGAACCTTTCAACTTACAGTGATCAGCCACAACATCAAAACCACTAACAGGCAAAGTGAATATGTACGTTTGTTTGTTTAGACACCCCAGAGAATTTGTAGGAAAATAAATCATCTCAACAAAACATTATTAGTTGGCAAAACTTTCAAAATTAGGACTTTGAGTTTTGCTCAAAACTTACAAAAAATCTATTGAAATAAGTTGCTTGGAAACTAAGAGTTTTCTCAACCTTTTTGGTTTTACAGTGAGGATCTGTTCCTAATGTCTTGGTGCAGATACCTCAGGACACATTCAGAAGTCTTGTGGACTCCATGCCTCAGCAGATCAGAGCTTTGTAGCATCAAGGGGGATCTATACACCATTGCAGTATTCGTCAGGTGGTTTTAATGTTATGGCTGATCAGTGTACATTGCTTTTCAACCTGGTCCTTATGGTTCCAACATAAACTGTGTTGCATGTGCAATGTATCTTAACTGAACCTTTGAATGCATTGTTTTATGAAAAAGCACTTTTCGATGTCCTGTTTCCATCCTCTGTAAGCCCTCAAAGCAACCCCTGATTTCCTGATGCAGAAGTGTTATCAAACAAGTGTTTGGTGCAAAATGACCACTAGATGTCACACCTGTATTTCCTTTCCGTAACCATCTTTTCTCTGATTATTTTTTCTATTTTACATGTGATATATACATGTTTGTGTTTGTTTATCTTTGTTTTTATTGACTCTTTTGGCACATGGAAGTGCCAGAAGATCTTGATCTTAAAGCTGAATGTAATCTAAATGTGAAGTCATAACGCAAGTTTATTTTTGGTGTCACTTTGTGGTTTTCTATATCTGTGATTTATCTGTCTTTCTCCATATTTAGACGTTTCTGAGCGTCATATTAAATGTCCCAAATAAATAACTAAATAATGAATAAATAAATATATAAATAAACCATTGTTATGTTTTGTTTAGCACAGTCCTGATTTTTCCCCCTTAACTCTTCTCTCATTTTTGTCTTTTTGAATGTGTCTTACAAGCAGCTCAGACGTCTCACTTGTACGATTTCAGTGAATAAATTTCATGCTGTCACGATTCCCGACAAAACATCAACACAGCGAATCCTCTGACCACGTGGTACCGGGCCAAAAATAACAGCCAATCAGGTAATTTGTAGTAGCAGCAGCGTCCCGTCAGCCAATCAGAAAAATGTAGTGGGTTACCAAGCAGCTCCCGTGACTAATGCCTGTCATATGACTGTGACACCCATGGAGACAGTTACAAGGAACAAGATTTGCTCTTGGATTTGAGAAGAAAAGAGACCTTCTGTACCTTTATTTTGGTACAAAATGCCTCCGACTCTCTTCCAGAAACTTTTCAACAAGAAAAATGCGTTTTCGTCGCCACCCCCGAGATGCAGCAAAGAGGACCCAGCTTTCAGGTACCTATTTTGTGTGTGTGTATGTGTGTGTGCGCCCGTGTGAGTGTTTTTTTTCTGGTTTGTGTGTAGCGTTTTGCGTGTGCAGGCTAACGTTATTTATGACTTTCGCTGTAGCGTCTGAAGGCATGACAGAGTTTCGCTGTGGCGTGTATTTTGAACTTGCAAACACATAAGTAATTAAAGCTGTACAGTTCTGTTAATTTGAAACTGGTGTAGCCAAGTGCAGAGACGTGGGATACGTGTTGTGTTGTCTGTTGGTGAGGTTAGCTAAAATGCTAATGCTAGCTACCAGACTGTAGTGCGGTCATATGTAGAAGGGAATCCTTGATTCGCGATGAATCTCGCGAGAATGACTACTTTAACATAACTAATTATCTCCCCTTTACCCTAGTAAAGTATTTTCGGAATCTAATCCTATTCAGATCACAACTATAAAGTTGTCAAAGTGTAATAATTACAAGTTTATAAAAATTGTACTATGAAGAAACAACGCGTTCAAATCTCACGAGAGTTCCGCAAATCTAGGATTCCCTTCAAGACACGACCTGATAGCGCGGTTGCTGCACGCGTTCTCTTGTTGGGACTCGGCTTGCCTCATTAGCCAGCACTTTTTGCTCGTTTAGACAACTATTTCAGCTCGTCTGCTGTTGATAATAAAGTAATAATAAGTTTATAATAAACGCGTTCTCTCTCCCCGAAGTATGGTACAGAAGTTGTAGCGGCAGTGTCCTGCTTTCTCCTTTGTCTTCCCCATATCCCTCTTTGTGTTTCTGTGGTAACAGCAGCTAAGCAAGAAAACAACCAGACGTGACAGTACAGTCGCTTATCTTTAGTTATAATAACCCCGATAACTTGGGGCAAAGTACAGCTGGCTTCTCTCATTCCTGCGACGGTACTGTACTCTTCACCAGTGCCGTCAGACAGCAGAGGAGGACACAGTGTGCTCTGTGTGGAGCACATGTGATCACTTCAGTCGGTCACTGATGACTGACAGATCCACGGCGAACCGGGCTGCAGCCTCTGCAGCCAGACTGTAGTGTCTGGAGATGCAAACAACATTTTCTGTTTATCGCTTGTGTTAAAGCGACCGATACAGATGTTTTCAGGTTTATAGAAATGCCATCATATGTCTAGTTTATACGAGTGAGGGAAAGTCAAGATCGTATGCTTTCCACTGCCCTATTTGCAGGTTTCTTGCATCCACTAAAGCGGATGAATTACTTAAGTGTGAAATGTAAATATCATTTTTAATTCTTGGGCAAAAGGCGTTATATAACCCAAAATATATGTCTGATTTTTTTAAAATAGAAAAACTAGATTTTTCAGGAGTCAAAACAGTTTGTGTTGCAATAGTAATGTCAGATTTGGTTAGATCAGAGCTATGTAAGTGATAATTTACAGTGAGCGGGCTGTCATTGCAAAATAAACCCTGATAGGCTGATGCAGGACTGGAATCATGCTGAAGGAGTTTGTTTTAGGTTTATTCTAAACACTGTAAATTTTCCTGCTTATTACAGTTACTGACAAAAATCAATTATTTTACACAAAATATAAATTTTCAAATGATTGTATTGCTCCTCCAAAGTCTACGATGATCATAACTACGTCCATAGCAACCGTCTGTTCTTCATAGCAACGGTCTACTCTACATAGCAACAGTCTGCTACACTGGAAAGACAGACCTTAGAATACAGTAATCGATTAAGTATTTAACAAAGCCATGTAAAACCTTAGCTTGTGACATCTTTGCCTTTCTCACCCTCAGGTGTGCATAAACTACAGGTTATGAACGTATTTTTAAAATACAAAAATGTAGGAATGCACAGTGTTTAATTTTTGCCTATATCTGATTTGCCAATATTTTCCAACTCATTTTGACTGATTGCTGATACCAATATATGCACGTATGTTTTTTTTTTCTATCTAACTGCAGAGAGCCTCAAGTCTCTCCTGTTGTGGAATTTTAACATGTTATCATACCTACCGTTATCATGATGGACTAACGGCAGATGCAGACATAAAATACATTGCTTTAATGGGCAAAGTAAGAACGCTGCTCTTGACAGAATTTTGTTTCTCTTTGTTCCTCACAAATTTGTCATAATGATGGGGTTGACTTCTCTTGAGGTGGGAAACTTAATTTGTAGTGTTAAAGGAGTATGATTTAGCTCCTCCTTGCATTAGCAACGCTGAGCAGTAATTGCAAATAGCAACTTTGATATCCATTTCAGACACTTCAAAAAATCTCAATGCTGCTGACATACATGCTTCATGCATGCATAAATAAAGTGTTGTCTTATTGGCCTGTCACATCGGCAGAAATATTGACATTTTAAGTCTATTCCAATATTTCATTTTTATTTCATTTTAAAGCCTTTATCTGCCGATTCAATGATTGCTGATAATATTGTGAAGCCCTACAAAAGAATGAAATTATCAGTTATCTTATTGGCATCGGCCATAAGAAGCAGGTCATTATCAGTAAATCTATATCCTGCATCATGATTGCAGGTGCATGCTGCAAAGTAGACATTCCCAATACTGACAATCTTACCACGTTAACAGAGTAGTAGATTATGTGGAGAATTGTCTAAAATTGTTTTTGTTTTATTTTGTTCAGATTGTATAACAATGCAGGTAAAGCATGACATAATGTCAGTATAAGCAGTATAAATACTTGTTATTAAAAAACAAACAAACTCCAAAGCAAATTTCAACCTGCCTGAGCAATACATCAGTGAGCTGGCCAGTAGGATACTTTATACTCCCTGAGTTGATTTGCAGTTTCCCTGTGTATGTTCCTACACACATTCTGGGTCAGGGTCAGGTCTGCCACCAAGGGGAAAGTGCTCTTTTTAGTTTTAAATACACTTGTGTTGGAAAATGTTGCTCTGGGCCAGTCACCCATGGTGGATATATTTACCAATGGACCAGAAAGCTCACCTCCTTGTGGTGTTACTTGCACTTTGGCCCATATCTTTGCCAACGCACGTTCCATTGCCATAAAGGTGCCCTGCGCTCAGTGATATAAACGCTTTGTATGCGTGTGTGTGGTTGGCTGGCTTCAGTCCGAGAGCAAACAGGCAGACAGCAGGCGTTTCTGTTAACTCTGTGGTCAGCTGTGCTCTTCTTACCTCTGGCATGAGCTCCCCATTCATCAGGCATGAATTGCTCTGGAGAGGGCAGAACTGTGAGAAGACAAAGGCAAGGAGAGATGGATGGAGAGGACACTTGGGTGGTAGCAGGATTAGGCTAGAATACGTTGAGAAGGTTTGTTTGAAAAGAGAGGAAGAGAATATCTGATAGAGGGTTTAAAAGTGGGATAGGGTGAGTGGATCCAGTTAGAAGAAAAGAAGAGCTCTAAGAGGTGTGAATTACAGAATTCATTGATGGTCTTGGTTGATTAGGTTTGGTGGTTAAGCAGGCGAACTTTGAGGCTGGACAGAAGAGAGGCTAAGGTATAATTGGAGACCAAACAAAGAGGTAAACTTAAGAGATGACGTTCACGGTATTCTGATATTCAGCTCAGAGTAAATATTAAAACTGCAGCTGACCTACATGCCTTGTATTTGTTTGCACTCAGGAGTGTTTGTGAAAGAGAGCTGACAGTATGAATCGAGTTTGATGGGTACGGTGTTACAGTCCATTTCAAGTAAGACTTTGAAAACTCTCACTCGAACACATCTGGCAGGTTGTCCCTGAATAAAGCTGTCCCTTATGGAAATAATAGAGAAGTGCCTGCACACTGTAATCGGAGCTCCCTGAAGCTTTTATTAACTAAATCTGGTCTGTAATAGTAGAGCTAGACCTATCAGAAGATCCAGTATTAGCCTGTAATCTGATGTTCACTTAGCAATGAAAGATAATAGCAATAGATCGGACATGGTATATATCATGTCATCGTGAGAAGCACTAACAGTGTCAGTGTAATTTGTACAGCAGATTTAATTTTTTGCAATACTTTGTTGCACCTCAGCTGCGAGAGACGTGTTACATTTGTTGAGTGTATTTGTGTTTACTTTTAGCATATTTTGATACCCAAAATTGATGGAGCGCTCATTGCTACAGGTAATACACTGATGCACAGGGTTTGGCCTTTGAAGGATAACTCTGTCTGTCTCCTTTTTCAGTTTTTTTTTTAAACCTCCACTTAGTTGTTAGCAAAAAGCAGTGATGTAGGTTACAGCACTGATGCCCTCTGGTCCCCCCCCCCCCCTTGACCTCTAATTTATATGTAGCTGTGTCATCATGCAGAAACTTCAGAAGAATGACAGGCCTGGAAAAATAACATTTTGACTCGAAGATACATGTACATTGACTAAAATTTGAATATTTGGCTTTGAAAACATAAAGAACACTACTGCAAAACAACAGAATGATATAAACCCCTAAACAAATGGACTCAGTCTTTAACCATGGCCAAGAAAAGTTACTCTGTGGCCACAAATAGCCACCATGTTTTTATTCCCACACCACAAGCCTTTGCCAACACGAAATTGTCGCCAGCTAGCTACCGATATGTCAGGACTACTGAAGTCTCGGTTTACCAAGTCGACTCAAACTACTAACACCATTCTTAGAGAAGAACCAGAAACAGAAAAGGTGGACTATGAAAAAATAAAATGGCAATGAAATGAATGAAAGCAGGAGTTTAAATGGCTAGAATGAAACACGTAATGATGTAATGTACAACAGTGTGTGCCACCAGTTTCCTCAGCTCGCTTAGAAGTCATTGCCGTCAGGAAACATCACGTCACAATTTATGGGAGAAGTGGATAAGTTCTGTTACATTGACTTTTCTGTATTGTTTTTACATAAGTTTAGGTTTGGGCCACCAAAAATGTAAATTTATTGGCTTAGTGGCCCGTGGCCAGATATTGAAAAGACTGTATATCCCTGATTTTTACATCCAAAACTGATGGAGCGTTGCTACAAAATATCAGTATAGACGGTATAGACATCAACCCAAACAGTTGTGTAAGCTTTGGGGTTTATATTGGGGACTACTAAACTGTCCTGCAGGTGATTAGTAAAAACTTTAAAGAAAAAAAAAAAGTTGTTGCCCAGTATAATGTATCACCGAGAGCTCTGTCACAGCAGAGGACTGTGTCCTCCAGAATACCACGGAGGGCAGCAGGTTGGCTGACCCCGGGAGGAAAGCCTAAAAAGCCTCTCCTCTTTCCCTGGCTGCAGCACTTGACAAGGGACAGCATACTGTACATTACACTGAGAGCTCCTGGCTCATCCCGTAGCCAGTCAGAGGCCTGATCACCAGCCAATAGCTTTGTCCTCCCCACCCACGGCCAGACTGCTTGTCCTGGCTGCCCCTGCCGCTGCTGCCTGCGGAGGAAACTTCCTTCTTGACCCGGGCCATACACGCAGTATAGCTGTTTGTGCTGCGATATGAAACGAGTGTGTGTAAGAGAGAGAGAGAGGATGGGATGGGTGTGGGCTGCCTTTTTGTTTTTATACACCAAGCCAGATGTATTTCAAATAGGGATTAAGCCATGTCTGAACACAAATTTGCTTTTGTTTTTTTTGGTTTTGTATGAATGAGATGATATTGAAGATGTTAACTCTAATGAATATTTCAGCTTTGATGTACGATGAAAAAAATATTTTAATTTGCTGTTTAATATAGCCTATACACAAAGGCACTGGCTTTCTTAATTAGAAACTGAAAATATTATATTTTTATAAGCCACATCCTAGCTTTTACTTGACTCATTTTCTACATGCATATTGCAGTTTTGGGTTGGTATGAAATGTTGAAACTGGGTGGAAAATATTCCATAGTCTTCCCCACTTTGTGAAAGTGCATGATGTTGCATATTGCACAACAAAATTATATACACCGCATCAGATATATTTATAGTGATACTTTTTTCTTGGTAGTTTACAGGAGAAGTAGTGTCTCAGGTTCCTGATTGACATGGCGTCCTTCCTCCACTGCGTACTTTCATAACTCAGTGTGTCATGTGAGGCTTTCATCAATCTCAGGCTGTCATGTTCGTGGGATGATCACATGGCTGCTTTCTCAGTCACTTACATAAAGCTACATGTTGGATAAGTAGAGTGTGTGTGTTGCGCTCAAACTCAGTACTTTTGCTACATGTGCATATTTAAAGCATGTATTCATATATATGTTATAGCTTTGCATTGCCGCTTTCTTCTCAGTGTGTGTGAAAATGCTGCAGGCCTGCCAGGGGTTCTGTAAAGACAGCGACTGTCATCGGGTTCCTATCAGGGCTATTTTAAGTGGGCACACTCGGCCTTCTCAGAACTGCAGGGTCATGGTAAAGATATAGTTTTACTTAAAAGCTGCACACACATCACACACACAAGCAGTCGCGTTCTGGTGAGTGCTGGTATGTCGGCTTAACATCTAGTTAGGCCTGTGTGTCCTCTTACTTTGTGGGGACATCGGTTCAAGCACTCACCACGTTACAACCACTACTGCGCTTCTCTCGGGTTGTTAGTTGGTTCTTGGTTCTTGATTATAGTAAACTGTAGGAATGCAATGCTACAAAAATCCGAAAGTATGATAATACCGTCATAAAAAGTCCACTATTTGAGATTTAGGCTATCGTGATATTAAAAAGCAAAGCCCACAACCCAAAGATATTCAGTTTACTGTAATAAAGTAGTGAAGAAACCAGAAAATATTCACATTTAAGACACTTAAACTGACAGAAGCTGCAATTTTTTTTATTTAAGGAAAAATATGTGACAAAACAGCATTAAAACAGCAATGAAAATGTGATGCAAAAAGGATCATTCCCACTAATTCAATCATATTGCAGTCGCAATGTCTATCAAAATAATCACATTCTGATTTTTTTAAGCATATCAAGCAGCCATGGATATGGTGGTATTCAATATTGTTACATCTGTAGTGACCATGTTGCACCCACTGTTTTGCTCCTCTTGGGTTGTTAGTTGGTTGCTGGTGACGACTGGTCTGTTGTTGAGCCTTTCTTGATTATAATTATCTGACATACGACCATACCAACACATGACAAATTTTAAAAATGGAGAACTTGCAAGCCATTTCCCAGAATCACAATAATCACCTAGTGTTTGTTGGTGATCAGTTTCCAGTTATCCCACTTAATGCTGATACTTGATACAAGGGCAGGGGGACCTCACAAGAAGTGCAAAGATGCAGGGTTAAACATACTACAGACTGCAGAGTGTGTCACTCAACAAGGGATGTCTTGAGTACAGTAGTCTTAATTTTTATCCTATCGTTTACCCAAAATGTCCATGGATTGACCTCAGAGCATGTTAAGGTGCTTTGAATGACACCTTCCACTGAGAGGAATATGGCATGTTTATTAACTTTTTTCATTAACTTTGAAGTTAAATTTTAAAATAAAACTTTTTATGCGCGACCTTGTTTGGTCAATCACAAAACCCTTATCAGCACAGGACAGACACAGTGACGTGGCATTGGACGTCCACACAGATAACAAGCAGTGTGATTAGTTCGTCTGCTGGGATCCTGAAAGTCAAACCCAAAAGTCACGTCACCTAATTAGCCTACTTTCAGCCTCTAGACAAGAAAGAGAGAAATGATGGGGAGGAAGGTGGGGGAGGTGCTTTGATGGAAAGGCAGGATGTGCTGACTGACAGTATGGGCTAATCACTTTGCTTTAAGGCTGAGCAATTAGTCATGTCTATCATGTGACACTTTGATTACTAAATGGAGCAAAGAGGAAAGAAAAGCTTAATTTTCATGCAGAATGCTTTGACCTTAGATTTTGATTTCTTCATAGCTGTCAACACCCCTGATCAGCTTGATGATCCTTCATGTGATTCTTTGTGAGGCACAGTCATGCACTCATTACTCTCATCGCTCACTTTCTGTCATGTGTTGCTTATTCAGAAGAAGTTGTGACACAGGAGTGAGCCATAGAGCACACATAGTGTAAAGACAAGCATGTAATATGCAACTGATTTCATGACTCATAAATAACACCCATCATCAAAAATCGTGTTCCCAAAGAATAAAGAGACTTTTCTTAAAATTATACTGATAAATACTATTCTGCAGATATAGTGTTTATGTAAAACTTGGGACATTTTGAAAAATTCAGTTCTTATTTCTTTACCTAATATCTGTATAATATGAAATAACTTGTCTTTTTGTCCATTATCTGCAACAGCAGACTCTTTTTGACTCCTGAAAATGTACTTCTCGATTCCAGCTGTTACCAGCCTCTGGCTGTACGAGTCCCCTCAGTCAACCAGTTTGACTGTGTTGTAGCTGTGAATGCAGTTGCCTCCAGGCGTTGCAGCATCTTCGCTAACTCAGAATCATGTGATTGCCGGAATGCAGAAGTCCGTAATGCATCATAACCAACAGAGAAACCAGCAGGTATGCAGGTAGTCAGGTGCTTTCAGATCATGTGAGCCAGCTTCTTTAGGGAGTTTCTGTTTTACTGGATTAGACAGAGCAAAACAATGGTAAGTTCAAGGAATTGTAGCACTATATATAGCAACCAATGCTCAGCCCTACTAGGGATGTAACAATACTACAAACTAAAAGGTAAAATCCACGATACAATATATTTAGAGCTGTAATAATTAGTTGATTAATTGATTAGTCAATTAAAAAAAAATCAGATATTTTGATAACCCATTAAACATTTCAGTCATTTTTCAAGCAAAAATGTCAAACATTTGCTGGTTCCAGCTTCTTAAATGTGATGAATGATGACTGGATTTTCTGCTTTTCTTTGTCATTTACGATGGTAAATGAAGAGTCTTTGGTTTGAACACATTAAGCAATTTGAAGACGTCACTTTGGGCTCCGGGAAATTGTGATGAACATTTTCTTTTTACATTTTATGGACTAAAGTATTAATCAATTAAATGTGAAAATAATGTTCAGATTAATCAATGATGAAAGTAATCATTAGATGTAGCCCTTGATATAGTTATCACAACACTCAAAAATAACAAAAAACTATTAATATGCCTGAATTGTGACGGCATAGTCATACTGGACCTTAAAATAAAAAAAAAATTATAATTTCAAAGTCTATAATGAAGGATGTTTTAAAACAGACTGATTGTGTTTTGGGGTTTTTTGAGTAGACATTTGTCTCCAAAGAGCACCTCAATCACGCTCAGTTTGAGTAGAAGCGCTCCTACTAGAGCTACAACAATTAATTTATTAATAAATTATTAAATTAATTGCCAGTTACTTTGATAGTTGGATTAATCTTTTTGAGTTCTTTTTTTTTTTTAAACTCAGATTCCAACTTCTTAAATGCGTATATGATTTCTTTATTCCTTTGTGAAAATAAACTGAACATCTTTGGGTTGAGGGCAAAACAAGATGTGACATTTTACGTGCTAATCGTTAATCAGGAAAACAATCAACAGATGAATCGACTTAATTAATCAATTAATTAATTCACCTTTCCTTTATAGCACTTCTGCTTTCAGTCTTTAAGAAAAAATGTGCACAAAAGTGGCATGAATTGTTTTTGGCAGTGAATACTTGAATTACAGAAAATTGCAAAGCAAAACAATGCAACAGTCAGTAACAGTCCTTTTGTAAAATAATGTAATTTACCACGTAATATTGTGGTAAACAGTGTCACAGTACTGTATGTTTTGAGACATTTTTTATTATGATATTCGATATATTGTGACATCCCTAGTATATAATGTATTGGTTTTCAGCATGTTGAAATTGGGACTAACGGAGTGGTCCCTCTATTAGGGGCTCATTTTCAGTCCATATTGCATTACACAGGCACACCAATCTCTACATGGAAGCTGTCAAATTTGACAAGCAGCCAGACCTTGGGACATATTAGTTTGTCTATGTGTTCATGAGAAAGTACGTGCAGAAGGTGCCCCTATAAGGCTAGAGATATCTAAGAGATTAGATGTGATTAAATGTTCTTCTGTGTCAGTCCAGTGATGCATATCTAGTTGTAGTAGTGCACCTCCATCATGGGAAAGTAGCATGAAGACAGAGAACGAGCCACAGCTCGCAATTAACACTGCAGGGACGTGTGTATTAACGTTGTGGTACATGAAACAGTTTGCCAAGGTGCAGGGACTGATGTGAGACATGTAACTCAATACACTGTTGCCATGCAATCAGTTTAAGAGTGTTGAGATATGGGTTTGGCACTGTTGCTCTGCAGTGTTCTCTCTGGCCAGGTCACTTCAGCAGTTATGACCTACAGAGAGCAGACAGCCCTGATGGAAAACAAGCATTGCTTCATCTCGGTTGTTCTTGCTGTGTTTTGTTAGATATCACACATGCATGGTTTTTGTTTTCACTGCTGGCCTGTGCCATATGTTGTGCCTGTTTAAGCTTTTCAGTAGGGTTTGGACAAAAAAATCGATGCTTTTTGGATTGTGGAATCTAGTTTTATATATATATGTATAATAACTAAAGTTAGGCTGTTAGCTCGATGATAACATATAATAGAAATTCCTATTGGCATGCAAAGGGAAATTAGCATTGCAAAAGCAGCAAAATCCTCTTAACAAATGGATACATTTTACTTCAAATTCTTAACATAAAATGACGTGTGCTCGGACCTTCAGGCGTGTATTTCCTTTGATCTGTGGAAACAGACTGCACTCCAGCCTGCCCAGCTTCAGCAACCTCTAAGGGTCAAAAGTCAATACTGTTTTTGGAAATATGAACCATCTTATACCGTCGTTACAAGCGTATGATTGAACTTTTCCACATGGTCTTGTGTTAAAAGCAAACAAAAATTAGCATTTTTACAGTAAATGAAATTTCAACAAAAGAGTTAAGTGTAAAATCCAGCAGAGTCAAGCCACCTGCAGTGGTTGACAACACCGGGATCAGCAGTGAAACGCTAACTACCCTAAGCTGATACTGTGTCATAGCTGGAGGACAAGCTGCAGGACCTAACAGAAACCTTTATCACACACAGCCGGAAGAACGTCACACAGCCTGGACTGAGGGGATATTTATGTAACTGTCTCTCTGTCTCTGACAAACACTAACACACACTAACACACACACGCACACACGCACACATGCACAGATGTTCCAGTGGCAGAGCAGAGAGAGCGAGGGCTCTTTGAGGTCAGTAAGTTGGCTGTCGTCAGAGTCACTGCAGTCAAGGAAACTTAATTTCTTTGTTGTGACCTCCAGCAGTGTACACCTCTGCCAGGAGCAGCTATGGATGCTTGTGCCTGGCTATTGCATACTTTGTATCACTGTTAGATTAAGATATTTTTATAATTTCTCCTGGAATTGGAGATTATCAACATGTTGATGATGATGAAGATATTTGTAGATGATGCTCAATATCTGTAGAGTTAGAACATGCACTTTTATCTTTAATGTTAACCAGATCTTTAGATCTTCCTCTGGACGTTTAGAAACTTGGTTTATTGTTATGTTTTGCATTATTAGGTCTATCAAACATCCGCCACATTACTCCTAACAACTGTACTTGATGTGCAGTGATAAATTGTAAATTAATGCAAACGTTAAGCACATGATGGTTGTAATGTTAGCTCCTTATCAAGGCTAGCTTGGTTTAGCCAAGTGGTAAAGTTTTGCCTTCATTGAACCACAGAATATTCACTTGTTTGTTTGCATGCACCCCACGATTGTTCAGCAATATTGGGGCTCCATATAATTGACGTTCCAGCAGATTACTCTGCTCACTCTGTGTGTCGCCAGATGCTTCTCCCTGCTTAGCTGCTGTAATGTTAATTTGGCATGTGTGGCAACGTCCCCACCAGAGGGCAACTATTAGCACCGTAATCTTTGTTGTGATTCCATCCGGTAGATACTGGCCTTGAGGCACTGCCCTACTGCCTTGTAATGCCAAGTATTGATAACCCAACTAAGTATTGAACATTCTCAGACTGTGGGAGTGTTCAGGCGAGTACATACTTGAACACTGTCTAACACCTCTAACACCAACTACTTAAGTCGAGCCTGGACACATTCAATTTGGAAACAAATTTATGATGCATGTCTCTGTACTCTTAACAGGGCTCAACAAGAAGGATTACCCGCTAACCAAGGGAAAGTAAAATGCCATGTTGGGCTAGCGTTAAGCAAGTCGCTTGCCCGACTGAGCACATGGTTAAAAAGAAATGAAACTATTTTGAAAATGACATTTTCATTTTCATGCAAAAATAGCTGTTTTCAGAATGGTACGTATGGAGATTTCATGCTTTTGTCAGTTTGTGATCATGTTGAAACTGAATATCTTTGGCTTTTTAATGACAAAATGAGACATTTAATGACATCAACTTGGACTTTACCTACATTCATCAGGAACGTGCATGATAACCCATTGACATTCTTGTAGATCTGAAATGGCACAAAGTTTCAGTTCTTCCTGCTGCCAACTTTGTTTCAATGATCTGTCACAAAACTAACCACTATCCATTACTTTGTAAAGAGGAATCAACATCTGTGAAGTTTCACTTTTAAGAGTCTGGTGTCTTTTAGCTGTTTGTGTTCCTGCTCTTTCTTCTTTGTAAAGAGGACAAATTGTGCATTTAAACATGTGTGCGTTTGAATTTATTGAAGAAGGAGAGATGGAAAGGCAGAGAGAGGGAGCACAATGGAGAGAGGAACAAAAAGAGCGGGATTAAGAAACAGCACATAAACAAATCCCCACTGTCACTGTCTCTTATCACAGAGCTCTCTGGCAGTCAGCAGCCCAGGCTCGCTCGCTCGCTGCTGTTGCTGCCTCTGTAGTGTCCAGCAGCACACAGTGCTCCTGCGATCACCTGACAGTCTCATGTTGTTGTGTGAATTTAGTTCACCGCTATTCTTAGACCTTGCTTTGGCTGAGAGAGGAGAGGAGAGAAGAGAGAGGAATAAAGAGTGAGAGGGAGAGGGCTGGGGAAAGACTGGCAGACTCGCAATGATGCCCAGGTAGGAGTCGCTAACATTTAACCAGGCGTCTGTGCATCCAAGTGGGCATGGTGGTGTTGGTCAACAGAGGTTTGAGAACCATGTTTGTTGTTGTTTGTTTGAAGTTTTGCCTGCTGCCCGAGTGTTGGCAACCTGTGGCTGTTTCCAGCTGGACAGCACTTTCAGTTTGATGTAGCATGGCTGTAGTTTTAAGCGTCAGGCGGTGTGGTGGTGACAGATTGATCCTATCAGTTGAGGTCAATGTTACATAATGAAGAATAATGGGTTTGTGGTGAAGCATGCCTTTTGTCTTTTGGATAAGAAACATCTGTGTGGCATGGGTGGAGTTGTAGTTCAAAGAGTTTCTTTTTTACATATCTGTGATCTTGGATTTGATAACTTTTGCTAAGGAAGTCAGTGATTCATCCAAAAACAGTTAGGCTCCTGCTTGTTGTCTTGTTTTTTTTTTTTAAGTATGGCCAAAATAAAACTGTTGCCAGACATTTTATTTTAAGATCAACAGGTTGTCCAAGGAAATAAATACATGTAGGCTTACATGCGGATATTTTTGATTTTTCATTTTCATTTTTTGGTTCAGACAATCGAGGTCAAAGCAGTGCAAGTATGTAACAGTCATGAAGTCATGTGCTGCTTTTATGAATGACTCCCCTCTTTCTTCTGTCAGCAGCGCTGTGACTGTCACAAGCTCACTGATGGGATACTTCCTCCTTCACTCTCGCTTTGTCTTTCTTTCAAATGCTTTTCTGTCTGTTGCAGATGTTTTTTTGCTTTTCTGTTTTGTATGACCTTTACCCTGATTATCTATGCTCAATTCTGATTTTTTTTTTTTTTGCTCCATTGGTGTTCAGCTGCTTTTTCTTTTGTTGTTCTCAGCTTTTGTTCTTTGTCTCCGTTTGCTGTTGTTGTGAACCCCATCTTTATTTTTGTTCTTTGTCTTTTCTTTACTTGAGGAAAAGTATTTTTCAGTCTCTGTTTGCTGTGTTGGTTTTGTTGTCTTTCTAGCTTTCTGTTCTGTGTTTTTTCTATCTTTTTTGCATCTCCCAGTCTGTGTTTTCTCTCTGTTATGTTTAAAACAAAGGGAGCAGTGAACTTGGTGTCAAATTATGCAGATCTTCTCTGGGCTGAACTGAAAACAACACATTAGGCCGTATCTTATTTTTTGCAATTGTTGCACCCACATTTGGGCGGAGAGTGAAGAAGATAACATAACTTCAAAGCTATGTTATATATAGTTTGTTTAAAAAATAGGGCTGCAACTAATGATTTTCATTGCTGATTAATCTGTCAATTACTTTCTTTATTAATCGATGAGCTGTTTGGTTCATAAAATGTCACAAAATGGCGAAAAGCAAAAGGTGACGTTCTTAAATGTCTTGTTTTTTCCCACAACCCAAAGATGTTCAGTTTGTTGTCATTTAAGAGTAAAGAACCTGGAAAATATTCACATTTAAGAAGGTGGAATCAGAGAATTTGAAAATTACTCAGACTGATTTACAATCAATTAATCATTTCTTTAGTTCAAAATTATATTACTGTAGTATCAAACAAATCATACGAAGATACACAAAAGCTAAACAAAACATCGAAAAGCACCAGCAAACCTCTCATGAAAGGCAGTAGTCCAGTAGCACGGAGGCATGTGACCGACTAAATCGACTGCCTCATGTGTAATCTTACACACAAGTATATGAGCTGAACATCGACCCAGCCCCATACAATGAAATTTGAGCTCATTATGTAGGCCAGGCAGGCATTACGTCACCCGTTTAGCACTTGACTTGGTAAGAGGTTGGGTCTCCCCTTGGATAGGAGTCAGGAGGAGAAAACTGAATATTTTTTTTGCTTGTAAAGTGATGAAACATTCACTTCCATTAACCGTCAGTCGAAACAAAAGAGCAGGAGAACAACATTAGAACAGCCTTTCATAAGCTGAGTAGTATCTTAATCACCCCGTGCAAAAGCCTGGATGGATGTGATTAGATCAGTCGCCAACACGTCTCTGTCTAAAAAGAGTTTGACAGTCAGTCATGTTTCATTGAATTATGGACCACTGCTTGGTTGTCACCACCAGCTTGTGTGTATCAGCGACAATTGTCCCAAGGAAACTGCCACATGTTTGAAAGTCGTGGCAGGAGAAACATCCTCACAGTGGTGACTCTGTTTTTCTCTGAGAATAATGGCAGAAAATATTTCCAAACAACCTGTGGCTAGAACACCAGTAACCTTTTGAACTATACAGAAAGAACCTGCGTGACAGGACATAAAACTTAATTGTCTACAAATGGTCCATGTTTTTGGTTGGTTTGTGAGAACTTGTTACAGGTTTAAGAGGTCAGTAATATTTCACCAACCTCCACGAGGGCCTATCGGAGCCTCCTGAACAGAAGGAGCTGGTGTTACTAGCTGCAAGAGGCAAGAGGCGAACGTTAATCGGAATGTGAGTCGGAGAGAGACAGAGGTGTCAGCCTCCTGAACACCCTGCAGTAAAGACACAAGGGAATTTCTGTTATCCTGCAGTTTCAGTGATGGCTTTGCCTCAGGGCAACCCTTGCACCTCTTCTTCTGTTAGGTTTTTTCATGCCAGAAGACACGTCTCAAAGGAGTTTAACATTTCCTGCATGTGCTTTATGGTTTAATGTTGTATAGCAGAAGAAGGACTCTACTGTGAAGCCACCTCAGGAAGCGTTGACACTTTCAAGGTTCGCTAGTTTTACCAAAGGTTGATTCAGTACTTTCGGCCTGAAAATAGACTTGGACATTTATCTGTAGGCCCACTCATTTTGTTTGGAATGGGTGTCGAGAGCCTGTACTAAATTGGTAGCAGCTCTGGATTTGTCAATATCAAAATACTGATAAGCTCCTGGAAAAACTGTGCTGCTAACTGTATTTATGTAACGCTAATTCGCTCGAATGTAGCCATTAGCGGGAGTGCAGTCAAGAGAGACAGAGGGAGGGCGTGTGTGTAACGTTGTAGCTGGAAACCTAGAAATAAAGTGCAGCATGTGTCCAGTTTAGGCTATTTGTCAGTGAATAGATGCCATAACTTGTCAAGATCCAAGGGGCTTAGCCCTGAAGTTAGTGACAACTCTGCGGACTGACCTTTAAGGCGGACCAGGCCTGTTATTCTTGTTTTGGTTCTTGGTTTGCCCAGGAGGTGACCACAGCCCCTAACCCCCAATTACCCCAGTTAACAGACTATTAAATCTTCACGTCTTTATTTTTTGCATCAAATTATGCTATATAGTATCAAAAAGAGTATCAATAAGTATTGTATCGATAAGCGGTGTCAGTATTGATAAAAATATCCATCTCTAGAAAGTTGTCTTAAACCTTTGCAACAACAAAATAAATATATTTACATTCCTGACAATGTATTGATGGATGGATGAATGATGGCTCTTTCGAACAATAATCTTTTTCTAACTGGCGAGCATAAGACAAGAGTTGCGGTATAATAGGACAATAACACTACCAGAATTTACCAGTCTTTTTTGATACCATTGCAATAAGAAAAGTCCTGGGCACAAAAAATAGGATGATTGCTTTAAACCTCATTAAAGATTAACGTCTTTCACACAATGTTGTGTGTATGTACAGAAATTGTCAGTGAGGACTGTCAGGTTTTCCTTCAAGTGAAATTTCAGGCAGGGAATTTTCGACTTAACTGAACTGAGGTCTTGAATGAGCTCTTAGAGCCTTTGCTTTTTTCAGCTTCAGTGCTTTCGATACTATCAAGTATTAGTTTTATGTTGTTTTAAAACATGTAGTACTGAAAACGTACTGAGGCATCAATGATTTCGGCAACCTAACAGTATACGTGATATATTTTAGCAGTTTGCAGACATGCCTGGAGGCGCAACTTTGCAGCAGCATGCATTTACTGAAATGTGGCTCCTTGTGTTAAATGCCAACAAGGCCTAATTTAAATTCAGGTGGTGGTTTTGGTCCATATTGGAAGGCACTGCTTCTGGCAAGTAAACACAAAGTGAGCGAAAGGATCGGATGTTGGAGATGTTTCCACTCAGAAATTGTGAACTAGCTCATAGTATAACATTTCCCCAAAAAAGCAACTCTTTTTTATTACTGCCTCTAAAGGCCCCATCAGACAAATGACTTTGGTTTGACAGCTTAACACTGCAGCAGGTTGCAGCATGTGACTCCCTTCCCCCTGCTCCCCTGCACGACTGAACAGTCTCACCTCCAAGAATGCTGGTCATACTTTGACACCAGTGTTTGGTAAATAGTAGCTCGCATGCATGAGAATGTACACAATAGACTTCCTGTCTCACACACACACACATGTAAACTAACACACGTCCAGACCCACTGACCAACGATGTAATGCTGTTTTTTAATGTCGGCTTGTTTGCGCTGGTTTGTTGGCAGGTGAAATGGACTTAACTGTTCCTTTTCCACCCCTCCATACCAACCCATTTACTATAAACACTTGCGTTTAGGGATGCTTCCCGCTCCCCAATAAAAGGCTATAATTAGGTCCAACTCTGTGTCCATCTGCCTGACCCATCTATCCCACAGATCAGACAGAAATCCTCGACTGTCTATCTGTTGGTCCAATCCCCTGTCATCTTTATAGCCCCTACTAAATCAACCAGGGGACCTAGTTTCCCCAGGAGCAGAGGTGACTGCCAGAGCTCAGTGAAGGCCTGCTTCTGTCCGCCATGCAACAACATCCTTCTCTATATTACCTGAGATGACCAGCATTAATAAGATGAGCTGAATGAAACCTCGGGTTACCTAGCAACTGCTATGGAGCTGAGGCTGCCAGTAAAAACAGCTTAACTGTTACTTAACTGTTGCACAGTATTTCCTGCCAGAAGAAAAGCACCAGTACTTATGTCTATAACAGTTTCAATTCTAATATCCTAAAATATCCAATATGGCTAAAACTAGTATCCATTGTTTTTAAATGGCTCTTGAGTTGTTTTAAGGACAGTCTTTGTAGTAACTTGAACTTATTTATTTTAGAAGACATCACCTTGTGCTTTTGGAAAACACGGATCTACATTTTTCACCATTTTCAACAGATTAATTGATGATGAAGACAATCCTCAGTTGCAGTCCTAGCTGGAAAGGAAAGGAAAGGAAAGGAAAGGAAAGGAAAGGAAAGGAAAGGAAAGGAAAGGAAAGGAAAGAGTGATCAAAATTTTCTGACATTTTATGGACCAAACAACTAATAAAGTATTTGAAAAAAGATTGACAAAATAATCAATAATTAAAATAATAGTTGCAGTTGCAGCCCCAATGGACACACGGATGCAGTCTGACAGATAATTCAAAAACTAATCAGTTGGTTACGGTTAAGTACTAATAGTGACTCAACTCACCTCGTGGGGCTGCAGACTGGTTATACTGGGTGACTGTCACATGTGTAACTATGTGAATGCAGAGCAGGGAGGAGCTGCAAACAATATAGCACAAGCATATATTCCCTGGAGTGTCTCGAGTAGCTGCTTGCTTTGAGTACACTGCAATTGTCACATGGCGGTTGGGTAGTAGGTTGTCTTGGCATATATTCATTGCTCCCCACTGGTTGAGGTATGAGATGGATGAATGGTAGCTATGGCATGGAGTCTGTTGGCGCTGCCATGCCCTATGGGAGGGATGACGGCTTTAACAGATTTTTTTTTCTAAGTTTGGCAGTACATCATTTCAGCTTTTTCCCTCCTGCTCAGTGTTGACAGTGTTTTGGTCATATCAGTATCTGGCAAACACCATGCGGAAATTGGGTACTTGGAACTCCACTAAGGCTTAAATATGCTACACAAAAAATCAGTTATTAACTACTAAGCGCCAGCTCTAAAAGGGATCTCTGCATATGTGGAAAAAGCTTTATAAAACCTTTTGTGGCTCCTAAGTAAGCTGTGAACAATCTGATAAATTGTTTTAGGTCAGGTGTCTGCAACCTGCAGCCATTTCTCCTCTCCAGTGGCTCCCTGTGGCTTTAACAAAGACAACAAGTTTTTATATTTTGTGACAAAAATGTGCTTCATAGCCTGCAATTATGGCTCAGTGGCTTTTCCTCTAAAGTTTGCAGGTGGCTGGTCTTGAGTATTACTTGGCTAACAATGGATGCTAAATCCAAAACAATAAGTCTCAGAGGAAAATATAAATATAGCTTGCTCCTCATGTCTGCTTTAGGCTAATAGCCACGACTAATACAACTGAATCTTTAAGTGATCAAGTTGCATTGTGGGTAATGTAGGCATCAGGGTTTTCAGAAAGATGAAGAATGCATGTAGTAACAAAGATGATATCTCTAGTTCAGCTGTATCAGTTTTGTGACTTTTTTTGTTGTGTTTGACAGTGGTGGCTCTAGTCTGAGTTTCCATATACACGGTTAGTTATTCTGATGTGCCAAGTGTTTTGCTTTTAACAAATCATAGGGTTCATTGAACATAGAGGCCATACCTTGGCCAAAGTAGACCATTTCACTATTTGTAATGTCTGAAAATGTCAGAAAAAGTGTTACATGAAAGGAAAGTGACCCAAATATTTGCCTTTGTGACAGGTATGAGGTTGCACAAAGTGCTCAGTACCAAAAAAACAACTTTTTTAAACTCTTTGATGTTGAGACAAAGTAGGGCTGGGCAATATGGTTTCTAGGCTAAATGACATCTCAATATTTTAAGGCAATGCCACAATATACAATATATCTTGATATACGCATTTTCTCTAAAATAATAGATGCAGTGAAGGAGGACTGGCACACAGAGAACAAAGAAGGTTCAAATTTGAGTCTCGATTTTGGATGTTTCTTAATAAATTCATTGCAGGGCTGTATAGACAGTGAAACGTGCATAGAGTGCAGAATTACAAACATTTCAGACCACGTTGGACTTTCTTTGGTGCAGATCTGCACCAGAGTAGAGGGAGACCAGAGAACTAACAAAGTACAGTTTTTGAACGGTGCAGTTCAGTCCTTGTGAAGCTCTAAAATAACACGCCTTAAATTATTGATATCAGTATAATATTGATATTTTGGCCATCCCCAAGACAAGGTAAAGAATTTAGTCAGTGTTCAGTAATCAGATTCATAATTTAAAAACGTTGGCATTGGAAGTGGGTAAAGTTGTGTTGTTCCACGGCTTCTTTCAGTACTATGATACACCAGATTGTTTTGGAAGTTTTTTTACTGTAGCATGACCTCATTGTCTCGACTGTACAAATTTCCTGGTGTAAACACTCTTAGAAATGCTTGAAAGATTTTTGAAGATTGTGTGAGATGTTTCTTCATTTTTCCCATTCACTGTTTCATCTCACTGATCTCTGCTGCTCTATCAGTTTGTTTGTAAAAGTGCGTTATTTTCTCTCGCCCTGCCACCTTTTTTATCCTCCTCTCATCCGTCTGTTCTTCCCTCCATCTAGCTGGCCAATCCCCCAGCTGGAGCCCAGTCAGATCAGGCTGATAGTCTACCAGGACTGTGAGAGGCGCGGCAGAAATGTCCTCTTCGACTCCAATGCCAAAAAAAGGGGCACAGAGGAAACCCCCATCACCGTGAGTCACATGTTTCTTTTGGTGTGTGTATGTTGTCATTCAGAACCCATCCATGGTTTTGCAGATGGAAATGAAAAGATGCTGTCTTTTCCAGGTTTTTTTGTAATATCAGGGCTTCCCTTAATAGGAAAAGAGATGTAAAATGGGTCAGAAAATGATCAGATTTCACCTTCCTGAACAGCTATATATTGTCCTGTTGTGCCTGTTTATTACACTTTGCCTTCATTAGGTTTGTTCAGTCACAGTACCATCATTTCTTTTTCGTTTAATTCAGTCCGAGGTAGAATTTAACAGGTTTTCATAACTTAAATTTGGTGTGAGCATAGATAAGCGCAGAGGTGTGACTTGAAACAAAAGTCATGTGACTGTTCCATGACGCCCAAAGGACGCAAGCTGCACCTTATCCTGCTTATTGTGCAGGACGCCTCACTGCCCCACAGTGAACGTCATCTGACTGAATCAGATGTTTATATGCTTTATTTCCTTACTGTGAAAGGACATCTGTGAATGATAGGATTTAACAAAAACTGGAGCATCTGCGGTTTTATTTTCCCTGCATTTTCTAAAACAAAAAGCCCAGTCTATGAATGACACATCCAAGTTTCAGGGCAGGGCTGAAGGCAGATATCACCTTGAAATTCTGACTATGCAATGTCAGACAGGTTGTATATTTATGTGTGTCCAACTCTGCATTGGTTGGTTGTCAACACACCCATGTCAGCCAGTGAGACGTGATGATAACAACTGTTTTACTACACCGTAGCTGTCTTTATCAGGGTGTGTGCAACAATAGCTTTAAACATATCAATTAAGTGTTTTGACTGCCAGCTGTGGGTGTATTGCTGCTCCCATACTTCACCTGTCAGCTGACTTTTCCACCATTCTGTTTTTCCTTTTTAATTTTGAATAACACACCTAATATTTTCATAACGCTGCCGTGTGTTCCTGTCTGACCCTGCTGACCGGTTTGTTCTGGTGCTCTTATCTCCAATAATAATAGCCTCAGCTGACAGCCCATGTGTAAGCAGCATTCTTTCATCCTCACATGACAGCCGTGTCACTCGCTGTCTGTCGTTCTCTCTGTCTGTCTTCATCTGTCTCTGCTCCGGTCTCACCCTCTTCAAAAATTTCCTTCCATTCTGTATCTTGCTTTTGTCTCTCCTCTCTGTCTTTCTGTCTCTTTAATGTCCTGTTTATTGTCCTCTGCTTCTATATGTTAATCTGGTTATCTTGGTCTTGATCTCTGTAATCTTTTATAATTCACTATCCACCTTTCTTTATCCTTTACCTGTCTGCCTTTCTGTCTACTGTCTGTCTACCCATTTCTAATCCTCTCTTTCACTCTTAAAATCTCACAGTTGCGCTCAATTTATCTTCCTCTCTTCTTGAATCTCTCATTACCGGTTGAGCTTTCTTTCTACCTCAGGCCTATTCCTTGTTTTCCTTCCCTTCTCTCTAGATCTGCAACAACTAATTGCTTTTTTGTCAACTATTAAATTAATCACCAATTATTTTGAAAATCAACTATTTGGTTTGAGTAAAAAATCTGTGATTTCAGCTTCTTAAAGTGAATATTTTCCTTGTTTTTTTAACTCCTTCGTGACAGTAAACTGAAATTTTTTGGGTTGTGGACAACAAAAGGCATTTGAGGATGAAATCTTGGACTTTGAAAAAGAACAATCAACATTTTCGACCATTTTCTGACATTTTTTGATCAAGTAATTGCTTGATTAATTGAGAAAATGATCAACAGATTAAAATGCAATGAAAATAATAATTAGTTGTAGCCCCTTTTCTCCGTGCCATACACTACTTTTCTTTGTAATACCTTGTAGTTTCTTAAGTTTCTCACTTTTCACTTCTATATCCCTCCTGTCTGTCTTTTTCTCTCATTATTGTCACTCCCACTTCCTTCTCACCCGCCTGTTTAACCTTTTTTTTTTACCGCCTCTTTTCTACTGACCAGGTTTCCTCTGTCTGCTCTCATCTGTCTGTCCATCTGCCTCATTATCATGTCCGTAACCTTGCCGTCACACTGAGCCACACAGACACACACTCCTGACATTGAAAAATTGGACTGTCTGTTCTGTTTGCTCAACTTTCTCAGCTCATACACGTGAATTTGAAGCCCTACATTTGAATTGGACTGGTGCCAGATAAAGACAAGTTATGTAGTGTGTGTGCGTCTTAACGCACTGATACTTGTTTGAAACAAGGCTGCACAATTAATCGCAATATCTTCAAAATTGCAATGTGGTCAAGTGCAATATCCAGATTATAGAATCAGAACCAAATTGTAATTGTTTGAAAAAGGAAAAATGAGTGCGAGAACATTATGAGGTACTGTAGTGCTGCAGAGACGCCATGGCCTATAAATTCTGTTCTCCAGATGAGAGAAAACATGTTTCTTTAGCACAGACCTCAATAAATGTCACATCATCATGATTTCAATATATGTCAGTATTTTTGGTGCATTCTGCACTGTTAGGGCTTTGCAAGCCACTGTGTGACTTCTATCACATGATGGCTGTTTTTTTTGTTGGTGGTGTTTTTTTTTTTTGTTTTTTTTTTTTTGTTTTTTTTTCCAGGGAATTTTTTTCAAAGAGATCAACAGCAGGAGCAAGCAAAGCACAGAGGGTCAGAGAGAAAATTAGGAATAGAGAAACAAGGCATGAACAGAGATGCATGGGATGGGTGGGAACGAGTTGAGAATGAAGAAAAGAAAGGGGGCTGGGAAAGATTAACATGCAAGGACAGAGATATGGAGAAGAAATCTAGTCCAGGAAAGAAAAATGCATTAAAAGAGAGAAAGAAAGCTGCAGGAAATAGAGAGGGATGAAGTTGGAGTGGGGGAGGGAGGGAGGGTGAGGGAGGGAGGGAGGGAATGATTGCAGTGCTGCTCGATCACGAGTTCCCGAAAGAGTCATATGACTGGCAGTCACATGCTGCTGGCCTCTGTGTACACACCTCACATTGCACTGCAGCAAGCGGACACACACACCCATGTACACACTGAAACATGCTTGCTCAGAGTCAGCGTGGCTTCATTAGCATGAATGCGTGTGTGTGTGTGTGAATAAAAAATGTGCACAGTAATTTGCATACATGTCTAGAGTGTTTGCTGATGTACTTTTAAACCAATATCCTTTCCTTCTCTGCCTGTTTTCTCATTTTGTTTCTCTTTGTCTCCTTTTTCCCTTCCTTTCTCCTCCTCCCTTACATTGGCAGCAACAGTGGTTTCAAGTGAGCCATTACCAGAGCCTAGCTAAAACACACACACACACACACACACCCTCCCTCCCTCCCTCCCCCTCTGCTCCCCACCCTCCCAAATGCATTCCTCTTGAATAGTCTGCCAAGTTGAGAAGGCACATGACACAGGCTGATTGAGCTCACATTGCTTTTAGTTTGCTGTTTACATGAGTGCCTCTGGGTTAGGTTTCTATGGTTTTTGACCAGAACAGTTCAACTTTACTGATGTTTTTCCATTAAGAAGTTCACTAGATACAGGGCGGTGACCTTTTATGTTTTTTAGAACTTGTTAAAATGTCGGGGCATCGGGGTGAAAGTAGACAGAAAATGTGACATTTTTATAGGTGAAGGCTGCTCTCATTGTGTTTATGTTAGCAGAGGCATCCATAACTGAAATCTCCCTGCAGTAAACTCATGACTTTATCTATTCCCATGTGAATGGGCTGTTCCCACATCGTACAAACCTTTTAGGAACTAAACACATAAGTGTCTGCATGTGTCTTGGCGATTTCATATAAATATGCACAAAATGGCTTCCAGCTCATTTTTGTTGCATTAATTGTTGCACATTTTTGTTTTGTTGTCAGTTAATGAGGAAGAAAAGTAAATAAACAAAACCGACTTTAAAAGGAGAGGGGGAGAGCATTTTTGTAGGCTTCTCTATATTAAAAAGGAAAAGGAAAAAAACACTTGGTTGTTGAAATGATGGAAGTGGCTGGTATGCTTTGTACTCCAGTTTATGTTTTCGGAGGCTGATTAAGTTTGTTTATAGCCTTCATATGTTCAAACAAAGCAGAAAAAGTTGTGCTTTTTCATCATTAAAGTGGAAATAGACAACATTATGAAGTAAATTGCATAATGTAATGGCTATAAAAAAATGGCACCATCCACATTTAGTCTGGTTCCCTATAAGCCCTGCTTTTACTATGCAAACCCAGGAAAATGTCTCTATAGTCTATAATAATAAACAAATTCATGCTTTTTCTCTTAATGTTTTCACCTCACATTACTGGTTAGCCCTCCACCCAATGCCAATCCCTGCTGATGCGAAGCAGTAATGTTAATCAAACTACGTTATTTCTATGCAAAGCACAGCATTACAGTAGTGTATATCTGTTCTCAAATTCAATATAAAATCGTGTCAATTTCATTTTACCTCCTCAGTAAACGTGCTTCTTTCTTCTCCCTCATTTCCAAAGTGGTGTTTATCATTTTTTTCAAGGAGCTAGGCTGTGACTTGGAAATGGAAAGCGATGCAGTGTTGTGTGGAAATTTGTTCCCCCATCAGATAGAGTTTCCTGCCGCGGTGCCCTCTACAGTTGAGGGGTAGGTCATGGTTAGGAATAGCAAAGTAAGGTAAGGGGGGACCTATATTGACAGGGATACAGATTTCAACGGTTGTTGTCTTTGCCACAGTTGGACAACAATACCATTTCAAAGCACTAGAGGGCTGAGAGCTTGTCTTTTTCCACTTTAAGTCAAACTCTAGAAACTCAAATCTATGTGGGAATAAAATAAGGATTATGCCTTTATATGAGTTAAAGTATTGTTTTCTGATGTAACCTCTGCAGAGTTCAGTGAGCCTATGTTCAGTTCATGACATTTGGCCGATAATATCTTTGTTTTTTTTTTCACCCTGCAGAGCACTGAGGGCCAGGTTAAGATGTTCGGGAAATGCTGCCAGCTCCGTCCTACAGGAGGCAGCAGCAGTTCCCTGGACAGCTCCTCCTCCTGCGCCTCCGAAACCAAGGAAACCAAGGAGCAGGGCCTGCGCTTCCAGGTAACACATATCTGACGTTTGCTTGTAGACTGATACAGGATTTCTGGGACTTTTTTCTGATAATGATATTAGGGAGCAAGACAATTCTGATATTGAACTTTCACCGGTATTTTTAATCATTATAAGTAACTATACATGAAAAATAATGCATGCAAAATTTACATATTTATTCCTCTGTAGTAATGCATTTGTATATCCATACATTTCCGTACATCCTCCTCTCCTCTCCTCACCAGGGTTCGAGGTGTTCGTCCGATGTGGTAATGCTGGGAGAAATGATGTTCGGCTCTGTGGCCATGAGCTACAAAGGTTCCACGCTAAAAATCCACCAGATCAGGTAAGAAGAAGAAGAACGATGTAGCAATGGCTGAAGCTAGCATTACGTTTTTTGTCAATTTAATATGGAGATTAAACAGCTGTAGTGAAAAAAGGCATAATGATAAAATTACCCTGACTTTTAGTACTGTATTTTCAGATTATTTTTTTAAATTTGTGGTTTAAATGTGGGATAAATTAAGTGAAAAAAGAAGGGGAGGAGATGAGAGGAGCAAGAAAGAAAAGTAGAAGTTGTGAATTGAGGTAAATGAAGTTGTATGTGAAAGACACACTCAGCATGCATGCTAACAATCTTCATCTCTGTGCTATCGTCATATCAGATCGCCGCCTCAGCTGATGCTGAGTAAGGTCTTCACTGCCAGGACGGGAGGCAGTGTGTACGGCAGCCTCAACACGTAAGCGCGCACACACACACGCTTATCAACACATACACCCACCCACTCCTTGCTCTGATTCCTGTGGCAACTTCCTCCACTGTCCCTCTCTCCACGTCTCCATCTGTCTCAGTTATGCTGTAAATTACTTTTGTTTATATCAACCTGGGATCATGTTTCTCTGTCTGTTTCTTAGTGCCTGTCAGACTATATTCAGTTGTTTTGTTGTGGTATATATTTTTTTTTCTCCAAAGTACATGTAATTGTGTTGTGGATACATGTTTTAAAATCATCCACACGATCTCTGTTTAATCTCCCACAGGTTACAGGACAGCCTGGAGTTCATTGGACAGGACAGCAACACCCTGAGGCCTGATCAAAACACCGGGCCCAACAGTCTCCTAGGGAACATAGGTAACCACAGAAACCCTGCGCCACACCATGACATGACACCCTCCTGTTTCCTTTCAGTTCATTTATCAATTGTAAGTAGGAAGTGGGTGGTTTTCATTTTGATCATAGTCAGACACTAAGTATAGTTACTTTCTTATTGAAAGAGCTTGTATGACTTCATATTTATATCTTATTTAATTTCTTATGTTGCTTCAATAACTTTTCATTGCATATAACATCTTTGGAGTATAACTCCCTAATGATTTCATCCAGTAATTGGATGAACTTTTGTTTAGCTTAAGTGCAACTTGAATATCTTTTTTTGTTTGTTTAGTTTACACAGATGAAGTGTGTTGAAAGAACTGTGAGGAAGCAGCTGATTTTTGCTTCTCTCTTTCTGACTCTTTAACATTCCTGTTTGAATACAAACCAGGCCGGTTAGACTCCGCCAACAGCTCTCTCTTAGTGCTCCCCTGCACTGAACTCGTGAGCCGTTGGAAGACTTTCAAACTGGCCTCGCAAGCACAAGTTTTCTCTGCAAATTAGCAGAAACAACTGTTATCCTATAAAACACTCTGCTTATCTGTGCTGTGACTCATCTGGTGCTTCCCTGAAAGTCATTGTGATACTCATGGTGAAACTCAGTTTGTCAGATTGAGTAGATGGTTTACACAAACACACTTCAAGTTTGGTTTAGAGTATAAGAGAATATAAATATATAGAACTGTTGGTAAGTTCTGCCCTTTTGTGGATTGTCTCTGTCATCCTCACAGAAAATAGAAATATGATCAACTTGTACACATCAGACATGTAAAGCGTGTCATAATTTAACTTTATAATAAGCTGTATTTTCTGAGTGATACCAACATTCTTGTTGAATGACCGACCGATGTACCAGATGATGCTCATTATTTCATTTCAGACTAAAAACCTCCTGTAACTCAGTTGTTTGAAGATGGTCCAACGACAGGAGGCAGCTTGCTTTCCTCCTAACTCATTTCACTAACCATGGTTCATGTTTTTTTGTCTCTTTCCCCTCTTCCTCCCTTTCTTCTTTTCCATGTTTTTGTTTGTGCTGCGCAGGATTCTCTCAGCTCTGCAGCCCTCGACGGGCCCTCTCTGAACAGGGTCCTCTGCGCCTCATCAAGAGCGCATCTTTCTTTTCAGGTTGGCGCTTAAAACTGGCCCACGACTGATGTGTGCCAGTTGCATGCGTGTGTGTAGGCTGTAGCTGCGGTAGTAGTAGCGGTTGCACAGGCCTTGACTCAGCGGCACTGCATGCCTGTGTGGTGATTCTTGCACTAGAAGTGGTAGCAGTAGTCATAGCATGCAATATCACAGCATGACTGCAAATACCTTGGGTCAGATAGAAGCTGCAGGAAGCTGGTGGGTTCCACCAGACATGTTTAGTATGTTCCCCTCCAAAAACAAAAGGATGTCTTAGCTTAAATTAGTTTATTTGGGCAGGTGAGAACATTTGGTATTCAAAGCTAGAAAGCACCACATAACTGCAAAGATGCAGTAATTTACCCTGCTTTAAGACATCCCCACCATTAAATGAGCTACATGTGACTTTTATTTACAGTTGCAGGAACTTCTGCAACATGAACTGCCACTTAGTAAATCACAGAGCCATGTTTATGGCTTCAAACACCTTCTGTTCCTTTTTTGTTAATGGCAGGGTCAAATAAAACAACCTCACCTGTCAGCCTTAAAGTTTCCTCAAACAAATCATGAAATATGCCAGTACTGCCAGTACTATCTGACCCAAGCCTGCACAGATATGGTGTGCATGGGCTCTCACTGGTGTTGGTGGCTGTTATTCTAGTTAAAGTTTTTGCAGCTCCTCCTCTTTCTTTTCTTTTGCCGTGTTTCCACTTCATGGTATGGCTCGGATCAACTTGACACAACGCACTTTTGGTACAAGGTGCTCTTTTTTTCGTTTTACACTGCAGCTGGTACCCCCTCGATGTAGGTGGGATTCTTGCTGATCATGCCGACGATGCTGGGTGACGATGCTGTGATGTCATATTCAATGCGGCACAAACGATGGAAGATATTTTCTGCTGAGATGCTTTTATCGGCAACCAAACGGAAGAACATCTGCACCTGTCACCAGCATGGCGTTTTAAAATCTGAGTCGACTGAGTCAAAAAATTGCAGTCGGAGTTCAGGATATCCGTGTCACACAAGTGACAATTCTAGTGACAATTCTCTCTAACCAGCCAGTGGTATGCAGTGTTTCCACTCCACTGTTTAGGATTGAAACAGCTTGCTTGGAACCTTGACCAGCACAGTAACCAAGAACATGTACTATCTGCATCTTTTGACAACAGAAAACCAAAAAAAAAAAGTCGAGCTGAGCCGTGCCATGCAGTGGAAACATGTCATTAGTGTTCCTCGCTCACATACTCTCACTGACTTGTCTTTGACAATGACTGTGATAGTTTGGGCAATGAATTTAGGCTTTATGTGTGATTTCACCATCAACTGTGCCAACATTTTCAGTATTCTGCCAGTATTTATTGGACTGTTATACTGTAAACTTTTATTCTCGCTTCTCGCTTAGTGATGCTTAGTGATGCACTTACTTAATATTGCACTCCGGTATTTAAACCAGTAATATTTCAGTCACAATCCTACTTCCTAAAATGCTGTGCATGGTATGGGTGAGTACTGTGAGGAATCCTCAGACATCTATCACCATCAGTGACACACACTAAAAACCCTCTAATGTGACACCCACTGCTTTGCCCGTATATTTTCACAGTAAATAAATTAACTGAATTTTCTCCAGATGAACTTTCTGATCAGCTTGGTACACAAAGTCTTTAAAAAGAGTGTTAAACTGACAACTTTGACTGAGAGCAGCTTGTGAATAATGAACATTAAATTACTACCATTCATTGCATCATTCTGATCAGAGAGCTCGTTTGTCAGAAGTATTCAGTAGTTATTCCCCTCTTCGTGTCTCTGGGGTAAAACCTTTGTCCTTGCTGTAATGAAGTGGTGAGTTTGAGAAAAAGAGCCTCTCCCTTCGCCATTCCGCCGACCCACAATCCTGTTGAGGGCACCCTAAGGTTGGCATGGCGCGTAGCTCCCGTCAGTTATGCAATGTTGGTATGGTTATAACAAACATACACACACACACAGATACTTTTCAGAAAAAGCTCATGTTGACTTGCTCATTAATCATCTCAGCTGCACATCAAAACCTCTCTGCTGCGAGAAGCGTTGACATTTTTCCCATTTTGCCCCAAAGTGTCGACGAGAAGGACATTTGAGAACGAGCCAACAGGCTCGGTGACATCCATATTATGGAGTCTGTTGTAGAAAGTTATGTGAAAGCTGCAGCAGCTGCTGTAGATAATGACAGAGTGTGAGTCAGTGAGCGATGGTTTATTACAACAGGAGTGCTTTTTGCTGTATTTGTTTTGCTTGTGATACTTCCTGTTTTTGATGTTACAAAACAAAAGATGCACTAACAATCAGTAACAGTAGAAATTAGTCCTGCTTGTGTTTGGAGCCTTTATTGTTGTGATCTCACATGTAGTCGTGTCTAATGGTGGTACAGTTGTTTGAATAAGCCACCAGACTGTTTTTATGCCACAATTAACAGCCATTTCATAGATTTTCAACTTGTTTTTTACGGTTTGTACAATCCCAATTCCAAAAAAAGTTGGGACACCGCATAGAACATGAATAATGACTTGCAAATCCTTCTCGGCCCATATTTAATTTAATACAGTATACTGTCCAGATATTTAATGTTTAAACTGATGAAGTTTATTGTTTTTTGTAAATTATACAGCAAGTCTGAGTATAAGTTTGATGCATGCAGCATGTTTACCGCTGTGATACATCACCTTTTCTTTTAACAACACCTAGTAAGCATTTGGTAACTGAGGAAACCAACTGTTGAAGTTTTGAAAGTGAAATCATAGCCTTTTGTGTATAATTCACCACACATTATCAATGGGAGACAGGTCCAGGCTGCAGGAAAACCAGTCTAGTACTGGTTTACCACGAGGCACTGCTGTTTTAATCCATGCAGAATGTGTCTTGGCATCGTCTTCTGGAAATAAGTAGGGACGTCTCTGAAAAAGACTTTGACTGGATGGGAGCACATCTTGCTTCAACACCTGTATGTACCTTTCATCATTAATGGAGCCTTCACAGATGTGACAGTTACCCATGATGCCATGGGCAATAACACACCCCCATACCATCACAGTTGCTGTCTTTTGAACTTTGCGCTGGTAATAATCTCAACAGCCCTTCTCCTCTTTAGACCTGAGGACATGACGTCCACATTTTCCAAAAACAATTTGAATTGCGGTGTATTCAATTGAATATAGATTGAAAAGAATTTGCAAATAATTTCACTCTGTTTTTATTAAGGTTTTAAACGGCATCCCAACTTCTTTTGGAATTAGGCTTGTGCTTGAACCGTTACACATGGTGATGCATTCACTGGCCAGGCGATAGCAAGAAAAACTCTTCTTTTTCCTGGTTGCAAGTCCCACAGTTGTCCGTAGTAAAAAGAATAATTTCCTTTGAGCAACAAATTGAGATTTTCTTGCTGCAGCTTGGACATGGATGCTGGAGCATCCAAAAATAATATGGCCTCTGTCTTTGTTTGTGGAGTAGAAAAGTACTACACAGCTCTGACTGGGTGGTGATAAGAGCATCCTCAACGTGCCTGGTGCTCCACTTTGCTGATTACATTTCGTGTGTCTCACAGGTTGTTTTTTTGTCTCTTTTTTTCTGTCATCCCTCTCAATTCCCTCTTTTTTTCTCTTCTCTTCTGCCCCTTAATCTCACCCTTTTCTTGTCCTTTGATTTTCTTCTACCACTGCTTTCTGTTTCTCTTTCACTCATCTACCATTGATCTTTGTCTCACTCTCTACGCTCTCTCTTAACCTTAATCTCTTTCCTTTATCTTTAACCCAACCCTTCACTTTCTCTCTCCACCTTCGTCCTCCTCCTTCCTCCAGGCCACAGTCACCCCATGGACATGCCTGGCCGAGGGCTTCACGACGAGAGAGACAGCGGCATCGCCAGGTCAGGTAGGTTAATGAGACTAGGAGCCAAAGCCTGGATTGACCTACACTCAACGCAGCTTTGAGGTCCACACCTGAGCTTTGAATTGGTTTCATGTTTATTCTTGTCGATACCAAAGAGGTTCAGGAACAGAGGAGATCAAGTGTAAGTCAGGAAGTTATTGGACTTTTACACGAGAGTTGTGTCTCTCCTTCTTTTTGAAGCACAGCACAGGTTCCCACAAATGATCACTCGTCCTCCTAACTTACTTACTTAACTTTACTGACTCATTCACTTTCTACAAGCTCAAGAGAGTGAACAGTTACCCAAGCACTGGATACTTTAACCTTCATCCTGCCAACATATTTAAAGTTATAATAGGTAACATTTCTGCATTGAAATGTCTAAAAACGCTAGGCTTATGTAATACGTTAATAAGTTGTGTACTTAAATTATCCAAAATGTTTCCAACAATGCCAAACACCGAGAAATCAGTAATGTTTTTAAGGTAACGGGGGCATTTCCCACTAGCAGCTAGTTGCTCTAACTTTACTGGACGTAACGTGAATAAAACCTAAGTATTATTTTGCCTTGAACCTGATTTCAGCCAGAGTCATTTTCATCAGCCACGGTGGTTGTTTAACAATAAAAACAACAGCTCCCATGATATCATGCTGCTTCCTAATGTCATCCAAGTACGTCTATGGTTTTAATGTGAGAGAGAACTTGCATATATACATGGATACCAAGAATCAGCTGCTGTAAGAAAAAGCCATCGTGGCAAAATGTTAATTTTTTTTCTTCAGATGACATTCATTACATAACTAATAAGAAAGAAATAATAAGTTAAGAAAGTTGCAGTTAATTTTCATATTGTGTAAAACAAAAAATGGACAGAGCACATGAGGAAATCTGTCTCTGCTGCAAGTATAGTGAACTAAAACTAAACTAAAAATCTAGGTGTGAAAAAACTGTCTGAAATAAAAATAAAAACTAGACTTCACAAAACAAAAACTAACTGAAACGATGCTGTGTACTTAAAAAACTAACTTAAAAAAAGGAGTTATTGGTGCAGATGTTTACTGAGACTGACAACGTGACTGACAGTCAGCCATGTTTGTATTGTAATACTCGTTTATTTATTTTATTTTACCTTTAACAAGGCAAGTCATTAAGAACAAATTCATATTTACAATGGCAGCCTGTCACCTGTCCTTATTCTGTTTTTCTTAAATGTTGCCACTGACAAGTAATCCCATATTATGTATTTAAAAAAAAACTGATACTGAAACTAATTCACTTGGTTTTAATAACTCTGTCCATCTGTCCATCACAAGGAGACAGACACAGATGCAGCAGAACAGAGTGGCCTCAACCCTCTTGATAGCGTGTGATACTTTAAATTAGACCCCATGACAAACATGAACTCAATCAACACATAGTTGCAGCGATTAAAACAGCATAGGGAGAACTGGGTGCTTTTTGGGTCTCCTGGAACCCCAATACACAGGTATTTTTAAAATACACTGATAAAAACAGAAAACAACGATATGAAGTCATGAGGAACAAATTGATTGACAGAGTCATTCAAATTTGAGATGATGGAATAAAGCACCTGTGAGATATGACAAAAAAATAAAGCTCCGGGGTCTGTTGGTACCCCAGACGATGGGATTAAGGTTAAACCGGTGGTGCTTAGGCTGAGACTTAACTCATGTGGTATGCAGACACACATGCACACAGTTTTCCATTCATGAACCCCGCCCATAGGTGCCCCCCCTCAAGGCTGATTGTTGTGTGTGTATAGAAACAGAATGAGAAAAGGTGAGATGCAGGGGAAGCGAGACGACATTCCTCTGTCCACTGCCAGTCATTCAGTCCTGAAAAGTCTGTGGTATTTTTACCTAAAACCGGACAGAAGACGATGATGGAAGACAGTGTGGAAGTGTTTACAGGGCCTCTGGTGTCCGGAAAACCTTATGCAATGGAAACCGACCCCTTGCCTCTGCCCTCTACGCCCCCGCCCCCTTCTACAAACCACCATGTCCCACTGGCATGACTGGTATGAGGGGAATTGTGCTTTCTGCTCAAACCCCAGTCACATGCAGAGGATTAAATATAGCAGCTCCCAAAACCTGCTACTAGTAAATGAGCTTCTAATTCAAGCCGCGTCCTCTCATCTCCGCTCTCTGCGCCTCCCCACTGCGGCCGGGCCTGAGAGCTCTTTATCTAACTCTGACATACACGTCCCGCTGTAACACAAACCTCTCGCTCTTCTTTTACTAAAGCCCCTCTGCTGCGTCCACAACTCTCTAGGACAGTTTTCTCTGGCTACGTCATGCACGCACACTCTGGTTCGCTCACCTCGTGAAGTTTATCTCCCTTTATCTTTTCACACACACACAAAATCACACACCATCTAAATGGTTCATGTGACCATTGATCAGAGCTCTGCTGCCTGGGCTGTAAATAACCCTGTGATCAGGGTTGTGTGTGTGTGTGTGTGGGTAGGTTGTCATTATCATGCCAGCCTGGTGTAAAGCCAGGTTGTCCAACAACTGCAGCATGTGACTGTTAGCAGGCTGGCTGATATTAGATCTCATATGAAAGCTGTCCAGAAATTACTGTCTGTGTTTTTGGAAAAGGGGAAAGAGGGCTGATTGTGTTTTATATGTTGTTGTCATAGATGTTTTTGTGCGCCTTTACCCTTTTCAAGTTGTTTGTCTTAGTACGAACAGTTATCGTCCTGTCTCTAGATTTCTGTCTAGCTCTGTGTGGCGGTGTGTGCGTGCACAAAGTGTCATTCAGAATGAGTAACCCCACGCACTTGTTGTCTGACTCACTCTTGTCCTTTTTCCTCTTCTGTCACCCACCATTCCCTCCATCTGTTCTCCTTCTCCTCTTTCTCGCTCTCTTAATATCTTTCCTGTCCTCTTCTCCTCTCTTTCCACCTTCTCACCATCCCTTCAGCCTCTCTGAGCAGCCTGTTGATCACTCCCTTCCCGTCCCCTGGCTCCTCCCTGACCAGCAGCTGTGCGTCCAGCTACCAGCGACGATGGCTCCGCAGCCAAACCACCAGCTTGGAAAACGGCGTCTTCCCCCGATGGTGAGACGCACACAATCACGCATGAACACATACCTGTGCAAGGTACAGGTTCAAACACATTTTATATCAACAAACATGGCTATAAGTAAAGAAACTTCCACATATTGACTGAACATTAGGGACGTTAAACCATGATAAAGGTCCTGACGATTGGTTTACCATTTAGGAACTGAATTATCATGATAGCCATGTTTAATAACCGCGCTTTGAAAAAGTACTCTTTGGGGAAAAAAAGCGACAGTGACGAATGCAGTGCTTTATCCACAGGGTTCGTATGGATGCTGGAAATCCTTGAAAAGTGCTTGTGCTTTTCAGATATTAAAAAAAACAGTTGGAAAGAGCCTAATTGGGTTTGCATTTCACATGAAATGAAGACAACGCTGCTTGAGTCTCTTAAGTCTTCTGCATGTGTGGCTACACTTAGTGTGATGTGTGTGTCAGTCTTTTGATGTGTTGCCTCTGATGGGAAAGTGAGTGGAAAGCCAACAGATGACGGCATTTTTTCCCTGTTAAAGGAGGTTTTTTGGGCAGAGTTTTTCCTTACTCTTTCAAGGGTCTACGGGACAGGGTGTCGCACACTGTACAGATTGTGAAGCTCACTTAGGCAAATTGTGATTTGTGATATTGGGTTTCTGTTTCAATAAGCAATCAATGGGAAGATTTTTTTTTAAATTTGAATTTCAAGTTATTTGTCTGTGTTTTGAGTCATTTGTTTTATATTGGCTCAACCAAGTTATATAGGATGACAAGTCTACTTATAGACAGGTTTTTGAAGCAGGAACCTTTCCTGTGTTTGTCACCCTTCTGTGGAATACTATCACAAAACATAAGTTTGTTTTTTATAGCCCAATAACATCTGAAAAGCTTGAAAATGCACCTTGAAAAATGCTTGAAAAGTGCTTGAATTTGACTTTGGAATAGATAGATATAGGAACCCTGTATCCTGAAACTCCCTGTGACAGAAAAAATAATCCCAACGAGCAGCACTCATTATAGAATAGACGGTCACACCTCGTCACCCTGCTGGTGTTTGTAGCATAGAGCTCTCATTGCAAACAATTTAAAAAATACTCTGGCCTCAGAAAATAAACCCTTGGCTGTATACAGACTCTAAGGGGAGACAAGTGTTTAAGATCCATGGTCGTTTCTGCACAACTTTTCAAACACACGCTTAACAGAGTCTCTTCTAATCACTCACCACGCTCCATTTTTCTTCCCTGCTCAGGGCCTCCATCAGGCTTTTGTAAAGTTTATCCTGCAAGGACTTCCTCAGAATCCAGCAGGCAGCTGGGAAAATGACACACACTGCTGCTATGCACTAATAACTGCACTCACAAACACACTCGCAGTGCTGTGACTAGACAGGATGCTGTGTTGGCCTGTCACTGTAAATGCAGCTGTCGGCCTCTGAGCGCTCTAATCTTCCAGGCGCTACAGTTCAGCAGCACCAAAGCATCTTGTTTACCAGCTGCAACAGTACAAAAAAAGGGTGGATTAAAAGTCTCTTGATATGTTTTGTTTGCTTAACAGAGGCGCTTAAGTATCTTTAACTTTTTCAACAGGTAAAATGTTTGCTCTATGTCGAATATTTACTTGTAATATCTAAGCAGCAGTTAAATGCATTAACCTGCTGCATGACGTAATATGTCATGGGCATCGTCATGGCAAAAGCACTCAGATTCATATTTAAGTGTCAAACGTTTGAAAATTTTATCACTTGCACACATATTTCAACCTTTAGAAGTTGTGTTCACTCACTGTATGTCCTGTCTTGTCCTGATCAGGTCAGTCGAGGAGAGCTTCAACATGTCTGACGAAAGCGGCGGACCAAGCCTCGGCGTGGCCCGGAAGAAGAAGATCGCCATTGGCGTCATCTTCATGCTGTCGCCAAACCCTGAGGAGAACAACCGCTTCCAGGATTTCTTCTTCTCCCACTTCCCTCTGTTTGAAAGCCACATGAACAAACTCAAAAGTGCAATCGAACAGGTGAATTTCCATGTTTGTATTTACACCAAAGATGATTCTTTTTACATGTTGGAGGTTTGTTTACCTTAATGTTTTTCTTGTGTTCTTGACCACATCCCTGATTGACACCGTGAAGATAAGCCTGTCAGTGAAATCCATTTAGCGGTGACACATGAATAGTCTCAAATGCAAACCTTACACCCCTTCACTGATATAATGAGCAGAGTTGCTGTCAGATTGACCGGTCAATGGTCATGCTTTGTATATCTGCGGTTTTGTTTACTGGTGTCCGTTGTTGGCACAATCAAAAGCTCTGGACAGCTTCCAGCTTTTAACCCCCCCCCCACATCTTCCTTTCTGTACCCCCACCCTCACAAATTCCTTGCTCCGCCTTTCCTGTAACTTTGTTTGTCAGCTTGAGTGCCAAATATCTCAAAGCACATTTGTGTTGTGTCACTGTCAAGGCCATGAAGATGAGTCGGCGGTCAGCTGATGCCAGCCAGAGGGCCTTGGCTTACAGCCGGATGGTGGACGGACTCAACGAGTTCAGGTTAGGCAACAACTGACACTCACTCGCAATAATCTTGCATCATTTGTGTTTTCCTCATTTATCTTCTTGCAAGCTTCTTTTTATTGAGTGTTTATCCCCGCAATAGGGGGACATTACACGCTTTACAGCTTTATAATTTTATAACTGAGATTATCCTGCAATGAAACACGAGGATTCAGCAATATAAAATAAAGCAGAACTGTATTTTTTTTTTCATGACACAAAAACCACAACAAAAAAACCACAGCAAACCACAATCATTCTTAATCCAGAATGTTCACTGACTTTTTGCTGCATGTTTATTAGCAAACTCTCAAACACAACTCCTGCCAACATCAGCGTGTTGTTCAGTTTCTTTGTACTGTGGCCAAACACTCATTCTCTCCCTGGGTACGTAGCAAGGTCTCAGCATCACGGAGACTCAGGAACAATGTGACATTTAACATCTGTCTCCAGGAAATGGATGCATAAAAGGCATATTTGATATTTACTTTATAGATCTCTGCACCATTAAAGCATGTAATATTCATCCTGTTGGCATCAATCCTCACTGCACATCATGAGACGTTTGCACACTCTGTCGTTTACAGGACTTTATTTCCTGGTAGTGAGAGAGTTGAGGCAGAATAGGATGCAGGAGAGGCAGGCGTGACTGAAAGAGAGGGAAAGATTTGTAGCTGCTGCACTGGGAAGGAAGGAGGAAAATATGAACGAAACAAAGCTTATTGTCACACATGATAGAGGAAAGACACAGTGTGACATCCTACAGATACTTTATTCTTTTTAATTTTTGTTTATGATGAAAGTACGATTTATCAGAGAGATCGCAATCACAGAAAACTTGAATTATATTCTGCTTAAAGGTTATTATGGAACTTTTGGCCAGTGACGCCAAAAATAAACTGCCCGCTCCAGCTTTAAGTGCTCAAATGAAATTCACCTATATCTAAACTGCGTAACATACATTTGATCCAAAGCCTAGTCCTGTTGAATTACAGTTACATACACCGGTGGCCAACTCTTAATGTTCCTTTAAGTAGGTCACAATGTTCTCATACTCATCCTGTGTTACTCCTGTTATGGCACTAACATTTGGGCAGCTTTAATGACCTGAGAAGTATTTTGCACATGCCTTTCATTCCAAGCTCAGTTTGTGGGTTACCAGACATCATTTAAGTTTCTTTTCTAAAAGTATATCACGCAGGCAGTAAACTGTGCTTTTGCTGATAACATCTGACACACACCAGCTGATGTGGCTACCAGACAACAGAAGCATCTCACCTGTCAACATAGTTTACAAGAAATGATTGCATGCATTTAATATTTCTTGTGCTCACTAGGCAATTGTGACATCATGTTGAAACATAACTCCCATAACCACATCCTAAAATGCATCTTTGTTAAAACACTCGAATTAAATGCTGATTTTTATAGCTAAAAAGAGTGACTGTGAGCATTTAGTGTCTCTGTGTAAGAAGGTGAATTTATGGGACCTGAAGGTAACAGGTGAGGTGAAGGGATTCTGTAATCCTGCTCCAGTTACTGATGCCATGTGCTGAAGTGTCGCAGCAGTTAATAATTAATGAATGCTCACTGTGGTTTATGTGTGAGGATAGCGTGATGCTAACAGTCTCTGCCCTTCCTCATATGTCCCTTTTTATGTTCCTTTTAATTCATTGTTAAAAGCAATTGCAAGGAACAGTCATAATTTGTAGATTTTGGAGGCACCCAGGCACAAAAGCAGTTGTGTTTCCGCTGTAATAGCCACACAATATAGTGTGAAAAATAAAATAATCAAATAAAAATGTCCTCGTTCTTCTTAACTGCCTAACCTATGACTCACTGTAACTTTGCCTGGAAAAATGTCAGCACAGATTGTAGCTTTAACAAAATAATCAATATCATCCATACTAAACCTGCTAAGAGATGCTGAAATATGTTGCATAAACAAAAGAAGAAACACATAGTTCCCTACCAGTCTTGAGCAAACCATAGATGTTGCATTGTAACTGCAGTGCATGCTGGGAGATCTTGCTTGAGGTCTTTCGTTGTGTTAGGGAAACTTATGCAACCAAACTTTCTGAAGCTACAGATCATGTCTAGACTCTGCGCCACAACAACCCTGTAGAACAAACATATTGTGATTATTGTGACAGATAATGTGATTGTGATATAATTTACAAATTGTGGAAATAATCACAATTCTCAAAAAATCACGATGATGCAGTATTTTTTGGGGTCTGTACCAAACAAACATGTTTTCTTACATCTGAAGAACAAGATTTGTAGGCCAGTGCATTCTGCAACACTACAGATTTAATTTTTTTAGTCTCACTGAGATTAAGATCTCTTTTGCAATAGAGGCCTGAGAACAAAAACACTATGAAGAATCCAACAAGCAAGCAAAGCAACACAACTGCACAACAACAAGGAATTCATTTAAAAAAAAAAAAACATAAAAGTTACAAGAATCACAAAAATCATCAGATAATAAAGTTTTAAAATCTCAAAGAGGAATGCAAGACTCTAGTTTGAATAAAGTTTGCAATTAATTCCATTTGAAAAGTGTAGAATACCTGAAACGAGTTCAGCCAACATTAGTAGAGCTGCAGCTAACAATTGTTTTGATGCCAGAAAATTGTGAAATATGTCAATCAGTGTTTTCTTGAGCCCAGAATGACATCCTGCAATGTCTCATTTTGTCCACAACCCAAATATATTTAGTTTTCTGTCATAAAGGAGTTTAAAAAAACTGAAGATATTCACATTTAAGAAGCTGGAATCAGAATTTTGACTTTTTTTCTTAGAAAAATAAGACAAAAAAACTAAAACCCATTAACTATATGTCAAAATAGTTGCCAGTTGATTAAATAATTGATTAATTGTTTAATCATGCAGCTTTACACATTAGTGTGTGTATATATAATTCATCATAATGCTGTTTTGTCACACATTTTTCATTTATCAAAAAAATTGCAGCTTGTACAGTTTGGATTTTGCACTTGGCCATAAGGAGATTTTGATAATATTTTGATAAATTTTGCAGCCCTTGGTGTATTTAATCATTATTTGTGATGACATGAAATATTAAATCATAAATTCGTGCTGATTAGGTTCCAGATTTGCCTTTGTGTGTCTGGGTAAGACATTCCTGTCAGTACTGTATGACAGTGCTAAATCTGTGCTCATAAAACACAACTAATTTTACGTGCGGTGTGTGTGCACGCATGCCTGTCTCCACCACTACTTTCACTTGCGACACACGCTGGCAGGCAGTCCCCCGTCTGAGGTCCCCTCATGGCTGCAGTCATATGCCTGTTGGCAGTCGGCCACAGCAACCCAAGCCTCCTGAGTGGCAACCCTATCTCGCTCAGACACTGGCCACGAGCACCAGAATAGTAAATAATATGTGAGTGCCAGCAGGAGGAACGCTATTGCTCAGGACAAACAAAATATCTGTAAAATCTCACCTTCAGACAGCAGCTAAATATAAGTGTGGCCACCTTTGCCATTAAGGGCTTTTGACTTCATGGAACATTACGGAAGGAAAGTGGAAGAAATGCCTTTGCTCGATGCTGCTTTGACGTAGTTTGAGGTTGGGCACACACAAATAATCATGCATGCAGGCGAAGATAAGCTGCGCACTTAGCAGAGGCATGTGTACATACAGTAAAAGTGACACCAGCCTATATTGGGGTTATGATATGGCCTGCGGTCAGAACACAAGCAGGAGAAGCAAACCCACGTAACGCTGCAGGGATCGGAGTCAAATTCCCATTTTACCACATGGACATAAAAAAAAATGCACTTATTCCTCTCTGACGCTCCAGAAACTGAGAGACCCAACAGCCTGGTAGTTGCTTCAGAGTTCTCAAATCTTTCTGAGGCCTGTCGTAGTGTGAGCAAGTAAAATCCACACGTTATGATGCAGAAGTTTTAGTTTTATACTACACATCTCACTGAGAAATGCAGTATCATGACAGTGAAATTATCACCAGATTCTTTTGAAGCTAGTATTTCTTATTTCATTTTCATTCCACAGTCAAATTAGCAATAATAAATATGTAACCTCCAGTTAAACTTTCAAAATAAAGGTCCTGGGTAGGTTTACACTGCCTCCTAACATACAGCAAGTGGATGGAGGTCGAAAAATAAGAGATATTTACTACAAGTGATGTCACAGTGGCGCTGCTCATGATTTCTTCCCCCTGCAGACGAGAGATTAGGTGTCTTAAGTTATTTACTCATAAATAACAGTTTTCTTAAATCAACCTTGCCTCTGTATAGTTGCGGAACAGTTTACTCTCATCAGTTCCCTATTTCCTTTCTAAACCTGGTCCTTTATAAGGATATTATTATAAAAGGTGTTGTGGATCATATAAAATGTGCTGCTTCTCAGCCTTGTTGATTAATCCCTGTTTACTGCTTTGATGAGGGGAAACAGAAATGTCCAGGAACATTAATGTCAGTTTTGTCAAAAAAAAATCTGTTGGAGGTAAAACAACTGCACAAAAAATTCACAACAATAGAATCAGGTCAAGTGTATAACATCCTGTTCATTGACACGTGAAACAGACGAGGGCATTCTCATTGAGTAAAAAAAAAAAAAAAGTTCAGTTGCTCGCTCGTTTGCATCACTTCCAGTTAGGCAACAGTGTTTGGCACTAAAACTTGTTGGTTAGGCTCAGGAAAAGAGCATGGTTTGTGTTAAAAATAAGCGCTTCCTTTAAACAATTAGCGTTGACTGTTCACAGTTGACTCACATGGGAACCAGTCTTCAATCCTCCTGGGTGAATGTCCTGCATTTGAACCACCCGTCCACCACGTCCTCCTCTATAGACGGACTTTGTCGCTCTTTATATTACATTTGCTCTGTTTACTTTAAAAGTTGTGCTGCCTGTCACGAAAAAATTCAATTCATCAAGTCGTGTTCATGGACGCAAAACTTTAGAAGTTCTTCACTGTTTTTAACTGCAGTGACACTGTGGTTCACAGAAGTCAAAAAGCCACAGATGAGGTCAGGAGTGATTGAATTGCTGCCCTCCATAGTGAGGTCATTTATATCTGTCTCTTCAACCTGATGCATCAGTTTAATTCCACATCACAGCCGCGCTCTTTAAAGTTCACCTGAACAGCTGCTGCGGAGAGGATGAGACGAGATCTCGCGCTCATCTAGAGCTGGCTCGGCCTCAAACTTCTCCCCACTGGGGGTGGGCTTCAGAGTTTGTGAATGTACACCAGTCACGGCGGGGTCAAGTGGGGCTTAAAAAAGCCACGGATAAGTCAGCCTGTTTAGAACACAGGAATGAATGAAGAATTATTGGCTCATTTGATGCTGTTGCTAGAATGATGGATGATCTCTTCCCTGCTGAGAGTGAGATGTGAAGAGAGTCGGTTGTCCTGGTTTATTCTGCCACGACATCCACTTGATACTGTGTTTATGTTTCTCTTTACTTTCTTTTTGGAATGGCTTGTTCTCGTTGAATGATTCTTTTATTGGAGTGAGAAAGTAAGACGGTGCCAGAAATTAATCATTTAATCAAGCTAATTTCAAATCAAACTTCTTTAATAGCTTTCTCAGAATCAGCATCTATGTGCCACACAGTGAACTCCTCCTAACTGACATTCTCTTGATTATTAATCTGGAGAGGACAGGTTTAGGATTACAGCACCACACACAGGGTTCATACTGGATATTCCTCGAAAACACTTGAATTGCAATGTAGTGTTGTCATGGTTTGAAAGGTGGTCGGACGTTGGATGAAGAACGTAAACTGCGATTGCATTACTTTCCTAATAAATCACTGCCTGGCTGCAATGTTTGCTTTTTAGATGAAGAAATAAAATAAGTCGGATAGTGGCTCTGTCAGGGTATAGAGGCTGCCGAGGCTACAGACAGGTGACACATTTTGAAACATGAAACTTTGTTGTGTTTTCCATTAATTTGTCACCCTTCTGCAGAATGCTATCATTAAACATCACTTTGGTTGTATGAAGAAGTGAAATAATCATTTTGAGTAATATGTACATACATATACAAATTGCCACAGCTGCAAGGAGCTGGAAAAGCTGCAGTAACCCCGCTTAGTGCAAATAACTGTGTACAGTAGCTGTATCACAATGCTTGTAAATTCATTGGTTCTTCCTTTGTGCGGAAGTGGGTGTGGTTAACAATCATGAGAGTCGTCTCAGGTGAGTTGATTAGCACAGCTCCTGCTAGTTTCCTAATTATGCTCCCCCCTTCTTAAGCGGTGTGCTTAACTTCAGATGACTTCTGCTCCCACTGCAAGAGGTGGAGGGTTTGTGGTCGTTCTTTGAGCTGACCTGTGCTTGACATGTGCTGCAGGAGCCGGGCAGCCACAAGATGCACGTCGTAAATTGTTGAGTTACGCTAGTAGTCTTATGACTGGAGTCATATCATAAAGTATTATTTCTGATGAGGGGAACTCACAGAGGTAGCGAGATGACTAAACTCTCACACCCAGTTTATAACTTCTTGTAAACCCATAAACAGCAACTATATGTAGTCTTCCTGTTTTCCTTGGAAAAATGCATCAACCTAAAATAACTTGATTACTGGAACACTGGAGTTCTAGTGAGGGTCATTTACACGGTGCGACACCTGTGCTTTCTTTCAGCGTGCAGCCTGTCTGCATCTCCTCTGTCACTGGGCTCTTTTATAGGTCAAAGAGGTTGTGAGTTTACCTCAGGATTAACCTTGTTTACAGCCTGTGATCTCGCCCAAATTCCAGTAAGACTAAATCAAGCCCGGAAAAAAACTTGGAACTAACCCTGACTAGCACAGTGTTTTTGTTCCTTATCAGTATGACCTGCTGAGTCTTGTGACGGATCACCTGGGGTGATAGCAGCTGGTTAATTTATTACAGTTTCATCCTTTATGGGTTTATTTAGGTTATTATTAAAGTGTGGAAGATTTACAGGGATATTTTTGGCAGATTATGACAGAAAAGGGATATAATATTCATAAATATGTTTTCATTACTGAGTAATAACCTGAAAATATGAATTTTGTGTTTCTGTTATCTTAGAGTGAGACGCTTATATCCACAGAGAGCACAGGTCTTTTGAGTTTCACAGCCACCGTAGTTTCTCCTACTCACTTATAGATCTCTACATTTTTGCCTTTTCAAACCCAGACCGCAGCAGCTGCAGTCCATATTTAATCTCTGGCTAAAAACGCCTGATTCTCCACATTCCTCAGGCTGCAGAGATTCCCCCTCTGCCCCTGTGTCAAAGCTTGGCCCTCAGCCGAGACATGCTCACCAACACGCCCCACGTTCCATGGAAACTCCACTCCTTCTCAATGGACAAATGCCCCCACTGAGACACATACAGATAGATATACACACAAACACACTGTACAGAGCAAGAGACAGGGTTGTGTGTGTGTGTGTGTGTGTGTGTGTGTGTGTGTGTGTGTGTGTGTGTGTGTGTGTGTGTGTGTGTGTGTGTGTGTGTGTGTGTGTGAGCACGCACAAGTTCGTCGGACTGTTCCAAACACACACAACCAAGGGTCTCCCATGGCCTCAGTGCAGACAGCGAAGCTCTGTGAACTGAGATCTCTTTTGTTTACCCCGAGAGACAATAACGTGTCTGTTCTCCCTCTGTCTGTTTTCTCTCTTTTTCCCCTCCTTCTCTTTCATTCGCTCTCTCCATGCCCTCTCCTTTCTTTCATCCCTGCCTCCCTCGCCGTACCTCATCTCCAGGATGACCATCTGCGACCTCTACACCATGCCCCGCGTGGCCGAGCCCGTCTGGCTGACCATGATGTCCGGAGCGTCGGAGAAGAACCAGCTCTGCGGTCACTTCATGAGGGAGCTCTCCCTGCTGATGGAGCAGGCCTCCAAGAACCAGTTGAGTGGCTGCTTGTGCTCACACCTAAAAATGTTGCTTATCAGAATGCCTTTTCAAACACACGTCTGTCATTTCACAGCAGTGAATACGGTCACAGCAAATCCGCCTGTTGTCTGTATCAGACCGACCCCTATGGATCTTCTCTGAGCTGGAAAACGTAAATAAAGCAGATAGAAATCATGGAAACTCGTACATATAAACAGAAAAAAGACATGAACAGCAGCACTCAGACATTAAAGGGATAGTTCAGATCTGAAATGGGATTGGATGAGGAAACTTGTCAGTGTATTACCTACAGTGGATGTTAGGAGAGACAGAGAGGAAGCTAAGCAATGTACTGCTGTGGACAGGATCAGCAACAAAACTTATTTTAGCCACTTAAAAATGGTCTACCAAAAATTATCATTATTATTACTTTAAATGTACAATATATTTAGAATATTTTCACAACTTTACCTTGCCATGAGACAGCCTTTTCCCATGGGAAACAGCCATTATATAACCCAAATATCGCTCTCGTGTTCTACCAAAAATACAGTGTACAAGTAAATAATACAATACATACAGGTAAATACAGTGATTTTACCTTGCAGAACATGGGAGTTGGTGCTCTACTGCTGCCCTGATCTGTCCGTTTGTTTGTGTTGTTGTGTGACTATGTTGTCTCCAAACTAACCTTTTAAAAACAGAAGTTATACAATGACAGAAACAAACTAACAGATCGAAGCAGTGGTAGACCAGCAAGTCCTCTGTTCTGTTAAGTAAAATGACTGATTTTGCCAGTGGAGTTTGGTTTGTTTGGAGAGAGCGATACCTAGCTTAAATATCAGCGGTTTCCTGTTGGAAAAAGGCTTTCGGATGACGAAGTAAAGTGGTGAAAATATTCTATATATGGCGTATACTTACAGTGATATTTAATTTTTTAGATGGACCTTTTCATAAAGAGGCAGCGCACCCCCTTGCCTGTAGTGCTATTTATCTTTTAACTACTTTTTCTACTTCTGCAGGTAATAAACTTACTATTGATAAGTTCTTCATACAGCCGCACTTCAAATAATCTGAACTGCCCCTTTAAGAAATGCTATACATGCATAGATTTTCCACATCTTTTGTTCGCTTGTACTTCCTGGACAAGTGTATCAACAGAGAAACACACGCAGGTTCACACACACAATTTATTCTGTCTGCCACATACACACGTTCTGCGCTCCATCTCTCCCTTTCTTACCCTTAAACACACAGTCGCGCACAGTGAATGTCTCACCCTCTTTGCATTTATTTGTCTGCCTCAGAGGGAGCTGTGAATGAGAAGATCCCTGCCAGTCTCTAATTGCTCATTGTTGCTGTTACAAAGCCACAGCAAACCACTGCTAATTGTATATTTGTGAATTGGTAGCAAGGCTTTTATTGAACATTGCACCCGTATTCAGTACAGTTGATTTAAGTAGCATTCAACGAGCTGAACTGAGTTATTACATCAAGTTAATCTTAAAGCACAGGAGGAAGATTTGCCAACATTTTTAAAAGATGTGTGATTTTTTTCTAATTGAAATCACTGAGTGACTCAGTAGAGCTCTATAAACCTATATCCTCTGCATGTTGGAAACTATCACTGTCACTACTCTGACAAGTACTTTTTAAAATTAACTGATAAGTCAAGTCATGTGATAAAGTGGTAGGTAAAGGGTGCATCAAAATTCCAGTTTTAAATTAAATATTGTTGTGCTGCAGCGGCGTCCTGGCCCACACGTCTTATTCTAGAGACTTAAGATAATATCTTTATTTGATACACATCCCTGCAACAATCAAGCCACAATGATTTCAATGTTTTTCAGTGGAAATGAGAATAATGATGCAAAACTTATCACTCCCTTCAATATTGCAATAGCAGTATCTATCAAAATAATCACAATTGGATACTTTTTCAGAATCATTCAGCCGTAGTTCATAGCCAACGTATGTTTATTTTGCAATGGTATATTTTCATTCATTCACTCAGTCTTTTGTCAGTCTTTTGTATGGACACTCTGCATACAGGACAAAAGCAACAGTCCAACTATCCAACATAAAACTCAAAAGGACAGCTAAGGACAAGGATAAAATAAGGGTAAAAAGGGCATTGAACTGGCATTTAAATAAAAGAAAAAACACAACATTTTAGGATAAAACAATCAATAAATAAAATCACAACAAGGGATGAAGGCCAAGTTAACCTTAAAGAGCCGCCTCTCACTCAAATCCAACCTTTGCAGATACCATTGCAACATCAGTGGTGGACTTAAAATTGAAAAGCTGCAAAACAAATCATGTGATCCAACTTTTAACTGACAGTGGTCAGTGTGTTTCTGACATCAGCAACAAATAATGGTTGAAATCACTATTTCATGTAAGCAACTACAGGCAACATAGACAGTCAAAAGAAGAGAGAAATTATTATACTTCTTTTTATCATTTAGCTGTTAGCCTATTGCTTCACACAAAAAAGTAACTACAGCTGGGGTTTCCATCAGATTGGAGTAAACATCAGGAGAAACAGCTTTTGTTCATTAGTCTGTAATAGACATAATTTTCCCACAGTGCAAAAAAGGCATATTTCTGCTTAAAATAATGAAGATTAAGGAATACTCTCAGAAATTGTGTATTTTTTTTTTAAATATCCATATTATACTGCATGGTTCAATGTAGTTCCTGTCGTTCTCTAAATCCCTGCGTGCTCTCTAAATATTAACCATGAATAGAAACTGCATCTCCTAGGCAACCGTTGGTGTTCCTTTATCAGCACAGCTTCTCGGTTTAAGTCATTATTTCCACCAGCGCTGGTTAGGATGACTGCGACGCAGCTGCTTCTATGTGGTGTTGACTCGCAGTGAAGCATCGCGTCTCCCTGGGAACCACTGAACTCACTGTATCGCTTCATGTACGTTCTGAGGCATCCCGTCAGTATTCCCATGACTGATGATGGTTTTGATGACTGCCGCGGTCACGTCTGTGTTCTTCTCACACGTGACTGAACTTGAACTACCATGACAGTGTTGAGTCATGAGACAGGAAGGGAAGTAGACACTTGTGGTCAGAAATGAGAAGTGAATCATGCTAATAGAGTGTGTGTGTGTGTGTGTGTGTGTGTGTGTGTGTGTGTGTGTGTGTGTGTGTGTGTGTGTGTGTGTGTGTGTGTGTGTGCGTGTGTGTGTGTGTGTGCGTGTGTGTGTGTGTGTGCGTGTGTGTGTGTGTGTGTGCGTGCGTGTGTGTGTGTGTTGCAAACAATGGATGTGGTGTCCAGTCCAACCACAACACGTCTGACCAAAGTTTTCCATGTAGTGAGAGATCTAGTGATCTAACCAAACAAAGTCAGTGGTGTCATTTCTGGAAGTAAATTTTTGGATTCCCCTCTTTTCTCTGCTGATCATCCCGTGTCGTCTGATATTCCAGATTCCTCCCCGCGTTATTGACAGCCATCCTGACCAATCACCTGGCCTGGGTGCCCACAGTCATGCCCAATGGGCAGCCTCCAATCAAGATCTTCCTCGAGAAACACTCCTCCAAGAGCGTCGACATGCTGGCAAAGACGCACCCCTACAACCCGCTCTGGGCACAGCTAGGTGAGGGGTTCAAGCACACACACACACAGACACACACACGCGCAGACACACACACACACACACGCAGACACACTCGCCTTTGTTTTCTGTCAAAGCGCCCGGGGAGACAATTTAAACACCTGTGTTTGGTCTTCATCTCGACCGACATCTCAACAAGTTAGGACTGGACTGTCTTCTCTACGTGCAGCTCGTTATGTCTTCAGTCTGTGTGCAGCTGTAAAATGTTATTTCAGAAGTCGGGTTTAAATCATCTCTGTAGCAGCTTTTCACTTAAAAGTAGAGATTTCAGGCGTGATAAATATGCAATTTTTTAATTTTTAAAGTAATATGTAATTATACTGCAGCTGCAGTAACAGTATGGAAATTGGGTATCAATTGGACACATTTATTATTTATATTGTGTAACTGTCCATGTGTTTCCCTGGTTGATGTCCATGTTGTTTTCCTGCGGAGCTTTTTGCGGTCGCAGAAATACATAAAATGCATTCCTGTGAAAATCGTTTACTGATGTGTAAGCAGCTGATTTATGGGCCCATATAGCCCAGAAATATGTCCCATAAATACACAGACATCTTAAAGAGCGTGTTGAGGTGTCCACACTTTCACCTCAAGTGACATCTGAATATAGAAAGTGAGTTCATGGTGACACCTAGTGCTCACAGCTGGGAACTACATGTGTGTTTAAATATAAATATATGTTCTTCCTTTTGTCTTAACCATCCTCATTTCGCAACTTCCTCAAATTCAATACTCAGATTAATTCATATAAATATAAATATCAGACATAGAAACAGCCAGTTCTCCCTCAGATATAGTGGTGTACATACAGAATGCGATTTACTTGTTATCAAGAGTTTGTCATCTTCAAGGATTTTAAAAAGAAATTGTCATTTTATTCTTGACATGTGTATATAAATATTCTGCATACATTTTTCCTTGTATTGTTTATGTATTTCTTTGTTTTTACTGGGTTGTTTACTGATTAGTTAGTTCTTCTGCTCATTGTGTGTCTTTCAGGTTGTCTTCTTTGTTGAATGTTATTGGAATCGTGTTAAACAGATTTGGGTGTTGTTAACTTAATGTAGGTTGTGTGATTTTTCTCTCTATCACATCTTCTTATCCAACATTATTTCTCACCCAGCTGAAATAAGAAAACTGTGAAACTTAACAAACCACTAAATTTTACTTTCCAGATCTAATGAATGATAAAATAAACGTTAAAGAAATTAGAGAGAAATTAAGGCCATGTTTTTTGTTTGTAATGTTTTTTTTCTCACTGTGTGTAGGCGACCTGTACGGCTCCATCGGGTCACCAGTGCGGCTGTCGAGGACAGTAGTTGTCGGACGCAGACAGGAGCTGGTCCAGAGACTCCTCTATGTCCTCACCTACTTCATCCGCTGCTCCGAGCTGCTGGAGACCCACATGCTGGACAGCGCTGAGGATGAGGCCATTGTGATGCCCGGCTCCCTCATCACCACCTCTCTGAGGAAAGGAGAGGTGGAAGAGTCGGACTACGTCCTGGTTACCGTCCATAAACCCAGCGGGGACTACTTGTCCCAGGGGGCCCGGCAGACGGAGGCAGAGGACAGCAGCTACCGTTCAGACAACAGCCTCCAGAGCAGCACGTATACGGACACCGAGGCGGAGCACGGCACTGGAGACACACCGAAGGAGGAGGATGAGGACGAGGAGGACGAGGATGAGGACAGCAGTGAGAGTCAAGGGTCCAGGAGCAGTGTGCTTCAAACGGACCACAGTCAGGGTAAAAACCCCGTTATCAGGACTGCAGACGCAGCTGAGGGCGGGGAGCTGCACCGGGAGTCGAGCAGCCCGCTGAACACAGACACCCGGCTGGAGACGGTGCTGCGAGTCGGCTCCGCCTCCCCCCGGGAGCAGGTCTGTGTGCTGGATACAGAGACCAAGGGAGACCTGAAGCTTATCGTCCCATCCATACCCACAACCCTTGCATCAAGTCCTTCCCCCACACCTGTCCCCGCAGAGGGTAAAAATTATGGGGTGGAGGCTGGGATGGACGGAGGCACGGGGAACCAGCCCACCAGGCTGCTGGCTCCTCGGCCGCTGGGGATCCCTCTGGAGAAGAAGCCCCCAGATAAGAACGTGGCGGCTGCTGCGGTGCCGGTACCTGTGATACCAGTCACAGGGCCCATGGCTTTGACTCTAACAGAAGAGGAGGAGCCGGCAACTAAAGTCACCTTCCTCATCGGGGACTCCATGTCTCCTGACTCGGACACAGAGAGCCGTAGGAGGAAAGTGGAGGAGGAATTCAAAAAGCACAAGAAACACTTCAAGGACAAACATCTGCTCCCCCAGCAGCTGCAACAGCACCATCAACTTTATCAACAGCAGCCACAGCAGCTGCAGAGAGGAGCAGAGGCCAAGACCAGCAGCAGCAGCAGCAGCGCGTCAGAGGACCAAACCAAACAGACCAAGGCGGCTCCGGCCCTGCAGCGGGTGTCTAGTAACATGCCCCAGTGGAGCCCGAACTGTATGGACGTTTTTGATGAGTATTTCAGTGTGGACAACCCTGTGGAGACAAGGACTATAGACGATGTGGCCAAACGGCAGCAGGCCAGCACCACGGACAGTATGCACAAAGACTTGCTGGACCCCTCGGGAGTCTTGCGGGCCAGCTTTCAGGGTGCAGTCAGGAGTCAGGGTTTGGGTCTCTGTTTAGGTCCAGAAGTAGGGTCCAGCAGGAAGGGAGACACTTTGTTGGATGTCCAGAGGAGGTGCAGGTGTGGGTCTACAGATTCATCCGACACCTGCTGCTGCAGGGGCTGTTCTGCTGAGCAGGACAAGGGTCTTCAGTTGTCAGTCCCCGTCCCCCAGGATGGGAGCAGCAACAGCAAAGAGGACCAAAAACGCAAAGCGGCGCCCGTCAATGACTGGGAAATACCTCGCAACGAGAGCTCGGACAGCGCGCTGGGAGACAGTGAGAGCGAGGAGACGGAGGACTGGCAGGAGGAGGTGCTGGTGCCGTTCCCGGGGTGAGTAGAGGACCCAAACATTCATTCACAAACATACGTCTGCTCCTGTTCACAAACCGTGAGCTTAATAGTGACAATAACAATCTGTCCTGTCATTTAAAAAAAAAAAAAAAAAAAAAAATCTGATGTGTCATGTTTTTTGATATTTAGGTCAAAGTTGGTGGAGAACTATTCAAAACCAACCATTGCCAATTTTGGCCGCTCTCTGTTTGGAGGTTACTGTCCCACTTATGTGCCAGACTTTGTACTGCACGGGATGCCCAGCGACGAGAAACTCCGGCAGAGCCTCATGGCTGAATTAACCCATGCCGTTCAGGTAAGAGACTCACCTGTTTGGAGCTATACTTGTTCATTGTATCATTGTATATTGTATCATTTATCTTCAACTTAGCATGATGATTTTATATGCACTATTTGCTGTAATTCACTCTGATATTCCTATTTATTACCTCTATATATATATATATATATTTCTCACAGTGTAGAAACAACTCACAGTTGGTGTGTCACTGTGTTCAAAGTAGTAAGTTAGACATTTTCCTTAACCCATAGTTGAAATCACTGCCAAATTGATTAATCGCTGAATAATTGACAGATACAAAACACGTTTATTCTCAGTTTTTCTCATTTTCACTTTTCGCTCATATTAAGTTTATTTTCAAGCTTCCTTATTCAACAAATTGTTCCGTCAAACAAAACAAATGTAGTGTAGTTTCTGCCGTTTTAGACTATCAATTAATTATTGGGGAATACGTTTTTTAATCTGTTAAATCCTTAATGGCAATTAAATGATTAATAATTAACCTTTAATGTCCCTGGTTCAAAGTGGCCAGACTCTGTTTATATCTGTGGCCTACCGCTGCCTCAATCATTTATTTTACTTCTGTTATTGTGTGTTTTAAATGGTCAAAAGCTGATCAAAGTGGTATTATACCAGAGAGGTAAAATTACTATTTTTGTCAATGGAGTCTGGTCACTTTGAACAGAGCAGTGTTTTCAGTTAAGCAAAAAGGATCTTGCTCTTTAATAAAAGGTCCGTCTCTGTAGCCATCCTTCTCGTAATGTTTTCAGGCACTTAAAATAAAAGTGTGAGTCTGGTTTGGAGTTGCTCAAAAGGGAATTTTATTGCAGCTCCATTTCACTTCTGACAGTTGCAGTGCTCTCGTTCAATGCTGGACCAATTTCAAAAATTGTTTCCATTGTTTCCATTCAAACACAAAAACATGGAAAATCCAGGATGAAAAATACTAAAATTACCCTTTAAGGAAAGAATCAATAGGATGGAACAATACCACTCAAAGAAGATTGATAATAGTGACTCAAAGTCCAACCATAATTTAAATAATAGAAACGTGTTTGACTTTATTTGTCATATTATTGCTTATTAGGTTTTGTCATTTACCATTTGACTGTTTTTTCCTCTGCAGCATCCGGTCTTAGATGAGCCAATAGCGGAGGCCGTCTGCATTATCGCAGACACAGACAAGTGGACGGTGCAGGTGGCCAGCAGTCAGAGACGAGCCACAGACATCAACAAGCTGGGGAAGGAGGTCCTGGTGTCCAGCCTTGTGTCCAGCTTACTGCAGTCCACTCACCAGCTCTACAAACTCAACCTCTCTCCCAACTTTGTACGTTTCACCTCTCAGTCTTTCTGCTGTTTCATAGCTTTTTGTTGTCAAGATGCTGTTTTCACCACTTTGATTCTTGTGCTTCACCAGCCATGTTTCTCTCTCCTCTCCTCCTCCTCCTCAGTGTATAATGCACCTTGAGGACCGCCTGCAGGAAATCTACTTTAAGAGTAAGATGCTCGCTGAGTATTTGAAGGGCCAGACAAGAGTCCACGTGAAAGAACTGGGCATGGTCTTAGGGTAAGTTATTCTCAACTCACACCTGCTGTAAAACTACAATAAAATTATAATTCCGTTACTTAAGGGTGCCCTGTGGAGTTTTTGAACTCAAGTAGCACTATGGAGTGTTTTTATGAGAATGCAGATACACATATATGCAAATCCAGCCCTTTAACAACCTCAAGCTTGCCCTTTGATCATTTATAAATCGCTAAAAATTATAAGTGTATTGTTGAGCGCAGAGACACTTATTTTATTTTATTTATTTTTATTTCATCTCAGTCTGAAATGCAGCATAGTATTTATGTATTTATTTATATATTCATGCTACTTTTCCAGTATTTCTGTACATAATGTTTCCTTTCAAATTATGAAAACAAATAAGGTGGAGGAGAAAAAAAAGGTACATTGTTTTAAAAGTTTAAATTCTTAAATTTAGAGGTCAAATATAGGAAATGTTTTGTCTGGCACCATACTTTTTTGCAAATCGGCCTCATACAATAGCGTCACACTATTCCACTGATCAACAGGTGGCAGTAATGCTCCAAGATACACAGTGATGTGCCCACAGAGGCAGAGAGGAAGTATTCTAGCCAGTAAATATGTATAGTGTATAATTTTAGCCATAATTTAATGTTTTCAAAAGTCATTAGACTGGTCAGAAGTGGATCCAGTCAAAGTCAGATCTGTAAAGTCATGACGTTGGGTAGGGCTGCAGCTAATGAGTATCATTGTTCATTATTTTCTCAATTAACTGGTTATTTGTTTGGTCTATAAAATGTCAGAAATGGTGGAAAATGTCGATCAGTGTTCCGCGAAGCCCAAGATGACGTCCTCAAGTGTTTTGATTTGCCCACAACCCAAAAACATTCAGTTTACTGTCATGGAGCAAAGAAGCCAGAAAATACTGACATTTGAAAAGCTGCAAAAAAAACAATTGACAACTAATTGATTTATCGATGAATTGTTGCAGCTCTAATGGGTTTATGGCCAGAGGTAACAGGTGTTGAGATGTTTTTTTCCTGTCATTTTAATCAGGGCACTTCGATCTTACCATGTGCTGATCTTTGCTGTGGTATCTTTGCAGAATCGAGTCCAGCGACCTCCCCCTGTTAGCCGCAGTGGCCAGCACTCACTCCCCGTACGTGGCCCAGATCCTGCTATGAGACTGTAACGGCCCTGAGCAAGTGAGCTGCCTGCCTGAGGAAACCAGTCAGACCAGACCGCTGGCTGGTGCCGCTCTGGCCCCAAAATCCCGGCCGTCCAAGCTCCGCAGCTGATTCCCCCACCCCAACATGGTTTCCTGACCTGCGTGCCTGGGCTGAGTGGGATCTTTGCTCTGAGCCTGAGCAGTGCACGTCTGTACGGACCACAGCCACAGCCAGCCTCCGCCCCCCCAACCCCTCCATCCATCACTACCACTGCTGCTGAATCTGCTGCAACGCTGATGTTGCACCACAGGGGGGAACTAGAGACCACAGTCCCACAGATGGAGCGAGGCTCTGCGGATGACTGAAGCATCCCTGAAAATGACCTTCTCCTGTTGTTTGAATGTTTCTTTTAAAATATTTTTTATTTTTGGACACAAAAGCCAAAGACTTTATTAATTTTTCCAGTTGAGAATGAAACTTTTAAGATATCTCCAGTATAATAACAATGGATTTTTCTTTCTTCTACTGCTTTTTTTTTTCTGTACAATCTTAAAGTGCTCGTACGAAGTGACGGACTACAAGTCTAAAGGAAACAGATGGACATTTTTAAACATTACTTTGAGGTAAATATCATTGAGAACAGTATCAATCTCATGCCAATTATGTTATTTCGTGTATCGTCATGTTTTTGTTTACAAGCCAAATTTCCCTGAGATATCTCAATGACAACTTTTATTTTTTTGTTAAATTGCAATGCACACCTGACTTAAAAGCCTGTTTTCTGGCCATGTGAGGGTAATCAACGCTCTCCGTGATGATTTTTGGTTCAACAGACTGGTTTTGAAATGGCTAAACGAGGCTTTGACATTCTTATCATAGGTACAGCACTACCTCAGATCTTCATATGGGCAGTACAGTGTCCCCATAGAAAACCCTGAGGTCTACTTTTTAAGCTATTTTAATCAGAGGAATGTCAGCGTCAACTGTGTGCAGACTCTATGCTGTGTTCTTTGAATAAAAGGGAAGGCTGTTAAATTCCTAAGGATGATCGTTACATAGGAAAAATGGAGGAAAAAAACATATTTTTGCTTCAGAATGTGATTTAAGGAGGAGAAAGGGTCCCTTTCTACTGTGGAAAAGCTAAAACACGCATCATCTACGTCTATTTTAAAACCAAAATGCTGAAATATTTTCACACTTTTATAGCTTCCCCACCTTTATACGATGTTTACGGCTTTGATGTTTGCTGCAGAGGGAGGAGTAGAGGAACACAGTAGGCCTTATAGTGGATTAAAATGTGTAACACTATTTTCAAGCATGTTTCTATGACGGTTAAACACAAAATACAAAACTATAGTAGCACAGATTTTTCTTTTCTTTCTGATTTTCCATGACATTGACAGATAAATGATTTTGGATGTTTTGCCATATAACCAGGGTGCGATTTGCTGCGCGTAAAAAAAAAAAAAAAAAAAAAGGGAGCCCGGGTTGTTTTCACAGCTTCTGTTTTTGGATTTTCTCCTCTGGGCATAAAGTGTAACCTGCAGCGGGGCCAACGGGAATTTATGTCATTGTTCGCACTGTTGCCTCTTGTTGTCATCCGTTGACAGCACTGGAAATTAATCTTTATTTTCTTCGTCTGATTGCAGATAAAATAGGGTGATTTAAAAACACCCCCACAGACTGCATTATTTATTAAAAGCAGTCATAAGCAAAGAGAAAGTCCTGAGTTTTTAATATATACGCACATCCGTACAGTCCTGTGTGGAAACAAATATCCATCAGTGTGATGGAGGAAAAAAGTTTAAGTTGTTACAATTAAAAACCATCGTAACTCTGAAACAATAATTCAGTCTCTCAAAATAATGAGTTTGAGAAGGTTTCTCAGTATTTTGAGATACTAACTCCCGAGTTTTAGATTTTAAGTCATTGTTTTGGGAAAGTGTCTCGTTATTTTGAGATAATAACTTACTATAATGACTCACAGGAACTTTTCCCTGTCTGATTGGTGGGAATGGACTTGTATAGTACTTTACAGTTGTACTGTGCATTTAGTCCAGCAGATTTTCCATGATGACCAGGCAACTGCAGGCAGAGAGCCAGCGTTTTAATTAAGCCAGCAGCCAGCTCAATAAAAACTCACCTAAAAAGTTCATGTTAAATAACTTTCCCAGATTTCTGAAAATCTAATTTAAATGAATTAAATTATTTTTAAAGTTTGTAACGTGTCTCAGGCTTTAGGTTCACAGTATGGTTGGCTTTTATTGCTTTTTATAGAAACAGCAGGAGTAACTGACCGCGTCACCCTGAGAAGAGTGTTCGTTCCTTTGTATAAACTCAAATCGCACCCTGTTTATGACCCAAGTCTTAATGGAGAGCATGAATGCATCACAGGCTTCTGGAGAGCTCATTTTGCTGGTAAAATTGATATAATATACATACATGCTTGTTACTGTATTGAAGATGCTCTGCTGTATCAGCCTACATTTTGTACAACCCAGCCATTATGTTTAAAAGGTATGAATTTATATCTCTGCTTTTCCCTCTTTGTATATAAATAAATTATTTAGTTGCCCATGGTATGTGTAACGGTTCATGTAAACTGTACATACTCAGTTTATTTCCATGTATTTGTACAGAATGTCTTTTAAGAATTGTCTCCTCAGATTATTTTTTTCCCAATTTTATGGGAATGTTGTGCAATAAAGATGCCGATGTTAAGAATTTATGTGTCTCTGGGAATGTTTTCTGTCGCAGAATCAAAGGGGAAATAATCCTGAATGTGTGAAGATAAAATCGTCCTCCCGAGACTGAAAACCAGACGTCCAAGAGCTATAATTCACATCCAGGAATTGATGAGTCGAGAAGGGAGAAAAAAAAAGCCTTGGTAGCTCTGTCCTGACGGTGTGTAAACACAGCGGTGTTACCGGAGAGACTATACAGTAGATACGACCACGTATTCATAATATCTCACATTAACAGCTGTGGCTTTTTTCTCTTTTCCCCACAAACACTAAATAAATAGCCCCAAATAAAAGTAATAATACCTCTGTGAAAATACTCCACTACAAGATAAAGTCCTGCATTCAAAACCTCACTTCAAGTAAAAGTTACTATTATCAGCAATCTTTTCTTTTGCAGTAAAATGGTCCCTGTCAGTGTTTTACAAGTATATCTGATCCTTTTGGATTAATATTACTGCTGCATTAATGAGTTGCATTTTGCTGCTCTAGATGTTTAAGATGAACACACTTACCTCACACAGTTAACCAAATAGTTCATTTTCTTCATTAAATACCAATTATACATTTAAAAATGCAAAAAAATCATTTCATCGTTTTTATATATATATATATATATAATTCAGTTTAATTTTACTGTAAATGACTCTACATTTTTGTTCGAGTATCGAATGTCTGCATTTTTGGCAGCTTGCTACCTAAAAGCAAATGAGTCATCATTACTGCATAGAATGTACAATAGAAATAAACTAGAGACAGAGCTGCTGCTGTAAAAGCTTTACTTTATTTAGCAGCATGAAATTGCTGCTATTGTTCAACATTAAATCCAACATACATGGAGTCTGGTTCCCAAATGTGAAGCTGGCAGACGAGCCTTTAAATACAAAGCTCGTTCTGACTGGAACAATATCCCCACTAACAAGAATAATTAACTCATTACGCCTCTTTAAGAACTCATTATTACTCTTATTGAACACATCAAGCTGCTAATGCTTTAATGGTAATGTCCTCCTGCCCCTCTTATAATAATGGATTTTCCTTATTGGTCTTCCCTGTATTATCTTCATTATTATTATTATTATTATTATTATTATTATTATTATTATTATTATTATCACTCTTGCTCTGTGGTATCTACTCCCTACTTATTTTTGTGTGCTCTTGTGTTTGTGTATTTTAGGTGTTGTGGGTTTATAAGAATGATGTATGAGTGGGTCTGTAAATAAGAGCTTTATGTCTGTATGTTGTATATGATTGTGTCTATTGTATCGTATTATATTCTGTGTTGGACCCCCTCAAAAACAAGATGGATCATCTCAAGGGGCTATTCACTAATTAACTTTTTCTAATCTCTGATCAAAATACAGTAAAAAGGATAAAAATGTCCTGGTAAAACTAGTCATGTCCCTTGTCCAACTATTTCTCTCCCTTGTCCACACATTATTTATTATATTTGTTTCTTTTACTGTACTCTCTATATACTGTAAAATGTGACTAGCCACTCTCAGCCACGGGGCTGCAGCTCCACTGGTGGGACTCAGAGCGCCATCCAGAGGACCTCAGAGGCAGAGGTACGGCCAAATGGTCGGATTAAAATTAAATATTTTGAAGGGTAATTTACAAAACTAGGTACGTTTTTATCTACATGTGCTCAGAAATTAATTTAAAAAATGTCCAATTAAAATGCAGAATTTCAAAGACCAGTTTCTTTGCTCATTTATTTTGAAAGGTGGTCTGATGTTTTTTTTAAACAAGCAGAAGTGGGCCTACAGCATTGCATCATATTCTATAAGATTATCTGGCACTCAAAGCATCACTCTCCTGTGAGAACCATGTATCTAAAAAGTCAGAAAAACAGTCCTGTTCTTGCTTTATAACAGTGTGCAGTATTTTAGATAATCCAAGAAGGTTTTTAAAAAGTTTATGGAGTAGAATAATTTTATGGACCCACAGAGGAACAGTTGAATACTTGATTCTGATTGGTCAATTACAGCATTCTGAAGTCTGTGTGGAGAAATAAAATAATTTTTAAATAAAGATAATAATTTACAAATTAATAATTAATGTGTTGTGTCAAATTATTATTAGTTTTTTAAGTAAGTACCCATGTGGGCAAGAGGGATAATGTACAGTGAGACCCTGACACAATCCGGTTGGGGTTTATTTTGCAGTAATGACCTGCTCACTTTACATTATCCCTTAATTATTACATGGCTTTTTTAAATGCTTGATTCTGATTGGTTGATTACAACATTCTAAGGTCTGTTATTTCCTTATAACAGTCCGTTGCTATGTATAACAGACCGTTGCTATGAAGAGGAGGCTGATGCAATGGACGCAGTTTTAATCATAGTCTCTGGAGGAGCGATAAGATGATTTTTAAATCCATAAAATCATTTTTAAATTAATATTTTGTGTCAAATTATTGAAGTAACCATGTTAGAAATTAAATTCAAATTCCAAATCACCGTGATTTTCACTAGACAGAAAGGTATGAAAATTTGTAATCTGAAAAGTAACTAGTAACCAAAGCTGTTAGACAAATATAGTGGAGTATTAAGTACAGTAGCCCCTGAGATGTAGGGGAGTAAAAGTATAAAGTTGCAAAAAATGCAAATACATGTAGGCTGCAGTACCTTGCATTTGTATTTAAGTACAAAACTTGAGTAAATGTACTTAGTTACATTCAACCATTGGTCCCAAGATTGTGAAATTGTCACATGTGAAGTGGTTTTTATATTTGTGGGTAATCATTTTTCTTTCCACCCAAAATGTACACACTTTTCAAGTATAGAATACTTTATTCTAAGTAAGTTTATTTATTATAATTTCTTCATTACAATAAAACTGCCTGATTTTATTAAAACAGACTGTAAAGTAGCTATAGTATAAATCAGTGCAAACTCTGTACAAAAATAGTTATTTTATTTGGATCGGTGGTGGTTTGACTTCTCGTGTCCAACATCTGGATCGCACATTTTCACCCACCTTTGAATTTACCACCCCGAAAACCGGCTGTGAATCCGCCCCGCCCTGCTCGCGGCACAGGAGGCAAAACGAATCGAGCACACACACCGCAGTTATGCAATAGAGGAAGGAGTGTCCCGGCTGTGAGCAAACACACTGTCAGGCAGCAGACATGAATGTGTCTCCTGTCAGTGAGAACAGCGCTATAATCCCACTTTATCCACGTGAAGAGCTATTTTTAGAGGTGATCAGAAAAAACTCAATATAGATCAAACTAAGGGAGGTGTATTTAAGCGTGTACTTTTAAAGCAAAAAAAGAAATCATTAAACCATAAGACGTGAATGTCTTGAGTGAGTTGTTGCTTTTAAATGCACATCAATATTCTCATTATTCCGCATGTTGAGCAGCGGTCTTCTATGGCAGCAGTCTGACTTCCAAAGTGTCAGAAGTCAGAGGGAGGATCTGCTGCATTCAATGCGCTCTTCCAAAGCTCGTACAATCGAGTTCAAAAACTAGGCTAGGCTGTAAAACTTGAAAAAATAGCATATTTAATGCCTTAGAAATGACAAATTGAATTCATAAGCAATAAAATGCACTCTTGCACATTTCATTACATGCTAAACCATTGCTGATGCACACAGCCTGACTGGTAGGACCAATAGCTTATGGTGGCTAATACGGTCACTAACTTTATGACTCCTCTATAGCGTACTTGTGCTACTCTTACTGTACTTTTTTAGCAACCCAGTACTAGTTATGTCTTGTGATTTTTTTTTTTTTTTTTTTTTTGGATTGCACTAGGTAACAGAAAATAAATTTTCCTGATATGTTACTCTATGTTGCTACTTATATAACATGTTGATTTGTTCTATCTTTCATGGGGGGAAATTCCAGCACAGCAGCAGCATTTTTTTTGTAAACCATGAAATTAGTCATAAGTGCTTGAACTTAAATAGCTGAACACATAAGGAAAACCCAGCACTGCGAGCCACATTTTTTCCTCCAGGAAAAATACTGACCCTAGTCAATCTCACTCCTCATGCCTAAACCTAACCGACCCAAACCAAGGAAGACAATGAGTGCGAGCCAATCAGAACCCTGATTGTCTGAAAAATGTCCCGTTGAGCCAGTAGCCCATTTATGCAAAAGCCTGAAAAAGATTTAGAAAAATTAACAGATATGGATATATCTGTTTAGCCCTTTTTTTTCTTAAATATTTATCTTTTGGTGATTTACCATATTAACTCTTTAAAATACACAGAAAAAACTCAAGTATAAATTAATAAAATCTCTGTTGCAATTTTGAAAATTCTTAGGCTATTCTAGTTTTGTCACGGCAAATATTTCATAATAAACATAAAACACCTGGATGGAAACATAAATCCAAACTCGCACAATATTTAGTTACAATTTGTGTGATTTATTCGTCTCTACAGCCGTTAATTGTCGTACGTCCGACAGCACTTGAACGCAGCAGTTTCTCCGGGCAGACAGATGTCGTCAACTCTCGGCTCTCAGTTCTGGAAGAGGAGGGATCAAAATCTGAACTCCTGCTGGATCTGACGGACGATAGCAGCTACCGAGGAGGATATTTCCCTTAATCAAACATGTACAGAAGTCACCACAACGAGTCCCAGAGGTTGAACTTTCTGTCACACTTTGGTAACAGTATCTACTCTTCTTCGGACGCGCAGTAGCTCGTTAAAAGTGAAGTTTCTCCCCCCTGGAAGAGGAGCAGAAGGAGCTCCTGGCTGTCCGTTTGTGGAGTAAACTCCATCCATGCTCGGCTCGGCTCGGCTCGGCGGGGACAAGATCCACGGGGATGTGAGTTTGTTCAGCTAAGGAGACTAGAAAGCGAGGTTAATTACCTGAAGAGGAGGTAAAAGTCCTGCTGTGAAGTTATGAAAATGACCGGAGCCATGGAAACTTCTTTCAAACTGGCTTTGAAGAAACCGCCCTCACTGCGGACCGCAGAGGTAAACAAAACGAAAGTTCTTTAATTAGCATCGAACTGCTAATGTTAGCTAAAATCTAACTGTTGCTTCTTTTCTGTTAGAAAATACACTCATATGTTAGGTGGAGGTTGACTGAAATTAGTTAGCAATAAGTCATTCGTTGACTAATTATCGAGCTGTTAGCTAATTGTGAATTTTCAATTCAAACTCATGCTAATTAGTTTACACTGTTCATGAGTTAACTGTAATGAAGCTAATTAGCTAGGCTCGTTAGGAAACTAACTTTATGCTTTGCTTGGACAGTTGGTTGTTTGTGTAATGCAGAAATTTAACACGGAAAGCCTGGAGTGAGGTAAAAGCATTCAGGACAATATGTCTCTGAGGCTTCAGTGATACCCAAACTGGGGTGCAGGGACCGTACTGGGTCCTTGGAAGGGTGTCAGGGGTCCACATCAAAATGTGTTGCGACTTTCAGGGTAGTTTTATCATCCTGACATGGTTAAAGGGGCAGTTCACCCCAAAATCAAAAACGTGTATTTTTCCTCTTACTTGTAGTGCTAGAAGTCCGTCAAGATTGTTTTACCTTGAATTCATGTGGTGTCGGGGTAATCAGAAAAATGGGCCCTGGACTGGAGAAAGTCACACCAAGCCTGTTAAACTCAGGAAGTCTGGGAAATTTTTCTTACATGACTTGCTGAGTTGTCTCAGTTTACGTCATATATGGAGAAACATGGCCAACAAAACCAAATTATTTTTTATTAGAGGCTGATATTTCTTTGGGAACCCATGGGACAGGAGTCAGTTTCACTATTTATTGGTTGCAGCCTCCTGACCATTGCATGACGTGTTGATTGACAGGAGTCATTCTTCTAAGATTGAGATGGTACAGGAATTTTTTTTCAGTCTCTCTCGGGACAGGGACAGGTCAGGAATCATTTTGGTGGGAGTGAGACCAGGCAAGAGTGAAAATCCACTCCTGATGTCACTCTACTTTTTATTAATTTACGTATTGCATTTCACATCTTTTATTGACATATAATTTGTAATATGGTATTAGTTTGTAATAATTATCCACACAGTGACCGGGATTAGTCATAAAAGTTATTCAGTTACTCAAGGTAATCCACAGATAATCCACAGACCTTGTTATGAGCAGTGTCATGTAGAAACTGTTTTGTTTCTAAAGAAATACCTCTGCCAACCATATTACCACACAGAAGAAAGCGTGCATCTACTCATGGACGAGAGGCTCGTGACAACACAGGATGCTAACATTAATGGCGTCTTCAACCGAGCTGCGAACTGTCACCCTTGAGTAGATGCACACTTCCTTCTGTGCAGTGATACGATTGGCGGGTGTAGTTTGGTAGAAAGAAAATAGTTCCTACATGAAACTGCTCACAAAAGGGTCTGTGGATTATCTTGAGTAACCAGGTCGCTCCACAAGCTGAGTGCCGTCTAGTTCCATTATTTTCAGGAGAGTGCAGATATCTCCAAAACTCTGCATGCAACTCACACAGAAAAAAATCTATATGGATAAGCAGCACTACACATAAGAAGAAAAGTATGTATTTTTGATTTAGGGTGAGCTGTCCCTTTAAGTCAAGAGAGAGACTTCTGTGTAAGAAGCGGTTCAGGCCAAGAACTGCTTGGTTTTGGTCCCTGACATGGTTATGTTTGGGAAAACCCTCTTTCACTGCAGTGCATTCTGGGCTTGAAAACTGTAGTGGCACGAACACGACATCACAGCGTCCCATCAGAGGGCTTATGTCTAAGCTCAGGAGATAGTTTGTGTAAACTTTAGCTTGAATGAGGCCAGTTAAATTTAATCACTGCTGCTTTCTCACCCCACCTCCTCCTCCTCCTCCTCCTCCTCCTCCTCCTCCTCCTCTGCCTCCTCCCTTCATGAAGCTGTGGAAACACAGCTGGCTTGTCATTGCTTTAGCTACGCTCACTGCCCAAAAATAGCTCACACTGTCGTACTCCCTTCCATGTTCGGCTGCTGGTAATAGTTTTGAAGTGCAAGCACTTTTCAAAGCACTGTCAGAGTACAAAATGTTTAAAAACCCAGCTAGCCTTCAGCTTTGCATGATGCTTTTGAAAAGGTCTCTTTTCATTGCTCTGATCCTCTGTTTGTTTGTGGGTGCATGGTCGGTAGAAAGCCTCTTTCACACCTCCATAGAGGGCTTTTGTGCCCGCTTGAACAAACCATAACAGCCGTGTTTAGTCCACAAATATATGACACAGTCGTAGCAGTGAAGTGGATCTGTGATTTAGGAATGAACCACATGATAGGTAGTACTTTGATAAAGTGACTAAATTTATCCCTATCCTCCCAAAGGCAATGGAAGAGTATTTTTTTCCCTGTCACACTGTTTGCAGGGATGCTGAACGCTCTCCGTTCCTTCTTCAAAATTTGAAACCAGCATTAATTTAGCTGAGGTGAAAATAAATGAGGTGACATTTTTCCATGCAGTTATTCATGTTTAGGTGTGGTTTGGGTGCAGATAAAACGTCTCTTTTCATGACAAGTACTGCAGATTAAATCAGTGGTTGTACACTCATGTGATTGTACCACATTGTACAGAAATACAAACCCAGTGCATTTGTGTTAGCAGATGGATGTACAGTAAGTTTGTCATATCTCAAATATGCATTATCGCCTCTCTCACAAGCTGCTTTCATTGTGGGGAGTAGTTCTTTCCTTCTTTGCCGGGCAGCTTCAAGAAAGTCCTCATTAATGAAGATGCCAGAGACCTTCAGGTTTTCAGTTTTATCCAAGACAGCAAGTTTTGTCCTTCATCCGCAGAAATCTGACCACAATGGGTCGAGGCTTTCCTGATGATGACATTGGCATCTCAGCCGGATGAGCCCAGTCCAAGTCTATTTTCAGATGATCCAGTTGTAGTTTCTCACTGAATAGTTTTCTGACTTTTTCTTCAGATTCAGACACCTTTTCTCTCCCAGACTCTTCAATGCCATCTACAACAGTATTATGGCGTCTTGACCAGCCTTCCTTATATTCTGTGTTGTCTGAAGTTGAGATCAAGGTTTTGCAAATTGTGTCCAAATCAGTCCAGGTATCACTACAATTCTTAGTCCAAGTTTTACATGAGACTTTAAAATCATCAAATTCCTTCTGAGTCATTTCTAATCTTTAAGGAAGATGGGCATTAGTCATAAGTCATAAACAGTAGTAATGTAGCTCTCACCAAACATGAGATAGCTGACCATCACACATCCAGACAAAAATCATTAGATCACACCCCGAAGCAACCATGACACAGAGCATTGCTCATCATTAAATCAAAACTGACTCATCATTTTGTCTCCATGTGAGAAGAAGATAATGACAACATGCAAATTCTCTCAAAAGCTTAAAAAAATGTGCTTCAACAAACACACGAGGGCTGCAGACCTGTCCGGTGCTCTCAAGGGTGTGATACTCTTGTCACAAGAAAAATTAGGAACACAAACATTTCGACACACACTGTGTCTTTATCAGAGTCAAACACACAGGAGACTCACATCCTCTCAAAATCACCTCCCATAATCAGGCATTCACAGGCTGGAACTACAGGGAGAGTCTGTGTGGAATTGTTTTTGTCGCCTCAGTCTGTGTTCTTCAGTGTTTTTTGGATCAATCTTTAAATTTTTTTCCTGTGACAAGTTCTTTTAGTATTTGCTTTCTTTATTAATAATCATCCTAAACTCAGATGTGTTAGCTGTTAGCTTGTGATTGAGCATGGATGTACTTGCAGACCTCTTCTTCCTCTTGTGTTTTATCTGGGCCTACACTCCTGTGTTGGTTGCGTTGTGTTTTATCAGACCGCTGTGGTTTTGAATAAATCTGGACTTGTTCACCAGTACAGAAGTGTGGTATTCAGATACAGATAAGTGATTTCATTTATGCTGTAGCATAGCATAAGAATATTTCTCTCTATAATCTTCATCTCTATACACAGATGTATATGAATACAGAAACTGTAGACAAGGGACAGCATCTTGATATTGGAAGATTTCTGGTTTTACATAAGCTGTGTCGGGAGCAAAAGAGGTGGAATGCATTGGCCAAAATGTTGCCTGGACCCAAAACAGAGCGGTTTAATTTTCTTTAATTTTTAATGAATTCTAAAACAAAACAAGACAAAACAAAACAAAATAAAAGCTATTTTTTTTTAATGCAATGTTCACTTTCTCCTGCAATCATAGCAAAAAATGCCTAAAACAATTTTGGGCTGTGACAATTTAAAAAATGTCTGTGAAATCTTAGAGCGTTTGAATAATGACTGTCACATGAAAGAAATCTTTACCCAGATATACCCTGAGAAGATTGGCTGTTGTCCTTGGAGGCTAAATCATTGTCAGATGATAGCCAATGATTGATACAGTCTGTAGTTATGCAAGAGCCTTCAGTCATTTTTCAAACAAAATGCCAAACATTTGCTAGATCCAGTTTCTCCCATGTGAGGATTTGTTGTTGTTCTTCGTCACATTGGTATGATAGTCTACTGAATGTCTTTAAGTTTTGGACTGTTGCTCGATAAACAATTTGAATAAGTCACGTTGCATGCTAGGGAATTATAATGGACATGTTGAAACTATTTTCTGTCATTTTGTAGCTAAAAGTATTATTTGATTAATCAACATGATATTCTGGGAGGTCAGACATATGTAGTTATGATTTTTGGCACAATCAGGTGTATTGTTTTCACAGTCGTTCTTCAGTGAAAGTCTTCCAGGTTGAGACGGTCAGCTAAATTTCTAGCATGTGAAAGTTGTGGACGTGCTGTAGGTGCGTCTGTCTCCTGAGCAGATGTTTGGCTCGGTGGGTAGTCTCTCCCACCGCAGGTTTTATGCCTCGTCAACCTTTCCCACTTTCTTAGGTTTTCCGTCCAGCTCTTCCCTCCCTGCCCACCTTTCTCGGTGCCATGCAGACAGACAACAAATCATGCTGGGTGATTTATGGTGGTTTCGGCTGCGCCCAGCACAGATCGGACATTTATGGGAATTCCAGCCATCACAAAGCCACAGACTCCCCAGGGAAGGTGCGAGTGAAGGAGAGGAAGAGAAACACAGACTTAAGTGGTGACTTCTTGCTTTCTAAGCAAGCAGTGGAGCCGCTATGAACAAAGCAAAGGAGGAGATGCAGACCAGTGTGTGGTCGATGCTGTATTCTTGGAGTGTATGCAAAGAAACATGTTTCAAAGAGAGGCTGTGTGCGTTTCAGCAGAGGTTACTAAAGAGGGTGGTTTGCTCAGTGCTGACGCAGCTCCACAAATTAAAGTAAAGGATAGTACTGGTATATATATTTTTTTTAAGTTTGTGCCAGATTGCCCGTCTTCTTTAACCAATTCCTGGTGCCATCTGCACACAGTCGGCACAGAGATGTCAGGATTTGATGTTTTCCTCTTGTAGAGGCCTTTGGCTCCCACTTATTCCTGCACAGAACAGCTGTCACACACCTGGAAATTTCCCAGCAAGGTGATTCATTATTGTTAAAGGGATAGTTTGCATTATTTAATGTTGTGTTGTATGAGATACTTTGTGATAGTCAATGTATTATCTACAGTAGATGTCAGCATAGAGGCTGAGCAAAGTACTGGTGTGGAAAGGGTCAACAACAAATAAACAACAATATTTCTATTATAGACAAGACTTAGAATATTTTCATTGCTTTGCCTTGCTGTCAAAAAGCCTTTCCTGATGGGAAACTGCCATTATGTAAGCCAAGTATTGCTCTCTCCACACAAACTAGGCTCCATGGATAAAACAAGTCATTTTACCTCACAGATCACAGGAGTTGCTGGTCTACCGCTGCCTTGATCTCTTAGTTAGTTCATGTTATTATGACTTTGAACTAACCCTTTAAAACACCAAAGTCATGCAGAAATGCAAACACACCAACAGATCATCACAGCAGTAGACAAGCAACTCTCATGTTCTCTGAGGTAAAATCACTGATTTCACCAATGGAGTTTGGTTAGTTTGGAGAGAGCAATATTTGATGCATATAACAGTGATTTCCCATGGGGAAAAAAGTCATCTGATGGGAAGGTAAAGGAGTATTTTATCATCATTTCACTATGTGTGTGGTGTTCACTGACTTGCACATTCATGTGTGCATCATATTAGAGTCAAACGGTCAGTCATTCACACCTGCATGAGGAATTGACAGGCTCTGCCAGGAAGCAATCTCTGAAGCTGGTGCCACATGAACTTGGCAGATATTTTCTATGTTCCTCTTTTCAAAAAACATGAGAGGCCAGGCAGTAACATGCCTACTGTGAGGTTAGCGTGTGAAATCTGAAGCCTTTTGGTTGGAGGTGTTTCATGTTGACTGCTTAAAGAAGTGGATGTAGGTCACAGAGGAATGTGGGAAATTACAATAAGTGGACCTATGTATGGGTTTAATGTTTTCACAGGCGTCACTATGTTTGTTTGTATACAGACAGTAGCTTAGTAAATGTGAGTGAAACGGCATGTGTGTTTCAAGTAACTCAGGAAACGTATGCATGTGATTTTAGATATGGATTCATAATTCAGGTATGCATCAAAACGTATCTTAAGCACTACAGCTCAGTCTGCTTGTCTCCTGCTTCCTGTCTTTTTCTTGTCGACGTTACTTCAGGTGTCTCCAGTGTTGCCCTGGGCATCATTTTGTTGTTGGTACAGAACACCTCAAATATCCTCCCACTGTAATTTGCTTCACGCATACACACAACAGGAGGGTCTGCCTAGTACAGAGGTAGGCGTAAATGAAGACACACTGTACCGCCTGACACCAGTGATTATAGAACAGGTATGTTCAGCTGTGGTGTCTGATTGGTCACAGATTCATTCCAGTAAATTAGAATCAAATGCTGCTAGCTGTAGCCGCTGGCTATGTGATAAACAAGGATGACATCTTTACAATATTTAGTTCAGACTAGTGTTGTTAAAATTAAATTGAGTTAAATTGGGTTTATATTGATTGGAGGACAAAACCCATTACAGTTAGGCTGAGACAAGCTAAATGTAAGCTTTCCAGAGTGTTGTGTGCAGAAATCAAGCTCAGAGGGAAGGGAGTAAATGAGTTGGGGACCTAATCAGGACCAGTTGTGATATTAAGTGCAAAATAAGTTTTCCAAAAGGTTAAAACTTTGAGCAAAGTAATAACAGCTTAACATAGGCCATGGCAGTATTATATTCATTTGGAGTTTATCTAAATTAACGCTTCCAGAATTATTTCAGTAATTCTTGAGAATGCCATTTACACATCAGAGTCCCAATTTGACTTTTTGTTATCATGCAGTTCAGTGTGATGGGCATCAACTAGACAATTTACCAAGTGAATTGTAACTTTAAACCGCTGGATCCAAACTTGGGGAAAAAATATCATTACAGGACTCAACAGTAACTTTTAAAGTTCCGGTGTGTAAGATTTATAAGGAGCTATTGTCAGAATGTGGCAGAAAAGTATGTTTTCATTAGTGTATGATAATAAAATGAGAATAATTGTGTGTTTGTTACCGCTATGCTGAACTGGCATGTTTCTATATCAGCCTGATATGTACAAACCAAACATTGGTTCTAGATCTGGTCTTTTGTGTTTTTCTGAGTTTTGTGGCCACATTAGTTCTCTTACATGCTTGGAAGGGGACGGTGAGGCAAGGTGGCAATCTGAAAGGTTACCATTTTTAGTCACCTTATATTTTGAGAAATTAACACATGATGCAGTGTACATCTGCTCAATAATGAAAATGTGACATAAAAGAAAGTTTAAAAGCTTTGTTATGGTTCTGATGGGCTACCTTGAAATAGTGAACTTGAGGTGTCTTTTATGGAGGTGTATATTGTGCATGCTTCGCAATGTCATTTTCCATCCAGCTCAAAGGGATACTTTACAAATTTCCTTTTTTGTTTTTTTGTTCAGGTTCGTCTGGTTCTTTAGTCAAGTGAATAAATTTGCACATTCATTAGTGTCAACAGTTAGTCGAACTTTTCACCCTACAGTCAAACTTTGCTTTGCCAATATTTCTTAAAGATTTGCCTTTTCGCATGCGAGTAAATGCACCAAGACAAGTGCAGCATGGTCTGGTTCTAGTTCTGACTGTTAACAACTAAAATTAAACACCACTAATGCAACAAATATCAAAATGTGTTTATTTTGGGGTACAAAAAATGCATTGTAGAATTAAAAGAATGGCAGACAGAAAAAGTTTGGGAACCACTGACCTCAACAGACATTGTGTTATATTGAAATAAAGTTATCATTGCATGTATTATTGTATTTTTCTATGCTGCTCCACTTATGTAGTTAAATTCCTGTAATGAATCCATGTCAAACTTATTTGTGCACACAGCATTATAGAGATATATTATTGCAGTGTATAGGCATTAGTAAGTGTTGCAGAATAGTGTAAATACAAAGAAATGGTTAGCCATAATGACAGTAAAGACATCTGCCCCTCCTGGGGCTAATAGGTGGTAAACAGCTGGTTTGTTTGACGTGGAAATACCCCATTCAGAGAAGTGTTTTCTTAAAATGTGAGCAAACATGCATGTTCACACACAGCCGAGGTGAAAACCAGTTAGACACCAGCGTCGTTTTGACTGAGGCCTGAGGGCTCATCTTCGAAGTTTGGTGGAGGTTGAGGGAGACGCATCAATCTAACGAATTATGCAAAACAAATGAATTGTGTCTCTCTGCCTGTGGCTTCTGGGAAGTGGTTGTATTTGAAAGAAAAGATTAGTAGAAGTTATTTACCAGCGACTTCAACATCGTTGGCCCAAGTTTCTGTCATCTGCATGCTGTCCTCTAGAATCTCTATGACATTGTGAAGTATCCAATGATTTGTTTCATCTTTTTCTGCTCATGTGTACCTTGTCACTAGTTAGATCAAGAATGACTGTACCAGGATTAGAAAAATGTACTTCACCTTTGTTGTGACATGTTTAAAGAATTGTGTCATGCTACGACTTTGTTGCTTTGCGTGGATTTTACCCTGAAGGCAAGCTTGTTGAATAACCTAGAAGTCGTATTTCAGAAGAGAAATTAACCTTCCAAACCCTAAAGTGGCATTTTAAAAAAGCACACAAGACATGTATTGTTGGCTTGTAGTGCGAGAAATTTTTTATAAAATGATGTGTATCTAGAGCTGGGTTTTAGTAAGAAGTTCTGCTTTAGGCAAACTGATTTCTCAGTTTGGTTGTTTTGTGTCAGTTTCTCACACTGTTGGTTGAGTTGTGCAGCTGTTGATATGAAACTGATCTGGTGACGCTTCCTGTTACAGTGGCATTACTTTTAGCCACATGACAGCTGATAATTGACTTGCTAGACAAACATATAATCAGAGTAGTAGAAGACAATGAAAGGAAGATGCTGGGAGTGGGATATTAAAAAAGCAAGAGCATATACGTATGTGCAAAAAGGAGAAAAGGGCTGCAGCAAAGAGAACCTAAGAGTAAGAAAGAGCGAAGGAGAGATGCTCACATAGTTAAGACAGATATAGTAAGGTAGACTATTGCCTGAGATATGGCAGAGAGGAAGACACACAAGGGAAAGTAAGAGGGAAAGATACAAGCAGGTAATCAAAAAAGATGGCGGAGAGATAGGTGGGAGGGAAGATATGGATGTTTAAATTGAGAAAGCTGGAGAGTCAGCAGAGATCGAGAACGATATAGCTGCACATAATCAAAAGCTGGGCTGAGAGAACGAGATGAGAGCAGCAGAGATAGTGGGCTTACCGAGAAAACTTCAAATGAAACTCGAGAGCTGGTAGAGGCAATAGAAAGTGAGACTGAGAGGTTTTACTTATTTCATGAAGTGAAAGAGTGGATTTCAGAGAAGCTACAAAAAACGAAGTTCTTTTTTTTTTTTTCAGTTTACACCTTGATGGCTATGAGTCGGTCATGAGTCAGCAACAGCAGGATGAGGTTTGTTTGTGGGTGTAAATACTTCAGAAACTGTGTCAGAGTGACATGAATACAAGTGTCAATCATTGATCGATACAGACAAACTGAAAATAGCTCTTCCTTTAAAACAAACAAAACAAAACAGAAGGGCTGAACTTGTGTAGCTGCAGGACGTCCAGTTGGAGTATGAATTCATTAGTTTTTCGATTTATGAGACATCAAAACTCAACAAAGAGATTTTAAATTAGAACCAGACAGTTATATTGTTTGACCTATATTATTGGCCTGACATTGGCTATATGTTACAGTGTGTTATTGGCAATATATTCACCCTTACCCCTTTATTCTCTTTGTGGCATTTTAAATTGGATGTGAACCTGCTTCAAAGCCCCTGAAAGCTTCAGATCTCGAGTATTTCTCCATAAAAAAACTCAGATGACTGCCAAATCAGTAGTGTGTTGGTGTGTTGTGATCAGATTTGATAGACATCAACCAAACAACTCACCAACTGTCACCAGATTCTGATTCAAATACTCTGGTTGGTGCAATAAAGTATTCAGCATCACTTTTTTTCTAATTGAAACAACCTCAAATGAGCGAAGTAAGCGTAGACAAAAAATGTCGACATAACTAAAACTTGTGTGTTTGTATACAACCCCATTACGGATACAGCAATTGAGGAAATATGTTTTCAGGGCTTTTAAGTTGTTTGAAAGTTCACGACCAAGGCAACAGGCTTGAGTTACTTTAAAATTTAGCTGCCATTTCTATCTGCCAGCATCTGTAGGTGTGTTTGTGGTCATGTTTGCTGCCTGTGTCACCACAATTTTCTCAGTTAACTTTCAGTAAATCCAGCATGACGTAAATGCAGTACAACCTCACACACACCTAGAGTACACACACACACACGCACACACACACACACATGCCAGTAATAACATCAACAAACCTGGATGTGCCAACAAACTGCAGGGTTGAGAGAGAGTCCGAAATTAAAAGGATACAGAGCAGTCAGTGTGTGAAACAGACAGAGGGGGCAGCCGGTGGAAGACAGCAAGTTTGTGTGTGTGTGTGTGTGTGTGTGTTTGTGTTTAAATGGGTGAATAAACACAGCCTTCCCCTGACCCGGCACACTGAAAGCTCTCCTTGTGAAGCCAATAAAGGCCCCTCCTAACGAGCTAAAGGGCCTGTGGACGGCAGGGCAGACGGACGCTAACAAACTGGAGTGATTCAAGCTCTGTGAGCAAGTTCCTGTTCGTCTCTGCTCTATGGTTTGTGGTTGCTGGTTTCAAAGATCTGTGACACCAGATCTCCACTATATATATATATTTCAGCTGCCTGGTGAAGCCTGAGAAACAGCACCAAGGCGACGTTATTATAGAGGCACACTGTGCCCTATTAAAGCAATAACTCATCGCAACATTTTTGTGCAGAATTTGAAATGCTGAAGGCTATCGAAGGATGACACACCTCCTCTGTTCAATTATACATTGCACATGCATTTGCAACAGAGCAGAGTCTTTAAAGTTGATTTTAATGCACTGTTTGGCAGGACAGACCTGCATTATACGAGATACTTGAGAGATAATATTGTGTGTAGCACACTGATCAAGCAAAAGCACTAATTTATGTTCGTTAACCGTTAACTCTTGATCTCATGAAAACATGACAATGATCTGAGTTTCTGGATTGAAATTCTTTGGTTAAATCATCACTAGAACAACAGGATTTTACTTTGTTGACTATATTGATTAATTGTAATAATGATAAAAATTAATTCTTCATGCAAAAATGTCAGAAAATGTTGTTTTCAGCTTCTCAAATATAGACATTTCTGGATTTTCTTTGTTTATTATCATATTAAATCTTTGGATCTTGGATTGAATCTTTGGATTTTGACATTTTAGACCTTGGGCTTTGAAAAACTGGGATGGACATTTTTCAGCATTTTCTGACAGTTTATAGACATTGCAATCCTAGACTGAACATATCAGTTAACTTGTCTGTAATCTCTTTGTTGCTATTTGATAGCTGCTAATAAATAGAACAGTTTGTATGAGAACACATAAAAATTGACTTTGGGCAAGGAGATTTCTGACCCACTTGCCCAACCTTGCCATTTCCAAATGGTATCATCATTATTATTTATTTGTCGCTGTTGCAAAGATAACACAGAATCGCTCTCAGTTTTCCAGAACTGAAGCTCTGTGCAGAAATGATCAACATCACTTTGGAAATCAGAGAAATGAAAGATGTGTGTGCACTGAAGACGTAAATAGAGAGCTATGGTGATGATACGCAAAACTTTTGAGTAACGTGATTGCTTCCCGCAAACAAGTAACTACAGCAGGTGTCGGGGTGGAGGGGGAGGTAATGTTAGAGGAACACGTTACAAGAAAAAGCCTGGATTTGTTCATTAGTTTAGTCTATAATGGAGACAAAATCGTGCCTGATGGCTTAACGATGAAAGTGAGGCTAGGGAACCAATCTAAATGCAGATGTCATTATTTGATAGCCATTAAACTGTACAATCAACATGTATTTCATAATGATAAGTTAAAGCAGTAAGTTGTGTATTTCCACTTTTCATGCAGAACAGCGCAGTGAAACAGTCCTCCAGCTTAAGGTCAAGTGTGTGTAGTCGGTTAATCCTGGTAAGAAGGCAATCTACTGCAGTTGTATCTTGTGTTTACTGCCTTAATAATGCTGTAATCCACATTGTTTACTTTACTTACTCAATTTGAGCTCGTCATTGAAACAGGACCACTTGTAATGCCGAGTGGCTCTTTAAAACCTGTTTTGAAGTCCGTCATTCACACAGCGGGCCCGCAGCAACAGCTGGCCTTTGTCCCGCCGGGTATTGTTTGAATGTAAACACGTCAGCTTTTCCTGTGGGTACTGCCAGCCTCACAGCACAGCAGCCCAGGGTTCCCACTGTGCACGCATGTTTGCCTGCGCGTGCATGTGCAAACACTGTAGCGTGTGTGTGCTACTGTTTGAGTGTGTATGTGTGCATATAGCTACATTCCACCCAGGACAGCAGGCGTGAACAGGCACATATCGTCAGCTCTGACCTGTTTTGTTTGCAGGGAATGCAGACCGAGGCTACAGGTGGACTCACCTTGCATAGTTTAGTGAACCGATGACAGGGTTACCTTGACGTTTTGAGCGTGTGTTGATCATTTGCTTTCCTCAGATAAGGGAAGTTAATGAGATGAGATGCTGTACAAATTGAGTATAACAGGAACATTATTGTGCCAACCAGTCACTTAATAAGATTTTATTTAGATTAAATTGGGACTAAGGGATGTTGAGGACTTTTTCAAAGACATACAGCATTGAACTTAGCCCTGTTACCTCAGTTTGAAGTGTCTTTGACAGTGCAGTATATTGTTTATATTTAAATACATCATTTTTTATTCACTGCGTAGGAATATTTGCACTTTCCATACATCTTAGACCTCTGGTTGATGCAATGACATTTGCATTTCTGAAGATCAATAGACTCACAAGCAGCAGTCAATGATGCATGATTGATTATAAAGATTGTCATCGATTAGTTCTCAGTTGCTTTAGCGGTGAAAGGGTGTGATACGAGGAATCTTTCAGTCTTGGACCTTTGCTATTTTGGATCTCAGTTCCTTTATAACAACCTGTTACCACACAGTACTCTTCACGCAGTTTTATGACCTTGCAGAACTGGTCTGGAATGTGTCAGAAAAGGAAAGCAGCAGATACGTTCAGCCGTGTGTTTGTGTGTGACTGTGCTGTACTGATGGTGCTCGAAGTTCATTTATGTGAAGATTTGCATGTTTGTGTCTAATGTTAAGTGTTCAATGTAAATGTAATTTTCATTTGCCCAGTCAGGGACCTACTAAGGATGCATGATAAATATCGAGTATAATAAATTATCGGTTGATCGGTTGATATTGTGCAGGTATATCAGTCTATATCTACATTGTACATTAGCTGATAAATATTGGCTATACTACTGATTTTATCTGATCTTTTATCTCATTTGACAGATTGTCAGCATTTAATTTGAATTTTTAGGCAACGTGCACTATAAAAGCTGAAGTATATTTGTGAAGTTGAATGAACTTTACTAGAAAATTGAACTGAATAGAGACTGATCTTTGTTTTTGTTGTAATAGTGGCATTAGTTAGATTTGGTTCAGTTGCTCGCTGCAGCTGAGCCTTTCTTTCATTAACTACAGGTCATACAAACGTCTTTTTAAAATACAAAATATGAGTGTAACAGATCAGAGACTTTTAATAAATATTATTATTAAATAATAAAGATTATTATTATCTTATTGGTATCAGCCATGAGAAGCAGGTTATTATCACGTATTGGTATTGGCTAAAAAAAAATCCATATCGTACAACCCTGAAATCTGTTTGCCCAGACATTTTACTTGCTCCTTAACAAATTGTTTATTATTTATAATTATTTATTAGAGATTATCAGATGACAACAAAAACTAGTGCTGCAATTAACAATTATTTTAAAAGTCTATTAATCTGTTGTTTATTTTTTCAATTTATCGATTAGTTGTTTGATGTACAAAATGTAAAAAAAATGGTCCATCATTGTTTCCCAAAGCACGATATGACGTCCTCAAATGTCTTGTTTTGCCCACAGCTCAAAGATATTTAGTTTACTGTCATTTATTAGTAAAGAAACCAATGACACAAACTGATTATCAAAATAGTTGACAATGAATTTCGTAAAGACTAAAATTAAGCCTGTACAAGCCTACAAACACAAATGCAAAGGAGGTGTCTCAATGTGTTACTCATGTGGCTTCTTGTCCATACATTTTTGAACTTGAGGATTTTGAATACTTTTGTTTGTTGTAGCAGCAATAAAACATGTTCTGTATGTGGCGAGGCAGGCCGTATGTCTGTTTCAAACATCCTGCCCTGTAAATCCCTCAGAGACGGGGGCCTGTAGTCAACAGCAGCAGCATTCCTCATGGTAGCCAAGCAGTGCTGATACCCGAGGGGACCCATCGTGGAAAAAGAACTGATGTGCTTTCTTATTTTAAACTTGTACCTGCCTCTTTGTTTTGCCCCTGAAGAGAAAAAAATGTCAAGAACGGGGCCAAGGTTAGAGTACAAATTCTCTCCAGAGGTCTGAGCTACTGGCAGTGGGTTATGCAGTCTGTGGAGATGAGTCAGGACTTTGAAGACTAAGAGATTAAATGTGGCTCTGTGTGCTTGTCTGCGTAGCTATTGTGCGTCATTTCCATTGCATGTGTGACCAGACTGAGTTGTTTGCATTGTGTAAAGCAGTGGTACACACTGATGCAAAGAGAAGTTATTAAGAGCTGATATAGCTCTGTAGGCTGCTGTTTTCTAATATACTCCATATTCATTTCAGTTAGTACAATATGCATGGCAACTGGGAGTCTTCACTGGTTTGTATTTTTCTTTACAAACAGTTATTAGACATAAGAGTGCCTTCTGTTCATCCTCACACTGTCACCTAGGGCTCTGACGTACCCAGAACGAGCCTCAACATGTGTTTTGCAGCACGTGCTCTGTGTGTTTGTGAGAGGAAATGACTAGTCAGCTTTGGATTTGTAATCCAGAGAATATTACAAATAGACTACCTGGCCAACCTATTTCATGCCATCATGCATCTCTTTAAATGTCTCGTTATATACTCAGATTCTAGAAAGAGAATTAGAATATGTCTGATCGAAAAGTGACAACTGCTACATTCAGCTTTTCTTTACACTGACGTTGTCTTCAGTAGGGCATTATCCTTAGCAATAGATGCTAATATTTTAAAGCACTGGCCCCACGGGCCACCAAGCACCCAAATTTGGTGGTCAGAGTGCATTTTTGGTGGCTCTAATGTAAACATATGTAAAAACAATACAGAAAAGACCATTTCATGCAACTTAAAGCTATAATATGTAACATTCCTGCATTAAAGTGTCAAACAATAGTGGACATATTTTATGTATTTTGTTGAGTTGTGGACTTGTATGATCCCAAATGTTTCCAGCAATAGCAAAACCCAGAGAAATCCATCATTTATCCACGGTTACAGTATGTTCCCTGCTATATGCTTGCTATAATTACTGAGGAAAAACAGGATAGAACAGGATATGTTGGATACGTCAGAGAGTGACGAAAGAAGTTGGTGCATGTAACATGAATAAAACTTAATATTTCCTTGTCCATGAACGTGATTTTTGCCTGTGTCACATCAGATAGATTTTCATCAGATATTGTGGTTGTTTAACAATGAAGAGAACAACTCCTGTGTTCCCACGCCACTTCACAACACTGTTGGTGTGGTTTTAATTTGAAAGAGACCCCTAGTGGCAGAATTTACATGATGTGCTTTTAAAACGGTCTTCCCTGACTGCGACACTTGTGTTGCCCATGTTTCCCACAAATTGTGATGTGGTGTTTCCTGAAGGCATTGTTTCTTGGCTAGTTGAGGAATTTGGCACCACACACTGCAGTACTGCACATAATGTCCATAGATGTGTCATATTCCAGCCGCATAAACTCCTGCTTTCATTCACTCCTAAATTTCCATTGGTGTTATGTTTTTGTATTGTCTGTCTTGTGCGTCTCTGGTTCTTCTGTAAGGATTGTGTTAGCAGTTTGAGTGCACTTAGTAAACCCAGACTTTAGTAGCCCCAACATACTGGTAGCTAGCCGGTGATGAGTACTGTTGACTAATATTGTTATATGGAATACTTAGCGGCCACAGAGTAATTTTTCTGAAACCAGGGGTGATCACGCCTTAGTCGAACCCTGATCCTGATGAAGCCACATCTGCTGACTTAACCAGCCAATGTGACAAAAAGTACTATGACTTGGTTTGAGTCTTCTTGTTTTTAAAGTTTCTTGGAGCGCTTCCTTTTCACATGTTTTCCATGGATTTTTTGGAAGCCACATTGTAGTTCTTGGCAGAGTTCACATGTAGAAGGTTATACAAAGACACACACCTGCTCCACATCCTTTGTATATATTCTTTAACCTTTCCAGCCTGGGACTGTAGAAATGTAGTCTCACCAAGGGATTCCAGCTCAGTTACTGTTTTTCTTGTATGTGGCCGCACATTATTAGCAGCCATGACCCGTTTCTGACCTTGATCCATAGCATCAACTTTTGAAAGAGGCAAATTCTTGAAGAAGTTTTGTGAGCAGGTGACGCTGTGCTGCTTAGCAGAGGACAACCCTGACTCTTCTTCGTTCCACTTCTTCACCCTTCATCACTGCACACAAGCTGTGAAAACAATGAGATTTTTGTTAAAGGCTATTTGAAAAATATTGTTGTCAATCAACTTTAGCCTCAACAATTAATCAATTGTAGGTTGATTATAGTAGTTTAGTTAGTTTAAAAGGTGTTTTAGAATGGTGAAAAATGTTAAATCAGCGTTTCCCAATGCCTAAGATGTCTTGTTCTACTCACGACCCAAAGATATTTAGTTTGTTGTCATCTTTGGCTTTGGGAAACAGACATTTTTCACCATTTTCTGACACTTCATTGTCCAAATGACTAATCAATCAAGGAGAAAATAACCAAAGATTAATCAACAGTGAAAATAATCATTAGTTTCACACAATCTTCTTCCAAAGTTAGAACAGTTCTTTATTTCACATGACAGATTTCGGCATCCATATTTTTGTTAGAGATTTTCTAACTGATTTTTTGTAGTTAATAGGCAGGGCTCCATTAGACAAGGATGGTAACACTTGAGTGCCCCTATCAAAATTTAGCAGTACTGGAATAAAAATCTGATAGAAGTTGGGTGGTTGTTTGCTTATGTTTCCAGATCACTGTCATCAAAATCTGATCAGACCACAGCTTACACTGTCCTGATGAACTGATTAGCTTGTTTTTTGAGTATTAACTCTTAGAGATGGGGAAAGAGATTCTGACGAAAGATAGTTTTGTCTTATTCTCATGTAGTTAAATACTGACAGTTTGGTATCTTTCTCAGACTAATTGCTTACTCCGTTTTGAATAAATAATACTATTAAATAATAGAGATGTTTTGTATTTGTCTCTTGATATGAAAATAGGTTTTCAGGGGCTGTAACACTCACAATTTTTCCATTAAATTGTAGTCAGACAGATAACCAAACAGAAAATCCTTCCAACATTGAACTAAAGGGAGCTGTACAGTAGAGTGTGTAATGGATACCAGTAATCTGTGCTTGTGTCTGCCAATTCTCCACCCACTTTGGCAGCATTCAACCCCTGGTCTGGAGACTGTTTCCATTCCAAAACTCATATCTGGTTCATCAGACACAGAAAATGTATCCTGAGTTTATGCATCCATCAGTCACCAGTGGATCACAGAAAAATATAACTTCCTGCCCAGCTGTATCGAGCTGAGATTTTGAAACGTCTACGTTGACTGTCTCGTCATATCCATTTGAAATTGACCAGCTGCCAGCTGCTCATTTCGAGTGTGATTGAGTCTGGAGTGCTGACAGACGTGGTGCTGTGGGAGGCCTCTTGTTTGGCAGATCCCACTGTGGAAACGCAGAGTCCTTGTCCACATCACAACAGAAACTCTGACCCCGCTTCATGTTTAGCTCTCTGCCCGCAACACTACTCCTCTTTCTAAACAAAACCAGACTGACAATATTTCACTATTACAAAATAACAAAATGTTTTTAATATTTTCTTTTTCCAACTTTGGATAATATATTCTTTGGTGCCATGTGAACAAGTAAGTTGATAGTGAAGTTTTTATATTTGGCTTTATTTTGTGGCCCTTTCGTCACTTCATTATGGACCTCTTGTAACACAGTTTAGTATAAATGAGTTAAATGTATGAACTTTCAGTTGTTAAAAGTCTAAATTCTCTTTTAAGGGAGAAATGCAAAAGTAGCGCAGGGAACCAAAACAGCCAAAATAAAAAAAATTAATATATGTAAATATAAATATATAAAGAAAGAAAGAAATTAATGATGCAGTAGATAAATTAATATGCATTTAAATGCACCAATATAATATTAAAAATACATGCAGGCATTAATTAATTAAAATAAAATGGGACATAAATTCATATTTCTTTTTAATTTGCTTCTGTACTAGTTAACTTTTGCATTAATCTCCTTTTTGTTTGCTTTCTCTTTTTTCATTTTATTTGTTTTATTAATTTTTAAATTTTGTTCATGTGTTATTTTATCTCTGTATTTCCTCCTTTATGTTTTTTCAGAAATGTATTTATTTATGTTCTTTTAACATTTCTTTATGCATCTCTGCATCATCATCATCCTAAAGAGATGGCTGTCACTCAAAATGTGTCACTGGGTCAAATTTTTGCAGTGGTTGAGCAGCATGAATAGTAAATCTGTGCATTCTAATGTATAATAAATAAATAAATATACAAATAAATTAATAGAAATAGAAAATTAAATGGGCAAATAAACAAGTAGGGGAATTAACACAGGTACTTAAATACACAAGCAAATTAAAACCAAGATATTATTTTTCTTTATTTATTATCTTTACTCATTGATTTTGCCAGTGTCGGTCCTACATAAAGTGCACAAAAAAGCAGGGTAGTTATTAGTATTGTTTAATCATACTTGAGTGTGCAAGCAGCAACAGGGTTAGTTTTAGCCTACACCTTGTTTTAGACTTGAATACATCAGAGGTTTATTTTGTTTACAAATCTATTTTTTATCTACCTCATTTTCTTGATGGACCTTCTTTATACTCCTCCCACCTCCACACATGCCTCATGCACGCTGCAGCAGCTCGCCTGTTATTTTAATATTCAAATTCAGAGATACACTCATCTACTGCAGGTGGAGCTTATTGTAGATAAGAGATCATAACAACACATTGTTTTGTTAAGTGAAAACAAGCCACTTGCTACTCAGGCTTGTACTGACAACATTCCCGTCTGACAGATCTGACACCAAGACAATTTGCCTCCCGCTTCTCAGATGTTTTACATGAATGAAGCCAGGCTGGAAATGAGGGATGCAACTTTCTTCCAAATTGTCAGCTGGTGCGCTCTTACCAAGTTTCAGAATTGGACATAAAATACAAACTGATCGAATGCATGGGAGTGTGCTGGTCTCACTGGGTCAGGGATGATACGAATATGTTAAATCACCTCTGTATACTTACATGCTACATGAATATAAGATCACATATATGTATTTAATCACAGCATTTGCATGTTTGTGCAGTAACCGACCTTCCTCTAGAGGCACATGTGGCCTGCATGGAATTCAGCTGTATACACCTGAGGCGAGTGGTGTGATTGAGCAACATATGGTTAACCAGAGTGGGAGTGCATGAAATACTTTGTTGTGTGCATAGATGCATTTCCCTGAGGCACAAGTGGTTTGATGTACAAAGACTTATGAGTAGTGCAAGTTGTGCAAACTGCACGAGGTGATGATAAAATCCATGCAAACACATTGTAGTTTGTGTAAGCAGCTCAGGACAGCAGTAGGGGCGCAGTTAGTTTGTTTTACTGTTAGTTATTTTGACTCACTTACTGTTTTACTCAATCCTTAGTGTGACAAGTCATTCATTTTACTCAATGGGCGACTTACTCAATTTGTGAATCACTCATGTGCCTACTTACCAGTTCATTCAGTCAGTTGTTGTTAATTCAGTCCTTTGCTTGCGCAATTACTTATTCTTTCACTCACATTTCCACTTATCCTTGGAAGTTCTTTTTCACTCATTTTACCACTTGTCAGCATGTTTTCTCAAGTATTTCTTATCAGTCTTTCACTTACAGAAAGCACTCTTTAAGTCATTTGCATGCTCACTCAGTCATCGTCTCGATCACTTTTTGGCTTCTTTGGTGGACTTCTTTACTGACAAGTTGGAAAAGAATGCAGAGCGCTCACCTCCGGAATGCTGGGAATGTGACAGCTGGATTCCCTGAACTTCCCGCCAGCCTCAGTAGCTCGATTGTGTAAAACAATGAAACCAAACATGGTGGCCTGTTCATGACAGAGAAAAGCTGCTCACCCCGAGCATAAGGTGAATAAAGTCTCACCCACTCAACACCTGAGTGCCCACGTACACATTACTGAAAATAATACTGTATCTTTATGTCTCTGGGTGTTTTTTATATGTACTATATATTTGTACAGATTGAGATTAAAATGGCAGGGTGTGGCCGTGGACAGTGGAGTGTGTGTAGATTAAAAAACGCTGTGTTAGAGGGAGAGACACTTGGAGAAAGGACTGCGATCAGAAGTTGAAATGTTGCCTTAAGAAAGAGTTGAACATAATGAAGCTTATCCCATTTTACATTTCATAGTTGGGGCATTACAGACACATGAATGATTTTGCGTAAGCTACATTATTATATATGTGATAAGAATTTAGAGCTTAACACACCTCCACTAAAGATTGAAGGCAGCGTTTGACCTTTCAGGTTTTTATTGCAAGCCGCTGTGAAACTGTGAAAACGTTATTGGATAATAAATTCATTAATGGTGTTTACAGGAGTTCGACCAAAGGTATTGTAAAAATGAATGAGTGCTGCAACAATAAAATTGGATTTACAAAATTTACATTGTTTTTTATGCCAGGGAGAAACAAAGCATCATCAGTCAGTGAAAGATCAACATTAAGTTCCCATAGGAAGTAAATCTAATTAGTTCAGGTTATTCTTATCGTGATATGAAATTTTTGCACCGTGTTACTTCTGTCACAAACGAATGTTCCAACAAAGGCACTGGGAGAGTAGATCAAAGTTTTCTGTCAGCATGTGTTTGGTGGCTGATCTGGCAAAGGGCTGGGTGTAACAGCATCAGTTAAGCAGCAATGGACTGTCTGTGCAGGGGTTGATATAGCAGCTGATACCAACTGCTGGTGGCAGATATTATATATTTTCATATGGTAATTCTAGAATAGCTTTACAGTTATTGTCCTTTAAAAACAATGTCTAAACATAAACTTTCAGATCACTTATGACCCACTGGAAGTTTGTGGTAGTGGCTGAATCTGCAGAGATCCTGTCCTCTGCCTGTTTTTCCTTATTTTATTTCATTATTTTGCTGTGCTTGGGATGCTTTACCAACCCAAAATGTAGGTATTTGATGTCTTGTTATCTTTCTGGTGCCTTTATGAACAGCTTGGACAAATCCTACAGATTCTACCTTAAAATAAATTGGCATTTATAAAGTGCATGCCTTTTAGTTTTGAAGTAATATGATTTTCTTGTCCTAGGTTTTGTCCTTCAAGTTTAACTACTGTATTGCTCTTATCTGCACAGTGCTGGCCTCCCCTTTGACACAGTCAACATTTATCACACACTTCTGTCAGATTAAATCATATCCGCTCATTCCAATCTTATCAGACAGTTTGAACCATAACGGACCCATTTATGTAAGCGCAGCGTGTGCAAATATGCATCCAACAGGGCGGTAGGGGAAAAAAACTGAGCCTCATATCATCAGTCAAGTTTTCAAAGTATTCAGAGCCCTGACATTAATTCATTTAAGCATGCAATGTCTAATTCATATGCAAATTTGCAAACATCTTTAAAAAATATGCAAATATATCTCCCTTAATTGGTTTCTTGGGCCTTACATGATTGCCAAAAAATTGCATTAAAAGTTTTTCCTCTTTTTCATCTTAATTAGTAGCTCTCTGGTGGGTTGTAGGAAACTGCTGACCTAAGATCAGTGACTTCAATGACTTTCTGAAGGGATTAAGTTGGCAGATGATTGTGATGATGTATATATGTGACACATCTTTCATTTACAGTTTATTTAACTATTTGTCCTAGATGAATGCTTGCTAAGTGTGAGCAAACTCCTAAATAACAGTCAAACACAATTGACAAAAGTGATTGTTTTTGATTTATTTGAAGTTTAGATTATGAAATGTTTGAAAATTACATTTGTTGTAATAAATCACACAATCACATCAATCATTACCAAACATTATTCGTCAGCTGAGTCAGAGCCTGAGATTGTGCAAACCAATTTTGTACAAATCCATGCAGCTCATTACAAGATATTATCTAAAGTTTTTGCATTTGCGGTGCCCTAAAGAATATGCTTGAAAATGTAAGCTTAGTGAACTTGTGCTGATATCAGGTCGATATCTCAATGCATTCATGAGTTCTAGCTAGTTTTTGAAAATTTGCTATTTTGATCGAAATTGATTGACTCATAAAACAGATTGACGTGTCAAAAATTCTTTGATAACTTTAGATCAGCAAAGTCCGCAGATGAATTTGATTCATTATTTGGCCATTGGCTGAATGGTCTGAGACGAGTTTGCGAAAGTAAGATTCTGAGAAATTTGAGAAAAAGTCATAAAAGTTAACATTTTTAAAGCAGAAGAGTAATTGAGTAAATATGCACCTGAATTCAGAGACTAAAATGCTGCAAGGATTTTGAGTCTACATCAAGCTGTTTTCCAGATACTTGCAAAAATGTAAACTTTGTTCTTAAAGTGCCACCTTGAGGTCAAGGGGTGTCTTCTTTTGTCCGAGTAGTGTGTGGACTTTGTAACCAACTTGTTGATTTTGGTGAGTTTTGGTCATATGGTTTTTGCTGCACAAAAGGAGAAAAATAAGAAAGATGACTAGGACAAAAACAATGGACATCTGCAGCAAGTGACACTGCTTGGACCACTTAGTAAAACAGCCAACTGCAACAATCTTGTAATGTATAGCGTATATAGTAGGATGCCTTGAGTTGAGAGGTGGGAAAATCTGATATTGAGAAATCAATTTCCCAATGCTCAAGCTCTGAAAAAAGGTCAGTAGCAACAGGTGTCCTCTGAAAGCTGCCATTTGAAGCATTCAGTTCAGATACACACATCCATGGAGACCTCATGAAAAGCCACTCTCTTACAAGATTGAAAACCATTTCAGTTGTTGGTTATTTTTTAACAATTCCCCTCAAAATGCTCTCCCCTGATGCCATGACAACCAGAGGAGAGGTCATGACCTGGGAAGTGACTGTGTCTGCGTCCATTTGGAGGTCCAGGTGCCCACCCCAGCCCTCTTTATTGATAAGGGTCAGAGCGGCCTCCAGGGCCCGACTGATGGTGTGTTTAGGAGACGGAGAGAGTGAGACTGTGCTTCATGAGACGAGGTCCATTGACTCAGCAACTGTGAGCAGACACAGTAGTAAAGTAGGCATGTCAGAGGAACAGATGGAGACAGATTGATCCCTCCATATGGAAACAACTTCCACACACACAGATCCTTTGAGACAGTTAAAGTGAGGTTAGGTTTTAGTGATCTCACTGATCACTTACTGTATCTGCCATCAACAAAAAATGTGATGACGATGCATGGCAGCATCTGATAGATGCAGTAATGTGCTTTTGTATTTAAGTGTTTTTTTTCTGTGGCAAATCCTTTTTCAGATCACATGCCAAAACTAAACCAGGCTCACTCAATTCTGCTCAGTTACAAAGAAGTAAACTTTAGGTCGTTGAATTTTCTCACAACACACCAAATCATCTGTTAATGCATTTTTTAAGTCAGTACTGTGGTCTGAATCAAGATTTGCAATTTGTTTTCACATTGCAATTGTGCAAGCACACTAAGGAACTATGCATGACATGCCTACGTCCTGTCTGCAACGCTTACTTGCAGTCTCCCTATACTCGCAGTTGATTGGTTTGTAAAGGGGAGTGCATCTGACATCAGCATTGTACATTGTAGTATGATTAGAGCAGTTTTTCAGTCATTCTAGAGTGATTGATATGGAGATATTGAATTTTGTCTAATGTCTAAGTTTCCAGATAACAGAACAGCATGAAAAACACTGCCCTTGTGTAAACTATTCTGTAGTGTTCTTGAGAAGGGCAATTTACCGTCAGTCCCTCCAGTTGGTCTTCCAGATGGCCTAAAGTAGAAATCTGATGTGTTGGCATGTGTAAACCATTTGTGTGTGTCTGATATGCAGTATAATCCTTGTTACATGTGCTTTAAATACTTCTGGATTCAATCTTCTTCTGTCTTGTCTTGATGCTCGTTGCACCAAAGCTAGATACGCCACAGTCAGATTTGTTTTTCACGTGGGTGGCCTGGACTCCATTAGCCTTTTTCATTCAACTGGTTTTCAAGGCAGAAACTATATTCGTCCGAGGGCTGAGAAAGTTTCAAGTACCTTCAGCTGAGTGAGTGAGAGAACTGTTCTTTTCGCCAACCTCTGTGGCCTATAGTGTACAGATTGTGAGCTCAGTCAAATAGTATTCCGCTCAGTCAGTCTACTGTTAACTGGAAATTACACTGGTTTATGTCTACACAGATAAGAAGTCATTCACTGGCAGGGATTTGTGTGGTGTGTGTGTGTATGTGTGTGTGTGTGTGTATCAGTATAAGGTCGTTGGAGGTTTGGCTGTGTAACTCAGGTGATAACATGATGTGATGGCTCCCAATGGTGTGATTCAACATGACAGACCATGACATTTTCCATGCAAACATATTCAAAACTGCATGTGAATATTAGCACATGTTCATGCACAGAGCATGAACATTCTGGTTGTCTGGGAGAAACAACCAGAACAACTGGATTGATAAGAGTCTCATCTAAATGCCTGTTGGTGTAGATAAGTTTTTGCTTTTATACTTGTGTATAACTTTTGAAAAACACATCTGTATGAGCGCTGTCATTTCTTTTGTGCGTTTATTAAAATAATACATTTTATTTTAGCATTTGTACTGCCTTAGCAGCTTCTAGGCTTAACTGCCTACAGTCTGCACTAAATCCCTCATCAGCCACTCTGCCCCCCATCCCCAACATAAATGGTGGCTTTTAGGCCCTAACAGGAAACCTTTAAAGGGTGATTGCTGTTTTTTTTTTTTTTTTAATCTAACCGAGAATAATGAAGCATACATATGAATCCCATTTCTTTAGTGTCAGTAGCGGTTAAATTTCGCTGATGTTTGAACTACTCTCACCAGAGAAACCATGCATTCCAAGTTCACCTGGTCTGTACATGACCCTGGGGTCTTCAGAAACATCTGAGGCCTGCATGAAACCAAACCAAACAAAAACAAAATTAATTCTTCAAGGCCCACAGGCTAACTAAAGCTCGCAAGCTCAGCTGTAAGAAACTTGCTTTTTGTCTTTGCAGTCTCGTACCATGTCCTATCCAAACAGAGCTACGCTGCTCACTTCTGTTTTGGATTTACGGCGCTGCAGCAGTGAGAGTGTGAGAAGCAGAGCAGAGCTGCCTGTCTGAACAGATTGGTGAAAGAGATCAGCTATCTGTTCCATATCTTGGCTATCTGACAGCCCGCCTGTAGCTATAAGGCCATGCAGACGACAGCTATGCATACTAGGCCAAGTGGATACGTGCTTCAGCTACTTTAATTTGACTCGTGTGGAGAACCGGAGCTGCAGTATTCATTTACATGCTTCTTCACGTTTGTGTTTGCACATTTCTGCCTAAACTTAGCAGCCCACCCTCAAACTTTGCCTGTCAGCTGAGCTCAGTCTGGCAGGAACCTACAGTAACTGAGTTCAGCTCAGTGCTGTGTGTTCGGTCTCCAACATCTGCTGCTTTGAACAGACATAAACCTCTCTGGCTGCTGCTGCGTCCTCCACTGCTGAGGCCAGCAGAGATGGCGAGGGGTAATGGGGGAGAAGTTAGAGAGGCAGAAGCATGAAAGACAAATGAGTTTAAAACCTTGGGTGATGAAAAGCTAAGCAGCTTTAAGTGTCAGGCTCTCAAAACTTATAGCTGGAATAATTGAGATTAACTATGGAATAATGTGAACAGATGAGTAAATGAGAGCATGTAACAAAGGTGCAGACTGTACTCTTGTCAAGCGAGGGGAATGATAGATGAGTGCAAAATGAGTCGGTAATGAGAGCGAGCAGCAAGGGAGTGCAAACACTTAAGAAATTACTTTTAAGGGTGTTAAAGATGTCTTTGAAATTTGTTAAACCCAAGAGATGTTTGGCCAAGAAGTGCAGTATAATTAGTACAGATGAAACTTAAAAACGTCCACAACTTCAAAGTATGACTTGTAGCTCTTTTATGTTTATTGATCATGCAGTCATAAAAGCAACAAAATCTAATTTCCCTCTGTGTCAAAGGCCAGTAGTGAGGCTGATATTGATAATGGGTTGCATGGCTTTTTCAAGGAGTGATATTGATTTTTTTCATTAGTAAAACATTTTGCAAATAGCTTTTTGCTTTTAATGTAACATTTACAATAAAAATCATTGATTAAGACACAGTGAGAAAGATGTTTTCTACCCACGTCAGGGGTCGATAATAACCACGGCTCATGGCCACAAAATGTTCCCTTTACACTTGACAAAAAGCCCACTAACACCTGGACTTTGTCTTCACTGGGTAAGGTTACAATTAGCATTCACTCCTGGGTCAGATGACTCTGAAGTAGTTATGGGTATTTGTTTGCTACACACTTTTGAAAAAAAAAAACTGCACTAATTTTGGTGTAAAAACTGAAAAAAACCCCAAAAAACTCTGTGGCCACCAAATATTTCATGCAGATAGCCCGCTGTCTTATTCCTCATATTGTGAGCATTTTCCAGCACAACATTACTGTTCCACAAAAATCCTGACAGCAAACAGTTACTTGTCACAGTCTAGCTACCAATATGTAGGTGCTACTGAACTCTGAATTTACTGAGCCTATTCAAACTGCAAACCAGAAACACAAAAGGTAGACTGAAAAAGTGAAACGGCAACAAAAATGTAGATATTTAAAATTAATTTTATAGTAATAAACAATAAACTTCATTGTCTAAAATGATATCAGGGGACTGAAACAGTAAGATTTTACCTGTGTTTTTAATATTACCTAACTAACATAACTTAACTATAAATAAAAAACATAAAGAGAGCCAAAATATATGTATATACTACACCTGATATGTTTATATCTTATTTTAGGACCGTATGCATCAAATCTGAGTTGAAACTCTACTTTTTTTGCCGTCAGAACAGTTAAATAGATAGCAACACTGCTATCTAGCGGTTGGTTGTTTAAACATGAAACGCACAAATCTTTGCATGTATCACAATATCACAGCACGTTGTTTTTGAGATTCAATTCAACATCACCAAACACAATATTGTGATACTCAAGTGTATTGAAATTTTCTTTCTTCTCAAAGACATCAATAACAAAAAAAGCTTAAAATGTGAATGTTCACTTTTTCCCGCTGCTACAGAAAGTTAATTGCAGACAAAAAAAAAAAAAACTTCCTTTGCCTACTTCATTCATTTCAGCATAAAACTGCAGCTAAGATTACATAAAGGGTCAGATTTTCCATTTCTGTGTGTGGCAGTGTTTTTGTGCGTATGTGTGTGGCTGTTTGGTTTGGCTGGCGGAGAGAGGGCAGCTGGTGCGGTGCTTTCTGCGCCAGGCTCGCTCCTCAGTTCACCCCCTTTTCTAGTAGGAGTAAAGAAGGAGCAGACCTTCCCAATACGAAGTCAGAAATTATAGTACAGCGCTTGCAAAGTGACAGTCTGAAGTTTTTTTTTTTTTCCTTGTCTTTTTTTTTTTTTTGCACAAAGTGGTAGAAATTTGCCATGCTCCACGGCTGGCAATCTTCCCAGGAGGGAAGTAGTGATTCATCAAGTGTTCGTACCCTCTATTCACTTCAATTTGGGCTATTCATCTTCTGTTAAGCTGTGTTCAAGGCTGTTATTTTCTTCAACTCCACACATTCTGTTGGTGATTTTGCAAACATACTGTAAATGTAGTGGTTCAGTTCAGTCAAGTCAAGTTCTCTTCTCTGGTCATGATGACTGACGCCTCCCCCGGCTCTCCCTCCCTCCCTCCTTCCCTCCGGCCCGCTGTTTCCATAACCCGCTCCACCACCAGCACCACCACTGTCGTCACTGGGCTTTTTATGAACCCAGTTCCTTAGTATTCTGCGCGGAAACTCTCAGGATCCAGGACTTGCACTGTATTTGTTTTCAGTGTTTTTTGCTCAGCGCTCGTTGGCTCGTGTCTCTCCGTGCTTTAGATGATCAGATTCATGTGGGTCTAATTCTGCAGGATCACATTGTGGTGAGAGCCTGAAAAAGGAGTCATTGAAACTTTTTGTGCAGGCGGTTTCAAGCCCCTCTCTTTGACCCAAGTTTGTTCCTGAAAATGACTTCTTTGTGGAGTAGAAAAGAGGCTGAGCTGTGAGCAAAAAGAGGGGATTTAAGATTTAAGTGCTGCAAGTGTGCTTGAAACCTCACACTGATGCTGACAGTGATAAGGCCGCGCTGCACAGTGAAGCAGGGGATTGTCAGTGAGCTTCTGTGTTGTATGGATAATGATCCTGTCTGGAGTTATGATACCACGGGATCATGGCTGACCTCGCTGGCCCTTGTAGGTTTAAACCATTAAGGCTTTAGGAATATTAATGTTATATCGTGCTTGATGTTAAGCCTTTACTTGAGCCTTTAAATGTCTGGTACAGAGATTGTGCAGCCATGAGTAATGATCATGGGACATTTTTTTTCTTGGCTTCTGCAGTATTTCATTTAAATCCAACATGATGTTTTAACAAGAATTAATGCGTAGCTTTCTCCCGCAGCTTACAAACGTGAGGCATTACAGCCCTACAGTATAGTAAACATAGCCATCAACTTGTTTAATGCTTTGTTTAGCAAACGTTCACTTGCCAGCACACTTACATGGATTTCATGCCTCAAAACATTGAAATTATAGTAGAGATTCAATGATTAATCAGTGTTTCATGTGGAATTATTGACTTTAAATGAGAAATCTGTAATATATTCACTGTAATTTATCATAAAATGACCATGATAAGTTATCAGAGATTAAGGAAAGTGCTAAACTGAAATACTCACTTCTTTGACAACAGCGCCACAGCCATGGTGTCTCCTTTTGAAGTTTGTATCGGAATAATTGTTTTTGTTTCAGTTCAAATTAATGCTGAATGTTCTCTGACTAAGTAAGTGTCAGTTTATGTTGTAAGAAATCATTAATAATCTGTTAGAAGGAGTAGATGTTTTTAACAGTTAAACTGAGCGATATACTAATGGAGTCCTACAGGCAGTAAGGCAAACAGCCACTCAACTTCAGCTCCAGAGGGTGTTTTTTTCAGAGCCTCAACCATAGGTATTTAGGTATTTATTACTTTGTAGGTGTTAAGATTAACACGTATCCTGTTCCTAATGAAAGTCAAAGATTGTCAGTTCAGAAGTATTTAATTTTTTTGCGGGAGGTGGGGGATTATTGACCGAACTGCTCCAAACTCTCATTATTATATCGGCCTTTAAAACTTGGCAAACCTCTAAATTATGGTCATTTCTACAAAAGAAGGCGCTCCAAAATATAATCATATCATCTACTCTTTGGGAAAAAAACCTGGAGGTAAGTGGTGGTAAGTTTCTGTGGCAAGCATCGCCATAACAGCTAACTAGGTGGTGAGACATAAAAACAATGAATAAAGCACACAGTATCATTATGGTATCGTAGGTTTGCTGAAATTGAACAGACCGTGGAGCACAGGCCCTTCAGCTTGTCATGACGTTCCTTCAAATGACAAGTATAGATAACTACTTCAGCTCATTCTCCATTTAATTCCATTGACCCACCAGCTCACTCGGGTTTCTGGTACAGTAGAGAGCACTCATGCTGAATTCCCTTCTCACGCGACCTCCGACAGTCTGACATTTCTGTTGAGGCCTATTTGCAGTCCCGGTGTCCATTACCAAAAGTGAAACAGAGCATCTCCATTCTGTGCAGATGTTTGAAACAAAGGTTTATGACAGTGCAGTTTGTAGAGTTAAGTTGACCTGTTTTTAAATGGACCGAGTATTGTGACTATGATATACATGCTGGCAAGTTTCATGGGATGCTGTTGCTGTTGTATCCTGCAGAGAGAGAGAAGTTAAGTGGTTGTTATTGAGGCATAATATCTTTAATATGCATCCTATTTTGATCCACTATTTTCAGATGTACCTTAAATTTAATTAGGGATGTTAATGATTTATCATTAATCAATTACTCGCTCTTAAGAACTTAATCAATTAAAAATCATAAACTAGAAATTAAAAGCCAATAAAATGTGGGGTGCTCCTGCAGCTGTAGTTGGTAGAGCATGTGCCCAATGTACTGAGCCAATCAGTCCTCTGCAGTGGCTGTCGGTTTGATTCCCGCCTGCAGCCTATTTGCTCTCTGTCTACCTCACTTCCTATCACGTCTTCACCTGTCAAATATCAAATACAAAAAAGCCCCAAAAATAATAAAATGATTAATAGGCTCAGATAAAGTCAGGATATACTGTCTGATAAAGTAACATTTTTAGAAGAGACTTAAAAGAAGACACTGAATCAGACTCTGGAAGAGACGCTGCCAGAGGATGTCAAACTACACAAAAGATCATAAAGGATTAAAAAGACTAAAATATGATCTGGAATCCAGCCATGAAGAGACTTAAAGACAATCAATAAGATCTTAAAATCAATCCTAGAACAAATGGAGCCAGTCTAACAAGGCTAAACCAGGCATGATGTGATCGTATCGCCTTGATCCTGGTTGAAAGCCTAGCAGTGAGTTCTGTGCAGTCTGTGGTCATCTCTTTTTGACTATTGAATTTCTCTTTTCTAAACAACAAACTATTATCTATTTTCACAAAAAGTTCCTTGAAAAACATTCTATCTTGTGCTTTTTTTTCAAGTATTAAAAAATGTGTGTTTCGAATATATTCCACACCAAAATATTTTGGTCCCTGGCTGTTAGCTGTGTTATGCTATATTCCAGCACAATATTGACACAGAGGCTTTGGGAGTCAGTAGTCTATGTAATGTAAATGTTAAAGGCTGGCTATGCAAGCAGGATGTCAGCCAAGCTATTTGTTCTGCTGGCTTGAATGGACTTGTTGTATCGTCTGTCCACAATATCCTCTCTGTGTCAGAGAGTGACGGACTCGACCGGCATACTGTACATTCTGGTGGAGGCGGCTGTGGGCCGAGGCATGATTGAACTCTCTATAAAGGCAGTGTGAGCTTGGGACAGGTTCCTTCTGAAAAGTCAATTTCTCACAAAGATTCAGTGGAAGAATTGTGAACATAGCAGCTGGTTTTAAATCTTTTTCTTGCCACCACAGGGTCATGAACCACCATGTACAGCATATAAGTTCAAAGCAGCAAATGAAAGCAATGATACTGTTAAAAAAAAAATGATATCCGTGCTTTTCTTACGGTTCACAAAGGGTTTAAAAGGATGATAATTGCCTGAGGTGCATTTAACAGACCTGGTACATAAAGAACTGCTCAAGCTAGAACTGGCTCAAGTCAGAATAAAAGATCAGAGCCTCAAGAGTTTGAATTTCAAGGTTTTTGCACAACAGCAGCCTGTTGTTCTCTTAGTCATGTAGGAGTGCCTCGACATCGCATGAATTCTATGTTAATAGGCCGCCTCTTGGTGGGAAAGGGAGAAATGTCGTGGGTGGGACATCAACCTTTGTACTGCAACAACTTGCTTCTGTACGGCTGGTGCTGGTTCTGTGCTGCCGCAGCTTGTTTATGTATGAGTAACAGGCATACTTTAGCAAGCCGCCTGTCAAAAATGTGATGTTTAGTATCCTGTCAGGGTTAGTGGTGTTACAAACAAACACACAGATCAACTTTTATTGTAAAATGTAGCTAAAATAGCTTCAGTAAATTAAGATAGTCAGGTCAAGGTCTGTGGTCTGGTCACATAACAGCTCTGGTACAGGCTACAAACTGGTTTCACACCAGTTTTCTATTTCAAGTAACTTTATTTCAATGTGCTCTTGCTGTCTGGGTAGCTGCTGCCCTAATAAAAAATGTAAATTTTCCTTATTAGAAGTGTCTCAGTAGGTAGATATGCACCAACTGTTGGAGCAAGTCTCATTTAAATACTGAGAGTGATGCATGTTTCTGCCAGCAGGTGGCAGCAGCAGCACTGTAGCTACCTGAGTCACACACATGCTGTCTGTCAGCACACACACACACACACACACACACACCAGGACAAGCACAGAGCATCACTGATCAGCTCCATTTGTCTTACTTTTAGTTTGACAGCCACACTCCTGAGGATGAGATTAGACTCGATTTTTAGATATTTTTGCTATTGGTTGCAAACATTGCATCTTCAGAGACTTGACTTTTTAGTTGTTTGGAGAAATTCAGTTTTTCTCTCAACTGACAAAAACTTTCAGAGCTCAACAACAAGGATCGCCTGCTTACCCAGAACAAGTAAAATGCCATGTTGACCTCGTAAATCTGGCGACTCACTTGCTCGACCTGTCAAGCAGTAAAGAACAATTAAACAGTTAAACTATTTTGATCATCTATTAAATTTGAAGTAATTTTTCGTGCAAAAATGGCAGAAAATGCCGTTTTCAGCCTCCCGTATACGAGGATTTCCTTTTTTCTCAGTTAAATATCAAGTTAAACTGAATACCTTTCATTTTTCAACTCACAAAACTATATGTTTAAAGGCATCACCTTGGACTTTGAAAGACTGGACTGGACATTTTACATTTTACTTTATATTCTGACATTTTATAGACATTCCAGCCCTAGATTAAACAAGACAATTAACCTTAACCTCTGCTGTTATTTCATAACTACTGATATAAAAGATAATTTGCACAGGGGCAGTAAACTGACCGTAAACATCATCTGCTTAATTCTGCTTTCGGGCTCCTACTAATTTTTTTTTTTTTTTCATTATTCTGACAATAATTTTCTTGATTAACTGATTTGTTGTCAGGTCTATAAAATGTCAGAAATGGTGAAAAATGTAGATCAGTGTTTCCCAAAGCCCAAGGTGATGCCTTCAAATGTCCAAAAATATTCAATTTGTTGTCTTAGAGGACTAAAGACACCACAAAGTGTTCACTTTTGAGAAGATGAAATCAGAGAATTTAGACTTTTTTTTTCTAACTCAAACCAACGAATTCATTATCAAAATAGTCTGCAAGTATTTTAATAGTTGACAACTGTTTGCTAGGATCAGTCGTTGGAGGTCTATTCTGTTCGTGCTGTGAGGCCACGTGCAACTTAAAATAAAACTTTGGGAATGCTACAACAAAAGTGATTGTGAGTGTTTGTTCTGACTCACTTGTCACTTTAAAAATAGAATCAGTAGGATTTGTCTGAGCTGTTTGTAAAACGCACCGGAAAGATGCCAGGATGTCAAGTGCAGACATATTTGGTCGGTTCCGAGCATCCAGAGCACAGCAAAATAATAAGAAAATAAGGAAATACAGGCAAAGGGCAGGGGCTTTGCAGATATAACCTCTAGTAGGTCACAAGTGATGATTTAAAGGGATGATATTTATGTGACTCTACATTATTTTTTTCACAAACACGTTGCATATCGTCTTTAAAGTAATATCACCATAGTGTTAAAAAATCTTTCGTAATTCAAGACAGATTCTAAGAAGCATGCAACTATATAGTAATGTAGACATCCTCAGTTACAATTGGGGTCGAAACCTCTACAAAATATCGATGTGTAATTTAAATTTTGATAGATTCCTGAGTTCATCTCATCCTCTAAAAGTAAAGTTTTTCCCGTTGTTTGATTTTGACCATATCAGACAGGTTTAAATGAGATGCTACGGCCTCAGCTGGTGATGAGTTAATAGATGTCTCCCCTGAGGTTGTGACGTCTTTATCACAGATGGGGTCATCAGGTCGTCGCATGAGCCTCCAGGGAGGAAAGGCTAAAGGTCAGAGGTCACCGAGGAGGGTTACACTGTGAGGACAATGAGGTAGCAAAGCACGGCACGTGTGCTTGAATCCAATGACATGAAGGGCTTTGATAGTTGCACTCAAACTTATGTCTGAACTGTGAAAATATGTGTACATTTATGTTTTCACACAGAGTTCTCAGAATCTATTTGAGAATGAGAACTGCCTAGAATCACTGTGTGAATCACATGGAATTTCTTTCTGCAGAAACAGCGTCTAAACTTTAATCCTGAGCATATTGCATAAAAAAAGATTGTGTGTTGGTCAAATTTTATTACATCGGGGTCAGGTTTTCCATTTGGGTTGGGAATGGAGGCACCACTGCAGAATAGATATGTGGACTGACACTACTACATAAATAAGGGGATTGTTTTCCTTAGTGTAGGCCACCAAAAACCAGGCCGCAGCCACCACACACTCAGTTCAAGTCCAAGCTGTGTATATATATATTGAGGGCACAGCCAGAGAGAGATTGGCATGAGCGGTGTAGTGATCACATTACCATCCTCTCTCTGGGAGACCACCGACTGAAACGACAGAGCAGAGATCCCCTCCTCGGACATCCTGCTATCTGTCTGTCTGGGCCTATTGATGACCTGCTTTGCACTAATCAATACATGAAACGAGGACAGTTGGTCTCATGGATGTGTGTAGTAGTGGCACTGTGTGTGTGATTTAAGGGTCGTGCAGTAAAATAAATATATATTCGCTATATGAGGTTCCACCGTGTAGGCTGAGCTATCTGTGGGGTGTTTCAAGACTTTTTTTTGTACTATTGTTGCTTCATATCCCTTTACAACAGATCAGTAACATAGTGTAAGTGTCTTCTTTTGATTGAAATGGATTCGCCTTATCAGTGAAATGACCCCAGGAAATAACATATGTCAAGATCAGCACAGAGGCCCGAGTCAACCATGCTCTGCTCAGTGTGGAATAGTAGCTTAATCAACAAGACACATTTTTTTGGCACTTAAATGTTGCATACAGTTCACCTGAAGCATGGCAGGAGATTAGAAGATTGACAATTCTACCAAAACAGGAACAGAATGACCACTGAATGTGACAATATAGCTTTTGACAAGTGCTGTGGTAATTGTTCAATTTGCTGGTTTGCTAGTTCCACCATCTCAAATGTTATGATTTGCTACTTTATATATTTTGGGTTTGGACTCTGGGTGGAATAAAGCACTCAGTGTAAAGTTGTCATCTTAGTATTTTATCGTTTCAATTCAGTAGTTAAATAAAATTTCAAGGACATGGTAGAAAAATCAATATCAATAATCAATAATGATAGTTTAAGGTCACTGAAAAATTGAAAAGTTAGTTTGAGTTTTTCCAACATTAGCTAACTTAAGATGTGACTATATGTCACTTTTACAGGAAAAGGAGAAAGCTGAATGAGGCAGCCATTTTGCTTGACTGGTACTGGAGCACAGAAGAAAAAAGGGGCGGGGCTTAAGCATGGTCACTTGACTTGCTAGTTAGTTGTGATGTCAAAATATCCTGCTCGTAGGTCTACATGTCTGCAACTTAGCTTTAACTTTCCCTCTTCAGCAGATGAATGTAAAACACCATTCTAGTGTCAGAATCTTCACATAGGCCTACATCAATGTGCACAATGAAGGTCAAATACATTCTTGAGCAGAGGGCAACTTTTAAGAAGTATAGTTGAATATAGATCTTTGTCTAATCCAGCATTGATGGGAATAGTCATGTGGAACACATCTCTATTATGAGGATTGGTTTGTCTCCAACGTGCCACAGGGGACACATTATACAGTGCATAGTGTCACTGGTGAAAAATTGTGGTTGGTACTACTGTGTCTGTTTGAATCAGGCAGAGTATTTAATGTAACCCAGGAACACTCTAACAAGCAGGGGTGAGGCGGGTGTTGGAGACTGTCTCGCCTAATCTGAGCCCCCATGCTAGCTAGTCGCCTCAGGCCTGCATGTCCTGACACACACACACTTACTGTACATACACATGCACGTACACACATGCGTGCTCAGCAACACGACAGGAGTGCTTACTGCTGCAGTTTGTTGTGCTCACTAACCCAGTTAACTGTGATTTAAAGTCAATACAGTTCCACTTGCTCGAACCAGGCTTCTCCATGCCTGCTCTCTGCTCGCTGTCTCTGCCTCAGGACCAGTACATGGAGGTTACAGCTCTCGCTGTGAAGCGGCTGGCCAGGTCGAGCTCTCTGTCCTTCAGTGTTTAACTCTTATTTAAATGGCTGAGACACAGTGCACAGTTGTCAGTGTCTAAAATAGCTATCTGTACTTTCATCGTAGAGGGAACTAAGTAGGTTCCTCTTAACACTTGTCAGATATATCTACTCAAAAGTGTGAATGTATGCATAAAAGAATTTACAGTTGCAATCCTTAAAGCTCCTTGCGTTATAAACATGTTGAGAAGAGTTGTCTGCTGTCCTGCTAGGATATGATACGGCGTTTCCATTGCAGGAACTTTCCCAAGGGACCAAGAACCTTTTGAGGAACTAAGGTACTAAACCTGCGTTTCAACCGGACGCACCACAGATGAATTATAGTTTATGTATGTTAGCTCCAGGTGCTAAAAAAGCCTCTGCTTCAAAGGTAGTGCTTTCCAAAAGCTAAAGAATGTAAGCGCCAGGATTTGCAGGGTTCACCACCACTGACTGGTCAAACATTCTGGTTGAGTTTCCTTTATTTGTAGGCTGGGAACCAGACAAATCTAGGAGCTTGCTTTATTTGCTCTGGCTGATGTGTCTGGTCCCCCTCCTGTTCAGACAGGCTTCCAGCCACCTGACCCGTGGCAGCCGTTTACCTAACATGGAGCAGGTTTGATATGATGACTGTACAGAGAAGTGCCATTGATGCATTTTAATAAATAAGCATCAGTGTGACATAAACTAGAGCTGGAACTGATCCAAACGGTATCAGGTGCCAATACTGATGCAGTTCACTTATCAAATATCAGACTGGCATCACTGATCCACATACCGATCAAGATTCCATACTGTCATGTTTTAAGTCAAAAGTTCCAAACTTAAGAATACCACGGCTCTATTTAAAATCGTGTATTTAGTTTGTTAGTTAGATATTTTAGTCTTGAAACAGAAAAAAAACACAAAAAAGCAAGACATACACTTTGTTTAGGGTATTGGTATCGGCAGATATGAAATGCAGGTGTAGGAAGTGGATCAGACCTGAAATAATAAACTGGACCCAATGTTTTCTCAAAAAGAACAACAACCAACTGCAGCTAAACTTGATTTGAATGTTGTGTTTGCCGTACTGTCAACAGGATTTGGTACAGTTTAATTGACCTACTGGCCCTGCAGGGCTATGTTGCTACGTTACTCTAATTGGTTGTAGGTCCATCCACGCACATCCAGAGGCATTTTGGTCTGCGCCCTTTGATAATGTCCCTTGGAAATCTAAAACGAGCGAGGTTGCAGAGTAATTCCCATTTGGAAATTTGTCACCTGATGTTCTTGACACACATAACAAACAACATAGACAATACACAAACATGACGAAAGTCCTTAAGGCTCCAATAATCTGGACTTAAAAGATGCTACTGTAGCAATAAGTAATAAGTTCTCAAGTATCAATATTAGGATGAGGTTTGGACATTTTCTTGCTGTTTATTAACATTAGATACAACGTTAGGAAAATAAAATCAGAAATGAAAAAGATGTAGCATTGATTCTGTCAAGGATTTCCCCACATTGTTTATAACAGCATTTCTAGAGAAATGTCCACCCTTTCAGTCACCTGTCTATTCTATTCATTCTCTCCCAGCAGCACCATAGTATTGTATATAATGAGGAGAACAAACCTGGCTGACTGGTATTTATCTCTTATCGCTAACGTTTCATCCTTGTCTCTTTGTCTTGTTTGCGTCTTTTCCTCTGTTGGTATTTTCCTTTGTCTGACTGCTCGCTGGCTCTTGTCCCTCCTTCCTCTCCTTCTTTCTCTCTGTCACCCGCCACCCCCCCCCCCCCCACCCCCCCATGCTTACTTTCTCTCCCCTCCTTCCTTCCTGTGTCGGATAGAGCCAACAACACATCAGAGGTGTGTTGGTCCATTGCATTAAAGGCTCCCCAGTCCCCAGTGTTCATCCACTGGCTCCCACTGCTTGACTCAGTTTACACACACACACACACACACACACACACACACACACACACACACACACACACACACACACCCTAGAAACTATAGTATGCTTTCTCAACAGCAAGCTCCTTTCTCTTTTGTGCCCTCTCTCTCTCTGTTGTATTGATTGTGCTGTATTATTCTGCTGTAATACCCTGCAATACTTCCTATGTTTCTTAATTTATTTTATTATTTGTGTCTTAATTCTTTCGCCAATCTGTTATCATTTCTGACACACCGGTGATCAGACTTGTGGAGTCTTGGCGGAGGTTTTCATCTCATCTCAATCTTATATAAAATTGCTGAAGGGGTTTGCATAATTCTAAGAGAGAACATATCTGCTGTTACTTGCTTAAACACACAATTCATAATTTCTTACTTAATAAAACACCTGTGTATTTGCATATGTCTTTGTAGGGTGTGATTTCAAGTTGCACACCCTCAAAGTACACCTAAAAGTTGTGTCTGGATGTCAGTATTTGTATGAAATGCTTGACAATAAATTCAAACAAATCCTCAATCTGCTTAAGCACTGTGTAAACAAAACCAGTGGTGAAGAAATGGTGTTCCAACAAATGCAACACACTGCAAATATGAATGTGTCCTCCAGGGATTTTCTGATTTATTAGTTTCAGATTAGGGCATTGTAGCTGTCCCAATTTTTTTCTGCGTTCTTGCTAAACTGCAGCTGTGCTTTGGCTTTATCCTAAAGTGGGATGATTGTTTGTAGAGAAAACATTTTCATCTTATTTCAGCTGTGAGATTCAAAGAATGGTGCAGCTTCCAGGTGGCTCAGAGACACTCAGTTTTTTTTGTTAAAACTTAAAATCCCTTACTTTCAGATGACCATTTCAGTCATCCTGATCATTACAACAAATTTGTGGAAAGAAATGGGAGGCACCCAAAAAAACCTGTCAGCAGTAGTTTTCTTATTTTGCCCACTGAATGTGTACATTTGATGAGCATTGTATTTTATTTCTGTGTCTGCCGGTGATGAAAGGGGAGAGAGTTCTCTGCAAGTGAAAAAATATGTGCATATATAATACCAAAGCAATAAAAATGGTGCCACAGTCTGCCTGAAATATGGTATTGTGATAACCCTAATGCATCCCAGTGTTTCCCCAAATTTCAAACTATTCCTTTAACCTGCTCATTTGCCATAAACTCTCATTGCAGTCTTAAGATACTCCATGTAGCATCAGTTGGACTGTTAGTGTGTGCGTGTGTGTGCGCGCGCGTGTGTCCGTGCGTGCATGCGTGTGTGAGTGTGTGTGTGTGTGTGTGTGTGTATACATAACCAGTCAGCCAGCAGTCCACCTGTTAAGAATAGTTACCCCGTGGCCTCAATAGCCACTGTGTTTGTTTAATCCTACAGATGCTTATATGAAGCTGTTCCTTCACACACATACATAGACACACACACACACACACACACTCTGTCAGCCTCTTAATGTTTTGACAGCTGGCCCTGATAGAGCACTATTTTAAGGCAGCGGGTGGATATATCTGTGCTTGTCTCACTGCTGTCATGTGCGTACATAAGTGGTATGCCTGCCTGTCTGGTTTGAGGGTGTCAATTTGATAGGCAGCGTTTGGCATCGTCTGAGTGGCCTCTGTCAAAGTACTGTGCAAGATGTGATTTACACGCTGCTGAGACATCCCACACGCTCTAAACAATGAGCTAATCTTTTAAAAGATTTCACTTTTTGGATACTAACACACTCTCAGTGGTTTGTCGATTTTGTAGACTTGTGTGTAAATATATCTTGTTGTAAATGGCAGTGAATGTCGTTCCTGGAATTTCTTCTTGCTGGTCATACAGATCACCACATCATGTCTTGCAGGGTTCATGCAGTTGCAGGAAATCCTTGAATTTCAAAGGGATAGTTCACCCAGAAATGAAGATTCAGTCGTTATCTTTAATTGAAGGTCGGGTTTAGTTTTTCTTAGGCTGCAAAACACTGCTAGAGTTTCACAGGAAAGGTTTTAACCGCCTCAAATGTGACAAAAATATAAAGTTTTTTTTATACCAATACCTTTGTGCTGTCTTTCCCATATTAGTAAAAATTATGGCAAAAAATTTTACTAAATTGGTCCTATGTAGTACACCTATTCTGATTGCTTATGAGTAATTAATTTACTTCACATAAATATTTTAACAGAACAGAATAATATGTATAATAATGTAGTATTAATAGCTTGTGACTCCAAATCTATCTATTGCCAAATTTATAACTACACTGGACAAGTAATACACACCTATTATTTTATTTCAGTGCCACGTCTATTTTATATTTATATTTGTTAAATCAAAATTCAGCATTTTTGGCCCCACCTGTTGTTACCTCTTCACTGGTCACATTGGAAAGCTCTTTTCCTTCATCATTCTTGACTTCACTTTTCCATCAGGCTCTGCCCTTTTGTTTTATCAAACTTACAAAAAGAGTGAAATGTGCTGGGTGTCATTTATCACAGTCTTTGTCTTTTGTGTTTTTGTTCCATCTTGGTACAATATTTAGATCCCTTTGGACATTTCGGTCTGTCAAATCCTGATTTTGTCACTTAAGCACACTGTCATCTCTAAAACATCCAAGGAAAACCCTGACATAATTCTCATATCAGCTCTGTCAGGTTCGTATAAGATGCCAAGTCTCCTTACAGACAGGTGACACATTTTGAAACATGAAACTTAAATTTGTCCCCCTTCTGTAGAATGCAAGTAAAATAACATCTGGTTTAACGTGATGAAGAAGTGAGCTAGTAAATTTGGTATATATATATAAAAAGAATGTAATTTACCAGAGCTGTGAGGTGCTGGAAAAGCTTGAAAATGCACCTTGATAATCCTTAAAGGTGCTTGTTTTTGTCTTTGGTGTGGGGACTCTGGTCTTAGGGTGCCAGTTTTTCATTCCTGTGTGTGAAAATGTGAGATTATTAAATCTATTTCTTTCGTAATTTCATCTCGGTAGATGTTCATTAACACTGATTTCATTGTCTTTCTGTCCTACAGGACTTACACACCATCTACAGCCAGCTCTACCACATGGACGTCCTCTCTCATCTTCGGGAACATCAGTTAAGGTGAGTCGGTTTCATTTCATTAAAAGCAAAATTCAGTTTTACTCTCACTTTTGGATTCTTTTCCCGGAGTTTTGATTTGCAGCTATTATAGGAAATGTCAATGACATCAGTTCACTAAAGTAACTCCAGAGTAGCCTCAGGCCGACTTTCTGCATGACTTGTTATGTGTCACACCCTGCTCAAACAGGTTTACGAGCGCTTTGAATTTTTTTGCAAATGCCATTTCGCTCAGGTTGGTTTCCCGCCCAGGTTTATCATTCACAGGACGTTCAAGCTGCCTTTCACAGATTCATAGTTTCATACCGAGCATGTTTGAAATGTTCTGCATTAACACTGGAATGTTTTCTTTGCTAGTCTGACTCAGTCTGAGCCGATGACAACAATGACATTTGAACGAGAGTGTTCACATTAAAATACAGGTCTTGAGCTCTCTTTCTAACAGACAGTGGTGAGATTATAGTCTGAACCATTTATAAGGAATTATTGTACAATAGAGGGACACACAGAGGCAGATACAAACGTCTAGATGGCAGTTTCTCATGCTCCGTAAATGAATTATAGAACCAAATCTCATGCTATGCTACAGTACTTGAGTCCATTTGACCTGTGTTTACTAGGAGTGGGGGAAAAATCAATGCAGTACAGTATCACAATATTTTGCATGGTAATATTTTGTGAATACATGGAAGCCAAGTATCAATATTTTATTATAGAAATTATAAATATTAAAAATGGGAATTAAACTTTTTGGTACCAGAATAATAAAGTCAATTGGTCAGCAGGATTGGTGTTTTTTTTTTTTTTTTTTTCCCACATGCATTTATACGATCATACACCAGTGTCACCACCATATTGGACAGGACAACACTGACCTGTAAACACATGCATGTACATGGCAGAGCTGCTGTGTTTTTGGATAAAAAGCCCTGTAGCTTTTACCTTTCTCAATCAATTTCAGTGTGTCATGTGATATTCAAGGGTTTATGATCTACATGGGGTTGAAAAAAGACTTTATTTTTCTAACTTACTCCATGTAGATAGTGAACCCTTGAATATAGGAATGACTCATTGAAACTTAATTTAAGCTTTTAAATTAAAAGGATTTAAAAGGATTAAGCTTTTATCCGGTCGGATTTTATCCATCTGCAGTTGTTAACCCTCAGCAAAACTCAAGAAGTAGAACATAATCATGATGCACATACAGTATTTATATCCATTAAGTTTTCACCATCCAGTTGGTTTAACCATAAGAAAGTGCAGCCTGTTTTATAAAATTGTCACAGGTGATCATAATGTCAAGAATTGTGTTTTAAATTTAAAATTATTGGCTATTCTGCATCGATTTATGATTTTTCCAGAAAGTACAGTGATGCATGTAAAAATCTATTTTTTCTCCTGCCACTACCAAAGACGCTCAGCCAACAAAAACGAAAATGTGTATTGGACTTCAGCTAAACTGCAGCTGTGCTTTGGTTTTATCATAAAGTGGAATGATTGTTAGGAAAAGTTTTTTTTTTTTTCTTGTTTCAGCTGTTACAAGTTTCAGAGATTGATGCTGCTTCTAGTTAGCTGAAGGACACTTCATTCCATCATTCCAATAATACTGAAAAAAATATAAACACATGATGCTGGGCCTTTACATTGGCAACTACAGAATGACAGATCTGTCAATGATTTGGGTTCAGTTTTACAGTAGATGGACTTTGCTTTAAAGGAAAAGTTTGACATTTCAGAAACTAGACTTATTTGCTCTCTTGAGGAGAGTTAGATGTAAGGTGCTGTACGAGATTGATACCACCTTCATTTCTGTACGGTAAATATAAAGCTGCTGCCATCAGCTTTCTAACTTAGCTTAGCAGAAACTGAAAAGCGGGTCACTTTAACACTCCGAGCTGACAGACAGTAATGATGATGTCTAAAATGGGAGAGCTTTGTGCCTTCTGAGGTGGAAAGAAAGTTTAGGATGGATGCGTGATGGATTTTGAGAGCTAAAAATATATAAGGGATGTTTTTGCAGATAAAAAGTTTAACATCTTTGCCTTTCTGTCTCAGGTCGATGTGTACCTCTGCCAGGTATGAGAGACATGAGGCTAACCACATACTCTTCTAGTAAGTACAAGTTCTCACACTGAACAGGAAGCACTCTGCTATGTTCTGCTGCACTGACTCTCTTTTTACTCAAAAATATCTGCTGAGGGAAGCTTGTTCTATTCAAATATGAGTTGTTTTTATTACCAGTGTTTACCCAGTTGAAGTTTCACAATATTTTCCTGCTTCACGATCACAGAATCCCTAACATTCACACTTCATAGCTGCCTAGAATAACAACAGTCAGTCAGTTTTGGCCACTAAGCAGCTGCAGTAGAGCAAACGATACCTTGTGCTGGAGCACATCAACATAGTAACCTTACATTTGCACTCCAAAGGAGCTAGATTCAGTCAAAAACTGTGAGTGCATCTCTCCCAAACAACAACTGTAACAGTGTTCAGTGCTACAGGACACATGGGGCCTTGAGATCTAATCTGAAAAATTCATGAGTAGCTACAGAATGGGAATTTTATTGTTTAATTTGAGTATTTCTGTAATGTAATTTCAGTCATAAAAATTGCTCTTTTCATTTTATAGTTCCCATTTATACTCCCATAACTCCTATTTCCCTAGTTTAATATCTTGTGTAGTTAAAAACTGTCTTAAACTTGGTGTTAAACACAGTGTTAGAGGATACGGCAGGCAATATTCTCTATTTTTGTTACGGTCAACAAATCCTAATTAAAAAGACCAAAAACAACACTGTCTTTCAGTGCTTTTCGACTTCCCCAGCCTGTCTGTCTCTCAGCCCTTTCTTAGCTACTAAAGTGGTAAATTTTAGGCCAGAAAAGCTGAATAATTCTTTAAACTCTACCGTTGAGACCTATAGTTTTTGGTTAACATTACTTAGACTGGAAAAAAAAGTTTATTTGTGCCCACTTTTATGCTAATGAAATGTTTTAAATAGTCTTTGGATGAGTCTTAGTCTTTGGAGCTCTTTAGTACACAGAAGTAAGATAATACAGCTTTTTCACTGGGGTCAATTCATTGTTGATTTTTTGCACTTTTAATAAGATTTGTTGATAAGAAAAATATAGACTGACCAGAAGTATCCTTTAAAACAGGCCTAAAACAGGCTGAGTCAAACTTGCAAATATCCTGAACCGGGTGATATTTAATGTCATCATCTCGAACACCTCACCTCATACACACATTTCATAAGATTCACATCTCAAAGTTCAAAATTCAGTAAGTGAAATTGTTGCACAGGAATATTTTACTTTATTTGGCGGCCAAAGAACATTTTTGGTAGTCCAAATGTAAACTTGTGTAAAAACAATATAGAAAAAGCAACTTAACGCAACTTAGCACGGTCTTCCTTAAAGGGAAAATTTGTCACTTTTCACATGGATGTCTATTCAGTGTTGATGGTAAATGTAGTTCCTCAGTGCTCCTGTATTGACCAAGAAAACTGAGTTTTTCTGCTCACGGAGCTGCACCAGCTGTTCCCATCGTGGGCGATCTTGTGACTCCCATGTCCATGTTGCTGTGCTATCACCACTCTAGCCTATACCTATTATTTTGTTAGCTCAAACAGCATTAGGTGACAACAGGATATGAGTAGACGTACAAGCAGTTTCTCAAAGTTTCTCTTTAACATGTGACACTTGTGTGCTTCACTCACTTCGCCATGAATTGTGATGTGGTGTTTCCTGATGCCATTGTTTCCAATGAACTGACTGGCAGCACACACTCCATTACATTATGTCCTAAGATGTGTCATGTTCTCGCCACTTAAACGCCACAACTGCTTGAATATGACTTCAGAAAAGGTACAGGAATGCTGTGTTTCTTCCCCCGTCTTCTGCTGAAGATATTTTAGTGTTTGATTTTTCTTTCTGGGGCCTACTTCGAGTTTTAGACACTGTCGTCCAAATGAGATCAGTGATATAGAGCTGACAGTTACGTCGACAGATCCACTGATAGCCTGTCTGCCATCCTTTCTGCCTGTCTGTCAGCGTGCGTGAATAAATGGATACCGAGATGGATGAGTCAGATGGTAAAAAATAAGTCATTTTAGCATCAGACGCAGTGTGGATTTGGAGGAAAACTAGTCAAGAGGAAGACTGATTAGAAGGAGAGGGTAGATGATGTGATGAGATGAGAAGAGAAGGGAGGAAGTGGCAGCAAATGAGAGATGTGAGGAGGTAAATTAAAAGAGAAGACATGAGGGAGAGGGCTGAAAAGGAGGAGAGAAAACAAGAGTTGAGTATGCTAAAGAGAATGAAGAAGGAAGTGATAGCAATGTCGAGAGGGAGGAGAGACGATAAAATGAAGAGGGGAGAAATGAGGAATTTGAAGTCAGGTAGAAGAGGGATGAGGCGAGGATGCGGAGGAAGTATGAGAGACGGAGGGAGGACAGAGACAGATGAAAGGACGAGAGTGAAGCTTCACATGCTGTTGATGTATTGTCATGCTCCCTAGAATCACATTAGAAACTCAGTGGTTTAATTTGCCATCAAATAAATACACATACGCACACACACACACAAAACCTCTCTTCTCCAATACACTCTCCCGCCTCTCTACTAGGGGCTACTCTTAACTACCTTAACCCAGAACAAAGCGCCTGCCATGTCCAATTAGTCGGCTGTTACACACACGCAAACACACACACACACACACACACACACACACACACACACACACACACACACACACACACACACACACACACCGCAGACAGCAGATGAAAGCAATCAAAGTCTCTCCACTGACACCGTTAATAAAAGGTAAATCATGCTGGCCTCACGTAAACCCACAGCACAATGCAATATTTATTTTCTCTTCTTTCCATCATTATTATATTGAGCTTTTACTACATGGCATTCACTGATAAAGAAGACCAAAAACAGGAAATGATTGAGGTAGAATGATTGATTGAATGATGAAGGCAGTAGTAGGATGGCAACTAATTTTCAACTTTGTGTAATTTGTCTTTTTTTTTCCATTTCATTGGTTAATCTTCAGAATGTAGTAGCCTTGAATGGATTTTTAAATTGCAAAAAACTGTGACTTCTCATTTTTAAGAAAGTGGAAGCAGTGAATATTTGACATTTTTGCCTGTCAGCACAGTTAAGTCCGATTTCTTGTCATTATACCAGTCCAGTACAACAGAAAGCTTTGTTTGCCTCTCTGGTGCAACATAAATAAAAACAAAATAAGTAAGGAGTAAGGAGCAAAAATTGATTCTCTCAAGGTGCAGGTTGCCCTGATAGCTCAGTTGTTAGAGCATGCGCCGTCTGATTGAGGCTGTGAGTCCTCTGCAGCAGCTGCAGGTTCGACTCACCTCACCGCCTGCGTCCCTTTGCTGCATGTCGTTCCACTGCTCTCTCTCCCCCTTTCCTGACATAACTTCAGCTATCCTATCAAATAAAGGCATAAAAGCAAAAAAAGTAGTCCTGGATTCTTGTTTTACAATTCCTAAATTGATTTTTGGATTGCTGAATTGATTCTTTTTCTTTATATAATTAACTAGCACTTAGGTCATTAGCTCAGTGCTAATGTATGATGGGAATTCCTATTAACACGCTAACGGAAATTAGAATTGTGATTGCAATACTGTTATCTTATTAAATGGATCCATTTTACTTGACGTGCCTCACATAAAATGAAATGTGTGTTCAGACTTTAAGGCATGTATTTCTTCTGCTGTGTGGAAACACTAACATCTGTCGACTTCACATTTCTAACTCAGTCTGCAGCTACAGCATCCTCAAAGGATCAAAACTCATTTTTGCAGTGTGCAGTTTTCAGGGACTCTTTTCTGGGCTAAAAGCTTATCTATCATCTTATTAAACTTACATGCAGTATAACAACAATGTTGCTCAAATAAAACTCAGAAAGGTTGACTGACTTTACATGCATTGTTTTTGGAAATATGACTATGATTAGTGTATAATTGAACTGTTTCTCATGGTCTAGTGTTAGAAAACAACAAAAACTGTAATAAATCATAATATAATGTCGTTCATAATGTTACATTGACATTATTGAAAGTTAACCACATAAAAAATACCCATTATTGTGCAACCATTGTCCATAGTCAGGCTTGGGTGGGTGGGGGTTGAGAGTCAGTAGCTTTACAGCTCTTGGTAAGAAACTTCCCTTTAGTGTGCAGGACTGACTGCATGGTCCAGTATCTCTTACCAGATGGCAGGGGGTCAAACAGGTGGTGGCTTTGTGTGTGATGGGTCCCTGGTGATGCACCAGGCTCCTCAGACATCTCCTGTCAAAGATGTCCTGTATGGGTGGTGCTCCAGTCTCAGTGATGCGCCGTTGTTGTCATATGGCAGTTCCTGCTGCCGAGCTTTGCAGTCAGCCACAGAGGAGCTGCCATGCCTTAACTGTCAGCTGGTCAGTATATACTCCATTGTCGATAATTATTCAACTATTAAATTAATCACCAACTATTTCAATAATTTATTAATCGTTTTGAGTCATTGCTTAAGAAAAACTGTCCAGATTCTCTGATTTCAGCCTCTCAGTGTGTTTTTTCTTGTTTCTTTACTTTTCTTTTGACAGTAAACTGAATATCTTAGAATTGTGGACAAAATAAAACATTTAAGGATGTCATCTTGGGCCTTGGAAAACAAATTAAAACCCCTACTTGGAAGTCATCCGTAGCTGTCAAACTGTGTCACCTTGTAGATAAATAACCTTTGTATTCTGACCAATTTCCAAGGTTTGTGATGTTTTTAAAAGGGTGCAGTCAGATGTGAAAAACTTTTGCCCATATATCTCAGTGCATCTAGAAATTGCTAGCATACATTAATCACACAGAAAAGCCACTGCCTTCTGTTTTGTCAAGGAAGAAGACGTGAAAACATTACAATCTTTCCTAGGTGCTGCGCTTCCCACTAGGTGTACCTCTTATCTCCACTCCTCAAACACTCCTCATTTCTCATTCCATGTTTCTGGTCTCTGTATTCATATTCATAACCACAGGCACAGATACCGTCTGTTCACCTCCGTGTGACTTCTTCATGTATGAATTGCGTCTCTGCTGGCTTCTGACTCAAGGAGCCGGCTTGTTATGAAGTACATTAGTGTCGTGTTTGGGGTTAATAGATAAAGTGTACAGGAAATAGCACAGACAGCCACATCATAGCTCATGTTTTGAGTTTGTTTATTTTCAGATAAAAGAATGTCATGTTGCAGCAGCGGTGAATGACAGTCCTTTTAGCATGACTGCCTGTCTTTAATGGATTCTCTCCACCTCGCAGTGATGGCACATTATGTCATGGCTCTATAGTGCCCGACATCCTAACAATGCATTTATGCTAATGCAAAATGCAGCACTTGGGATTCAGAGCTTGGATGTGCACTTAATATTTCCTTTGAGACGTCTCAGTCGTCAGCCCTCTTTACAGATCCCCTGCATTTTTCAAAGTGTTGGAAAAAAAGTCATCCAAGAACGTATTAAATTGTTCTTTCAATCCAGTTCAGCCATAAATGTATGGATGCCCATGAAAAGCACAGCCCTGCGTGTAAAAATTATCTTTAGCTCACCAAGTAATAAAATCTAGCTACGGTGACACCTGAAATAAGGCTGCAGCAGAAGGGGAAAAAACCCCACAAGAATTCATCAGATTTAACTTCAGGAAACCTTTAGTACATATTCACATAAGCTCTACTTTGAGAGCAACCTGGATTCATCAGAAATACATCTCTGAACCTGTTGTGATTGTCCTTATCATCCTTAGCCTGGCTGCTATTTTGTTGCCAAAAATGTGCAAAATTATAAAATGCAGATCCAGTCTTACCTAACCTGGTAACCCGACTAAAATGGTGGCCATCTGATCGCAATCTTTCTTGTATTACAGTTAAACAGTACATTAAATTATGTCTCTGAAAACGTAGGTTAGAAATAGGCGAGACTCATGTTTTTCATTGCAGTCTCCCTTTGTCCTCCCTAGGTCACAAGTTTCCTGTATTTCTCCTGATTATTTTTATTTTAATTTAACTTTTGCACCCTTTTTTTTTTTTTCCCTTTTTCATTATCACAACCAGTTTTGGCACTGTACAGTGTGTATAAGCCCTATAACTCTAAAAGTCTACTGTTTCCATCCGGAACAACAGTACAGATACATTATATTGTTTCCTGGCGTGCATGTGACACTGAAAAGAGCTGCTTTCTGCTGCCTTGTCCTCTTTAGTGACTGAGAGAAGGACAGAGACATGGAGAATACTAAGAGAAAGAAATCTTCATACATTTTTTTCTAGGAGCAGCCGAACAAGTAATGTATCCTGACAAAAACATTTTTAAAATGTTTACTTTTGGTGTTATTGTACTCAAATTTGAAGTTGGATGAGGAAAGACTAAATGCTGTGATATCATTACGTTTTCCAGCTAATCAGTGTCAGTTATAGATCTTCTGTATGTCAAAAAATGTACTATAATTATTTTGTTATTTTCATTCTTTTAAAGTTACCAGAATATAAGTATATAAAACTATAATTTTTCTTGGGTAGGACACCCAGACCCCCCGCTTAGCTTTTGAAATCCTCCCTATTTTTGAAGTCTCAAAGTTGGCAAGTATGGTACAGAATCAGTATAGTTTGTATGCTTTACATAAAACATGAAAAGCATCATCAATATGTAATAGGAACATAAAGCAATATAAAAAGACATTGCAACACAATTAAAGAGTTAAATAGAAAATGAAAAAAATAAAACAGGAAAGTAAAAAGTTACAGTGCAGTTTAAGATGTTAATCAAAAGCCTCAGATGTGGTTTAATGAAAATGAAATAAAATGAAATTATAACGTGCTTCTTTTTGACTGGCTAATGTACTACTCATTGTAACCTTGTCTGGGAAAATGTGTATACAGGCTGTTTTCATATGATTTCAAGGAGAATCAGAGCAGATGGCAGACATTAAGAATAACTATATAGAAATATCCAATCTCGTCCTGTTTGCTTATGAAGGTCATATGAAGACGTCAGTATTAAACTGAGACTGTTTCATAACCAGTTATAAAACTCCTTGTAGTAGCTTTAATTAAGAGTAGAATGTTACAAAAGTACAAAAATGGGAACGTTGAAAGTTCATATAGTTGACACTTTCTTGTGAGGTGTTATGAAGCACAGACTGTTTCACACCAGTGTTTTCTTCTCTTTGTTTCAGCCCAGACAGCATCGCTACCTGTTGGTACATCCTGCTCTCTGGATCAGTGTTTGTCAAGGAGCACATGTTCCTGGCAAGGTGCTGGTATGTAACAATCACTAACACACACACACACACACACACACAGAGAGAAAACAAGAGTGGGCATCATGGTGGGGTGAGACAGGAAGGTGTCATATATATTTAGAGGAGCTGAAATTTGTCTGACATTTCACGTGAAGCCACCCTGTCTTGTCAGCTTGTCAAATGGAGTGTGTATGTGTGTTTCTGTCTGTCCTTGTGTTCATCTGTAACATGAAAATGGAGAGTCACAGAGCTGTGAGTAAGATATAAAGAGACTTATGGGAATGGTGTGTATATTCAGCTACACACACAATCATATTTGTATCTCACATGTCGGAGACATTTCAAGTCTCACATGATGTCACGCCCCCTTCGGCCTGTTTTTTTTTTTTTTTTTACTCAGAAGGAGGCAAATGTGTTTTGCACCGCAAATGTGACCTAGTGAACCTTGAAGAGAAAATCTAATTTAAGGAGATGTGCAAGACCTCGTCTGTCCTCTCTGTCTGTTGACTGAGACTCTTGAGACTTAAATGACCTTGTGGTTTGTTTTGTTTGCATCAAACAGCAAGTTTTACAGGATAGTCAGGTATACTTTTTACACAGACCACCTTATCTGTTTCACAAATTACTACTTTACATAACAAAAAACAGTCTTAAAGGGATAGTTCACCCAAAAATGAACAAAAATGAAAATCCAGTCATTATCTACTCACTCTCAATCACCTGACTGAAGATTGGGTTTAGTTTTTTAGGTCACAAAACACTTCTTCACAGGCAAACGGCATTGCAGAGTACAATTTATTTTAACAGGAAAAAACAACAACAACAAAAAACAACATAAATTGCCTTCATACTGTTCGTCTGGTGCAATCCAAGTCTCCTTAAGCCCTGACATGCTGCTCACTTGTGCACACACACACTCCGTCACACCTCACACACACATTCAGACGGTGTGTGTGCGCATGTGAACGTGGCTCCAAACTAAGGATCGACTAAAGGATCTAACTAGAAGCGATGGTACAACGCTGACAGAATATCACCTTTTTATGAGAGAAGAAGAGAGGAGAAGACAGAGAGAGTTTTTACTCTTTTTATATTGTTTTGCACTATGGATGCTTCACATCCAGGTTTATTAACACGTTTATGTGTAAAGCATATAACCTAAGAGGAAGGGGGCTCCATCTTCACTTTACTTTTTATATGAATGCTTCATATCTAAGTCATCATGCAAACACAGCTGTCACATGCTGCAGTATTGATATTATAATATCACTCCTAGCATTTGTTCTTATGACAAAGCATGGTTTGGAAAGCAAGCAGACTCTTTGATGATTTCTCAGGGGAACGATCTTGTAGTCAGTCATGTAGCGTGCAAACCAAGACTTCAAGACTCACAATTACAAGACACAGGGTTGCGTTGTGTGAACACAGTGATCTAACGACTTTATAACTCATGTAGTGTGACCAAAGCATTAGTGGCTTCCCCTATCATTGTTAATGATTTATAAAAAGTTGCTCGGTGGGGAGCATGAACTTTTTTTGGCCTCTGAAGGCGAGGGTGTGCCAGTGAAAGTTTGAGAACCACTGAACTTACACTAAGTGTGCTAAATGGGCAGAACTGAAATAAAGTAAATTAAACCTTAATGAAACAGTTGACGCAGTTGCTTTGAAGTGAAGGCTGATAAAAGTAGCCGGTGTGATGTTACGGTAGTTTATCCAACAGCAGCAACAACACAAAGCACCAACTGACTGCCAATTATCAATAACCTCAGGGCAGCCAACACTGATTGTGTATGTGTGTGTTCATTCCAGTGTTGGTCAGTTGATAACAGAGTTGAGGGTGGAGCGGGGTGGGGTGGGGGAAGGTTGATGCCCTGCAAAGGACTGGAGGGTGTGTATGTGTGTTGTCGTACACAGGGGGGGTAGTGGGGGCTCGGAAAGGGTCACAGAGGGAGCTAGTGGGGGGGTTTAGTGTGTGTGTGTGTGTGTGTGTGTATGTGTGTGTGTGAGGAATGCGGAACCCCTGGCAGAACAGTGGCTGGCCATGTGTTCCTGAGCAGCCTGCCCGCCTGGAGCCCAGAAGCACATCCAGGCAGGAAATGAGCAGGCTACACACACACACACACACACACACACACACACACCCACACACCTCCCTGGAGCCAGCCGACAGACAGACAGAACAGAACAGAGTAGAGCGGGAGTGAACACACACTCCTCCCTCAGTTTAAGACAAACTAAAAGGCTTGACAGTCACCTACTTCTGCTTTCTGAGGAAACTTTTCACTCGTTCTCACTGTGGAGTATAAAACAAACACACTTTAGGGTCTAAACCTGGATTACTGGAATATTGTGCTCCTCCTTGCCTCATTGCGGATAATATGCTGGATATCATTTCACTTACAAGGACTCCAAAGAAGCGGACCCCCAACATTCCAGATCTTGGTTAGTGATCTTGAAGTTTTTGCTCATTTGGCTCTTTTTTTTTTTTTTCTTTCCAGAGACAGGCGCTGTAACGTGTCGTTGATTGCGGGCTAATTCACTCGAGATTTTTCAAAACTCCCTCTCTCTTTCTCTGTGCATTCTTCAACCCAGCGTGCTGTGTTGCTCCATTTCCTGCCTGCCATCATTTAACCAACTGGATAGGCAGGAATTCCCCATGGCGCTGTGGCAGGATAGCTTACCACCGCTGGGCCCCACAGCTCTGAAAAACACTCTGCAAAGTTAACTCCTGTGTGTTGTCCTGTTTTATCTGCACTGATAATCTTAAAGAAAAGCAGACTGCTCTGTTGCATTACAGCAAAAAAACATTAAACAAGTCTGAAGTGAACTAGACTCTTGGTTAAAATGTGCTGACATGATTTAGTTGATGGGTATTGGGAAGTTGTAAATGATTTAATGTGCAGTGAAGAGTGACACAAACAATGAGATTAAAAAAAATGAGGAAATAATGTCTGGTCAGCAAAATACCCAGACTTGTTAACCTCGAAGTAGAGCTGAAATGATTAGTCGATTATTTGATCAGTCAGTCAAAAGAAAGTTAGTTGCCAACTATGTTCATAATCAATTAATCATTTCAGTGATTTGTCAAGCAAAAATGTTAAACGTTTGCTGGTTCCAGCTTATTAAATTTGAGGATTTGCTGCTTTTTTTGTCACTTATGAGTCTTTGGGTTTTAGACTGTTGATTGGACGAAAGAAGCAATTTGAAGACATCTCTTTGAACTCTGGAAAAATTTAATTAATCATGAAAATAACTGGCAGATTGCTTCATAATGAAAGTAATCTTAAGTTGCAGCCCAAGGTCTAACAAGTTTCATATCTCTTCCTGTTATAAATATAAATTCTGAACATTTGAAATGGTTTCAGTAGTAAATTTCCACTGTATTGATATACCAGTATCAGCTGCACTTTCTTGCTCTCCCTTCTCTCGAACGGCGAGTTGTTACTCTTAACTAAACCAAAGTTCTAAGAGTATCTAGATATTTTAGTTGTTTTTAAAGGCCAGATCTAATAAGAAAAAAAAGTGTTTCTAAAAGGGTAAGGTTTCTCATTGTCATGTTACAACCTTGTTATATTTATCTTTTTTAAAAAAAATCTAAAATTGTATGCCCTTAACGTTGCATCAAGTTTTTCATGTTGTATCGAAAATGTTATTGAATATCGATATTTGTCATGGTATTGTATCGAAGTATCGTGACAACACTACAACACACTGACTTTAGTCTGTCAGAGATTATCTGTGAGGGAACCAAGGCTGCAGCTATTGAATATTTTACTGTCATAAATGGCAAAGAAAAGCAGCAAATCCTCAGCAAATGTTTGACATTTTTGCTTGAAAAATGGCTAAAACAATTAGTTGATTATCAAAATAGTCTCCAATTAATTTTCCTGGTCTGCTGTATTTTTGTAGTTCAACAGTGGCAACTCCTCTCTAGAGAAGTGAAACTTTTTTTATCCAAATGAATTTAATATTTTGAGCTCATTAACCTCATAATTCTGAATTATGACCTCCATTATTGGGATATAATAGTGTGAAAAATCAGGTGTAAAAGGCAGTATGTTACTACTCTTATTTCACCGTGTCAGAAAAATCAATATGAATCAACAATTTGTCTGCGGCTCATCTCATTTTCAGGTTGTAGCTCCAGGTAGTAAAAATTAATTAGTCTTGCTTTAATTAATGTTAATGGTGATTCATTAGTAGCTACCACTAAAAAGTCAAGTATGTCTGGCTTCTCGCCCACCAGATCTGAACTGAAACTTTAAGCTGTAGTTATCTAGAAGTGTAGTTACTTGTAAATGATTAAAGCAAAATGAGATTTGATAAAACTAATTCAAAATGATTCAGATTTAATAATCCAGTCTTTCAGACCCCAACCTTTTGCTGTAGAGAGGATTGTTCATAAATAATTGTGTTTACCACAGATTTCTCTGGAACTTTACTTCCTTAAAACTCCACAAGTAAAACAATTGCTTTCTGTTTCCTCTGGTATTCTGGGAACTTGATAACAGCAAGATAATCTACAGTAGTGCAGTGAATGTACGTTCAGTCGAGTGTGAATGGTTATCGCTCTTTAAGCTATGAGAGTAGTTAAAGTCACAGGAGTTTAAAGCAGCTGTGGGTCTGTTCTGCTCTGATATCCTTAACTGATCAGCCTGTTGTTTTGCAAATGAATCGTAATGTTTCTGAATGACCCACCACGTCATTCGTTGGAATCTATGTGTGTGTGTGTGTGTGTGTGTGTGTGTGTGTGCGTGTGTGTGTTGGTGGTCTGTCTGTAGAGCTGACAGCTGGCCAGCTCTCCTCAGTCTTATTTAATGTGTGTGTGTGAGTCAGAGTGGTCAAACACTAGAACTGAGAGGAAGAACCCGCCGAACTGAGAAGTAGAATAATCTGAGTGTGTGCGTTAGACTGTGGTCTGTGGTTTTCTTTCTTTACTGTTGGTCGTCATTACCATGGAAACACGGGTGCCAAATGGGCCTGGATCACTGTTTGGGTTTAAATTTTGACCAAAAAACTCTCCCAAACTTTTGACTGTTGACTCAAATTACACTGTCAAAGATCTCAGTCTGTACTGTGCAGCGCCACAGAGATCGTTATTTTGGAAAAGAAGCTCTTACCGTTGGCCGAAAAACAAACCGGGGCAGAGGTGACGAGTTTAGAGAAAGCAGGCAGTTCATTTGTAGGATGATTTTGCAGGTTAAGACCAAATTTAGCTCTTCTTTCGAGACAAAAACTCAGGCTCCCACTAATGTGAACACCCCATTTCTATTGTTTACCTCGCATTTATTGTGACTAAAGATTCCAGAGTTGTATAATCCTGTTTTAGACTTTCATAAACCTGCTAAACATGCAGCTTTTTGCTGTCCGATAAGCCTTAAAATATGTGGATTTGTTACTGGAACTGGTCTTCCTGGATTGTAATTTCATGTCTCACAAGTACTTGAAGCACCACACCCCCCACCAACACACACAGCCTCCATGCATGATTATTCTTCTGCAGGTTTTTTTTGTTTTTAATCTTTACAGAGCCACCCAGGGGACAACAGTAGTGATCCAGGGAACAGCTTATGTGGCATCTTACCATGTCAGTGTGTCTGTTAGCAAAGCATTAGGCTTGCAAATTTTGTTAATTTTTCTTAACTGATGGTTGAAAATGCTAAAAATTGTTCAATCGATTAATTATGAATAGTTAATGAGATACAAAATTCTTTCTCATTTTCATTTTCTCCTTGTTTTTATCTCTTCTTTTCTCATTTCAAGTTTAAGTTTCCTTGTTCAACGGAAGGCTCAATTTGTTGGCTCTAGTTTAATTATCAATTAAGACATTTTTAATTGGTTAAATTCTGAATGGTGATTAATGATTCATCATTAACATCCCAACAAGGCATTTAAAACTCCAGGCTTGCTGCACCTCAGTGCCATTACATGTCAATCATTTGCTGAAAAATGCACATGTATGTGATTCTCAAACAATTGTAAGTTCAATCAGATTCTTAGTTACACCACAAGAATATAATTTTATAATTTATACACCATGCTACAACGTGGAAACACTTGTTGCCAAACCCAATGCCTATTTTAATATATATGAGCTCTATTCTCATATTTTATTTTATAGACACCTCAACTTTTATTAATATTATTGGTCACATCACTGTTTTTTCCAGGCTTTTGACACGAGCTCAGTGAGTGTGTATATGTGTGTGTGTGTGTGTGGCCTTAGCTTCTGCACCGGCTGTCATGGTTTATTGCTCTGGGCGCTGCAGCTGTCACTGGACCGGGGCTGAACCTGTTCTCCCCTCTGCCAACAACTTGTTTCTGCAGGAAAGGAGGGGAGAGAAATCATCACCTGCTGAAATCCAGCACCATTTCAGAGCTGTGGGGAGAGATTTTCATTCCAAGGGAAGATGACTTATTTGAGAAAAAAAGGGAAAACATAATAGCTTGTCCAACAAAATGTTACTGTGTTAGCAGATTTTTTATTTAGGGAAGTGGGTCCAAGGCATCATTGTCTCAGGTTGGACACCCTGCGGGGATGCCACAGTACTGGTGTGGATCTTGAATTAGTTTCTTTCTTCACAAAGTTTTGCTATTTGGCAGATTAGACAAACTAAGCCGTCTTGTTTTGAATCACCTGGAGTTGGTTCTTTGGCATGTTCCTGTCTGATTGGATGAGTTACAGATTTTTGCTCTGTAATTGTGGAAAAGCATTAAAAGGTTGTTTCATATTTCTTGTGATTTACAACAGGCACTACCCGCGCTGTCTGATATTGATTCATGTGATCATCCATCTGATTGTCTAAAGAGGTCTGAATATACTGCAGTTAGGTAGTGGACATTCACTTATATAATATCTCTAGAAAGTATTCTTTATTTATGCATGATATATGCAAGCAATGTGTTTTACAGAGGGGTCTCGAATGTCTGAAAAAGGCTTCAAAGTTTCAGTGAGAATGACGCAAGTATGTTCAAAGCTTCTTTGAAGCTTTGAGCCCCAAAGAAACTTTACTTATGTACTTTGTTATAATAGATTAATATCAGCCACTGTCTATTGTTGTTGTTCACTTACTATGCATACTGTGCAGCATTTTCCTAAAAAAATGTATAGACTCAGAAATGTAATAATACCTTTGTATTATCAGGGATGATTCAGTAGAAGTGAGTGATGGTGGTGGCTGTGTCTGCAGAGACGCTGCATCTCATTTCATTCCATTTCATGCAGAGAATAAACCGCAAATGTTCGATGCTTCTTTTGAGCTTGGAGCTACTTTCCTCTCAGACTTATGGTCATTGTTTACCTATATATTTTGCTATTATAAGTTGATATCAGCCACTGTCTATTCCCCCTCTGGCTCCAAAGTCCTAAAAGTCAACGTGATGAGTGAGCCAGGGTCAAGCTTGTGCTCACTGATAGTATTTTATGAGCTCATAACATGTCTAGTTGTGCGTAGCTTTTGTGACTAATTAAATGCCACACAGGAGGTCCGTTTATCGCTCTTTATCAGTCTTTTGCCTCTTTTGTGGTGCAGCAGACACAACATCTCTTTAAAAAAAACAGAACAACACTAAAAGCCCACAGCACTGGAATGCTGATTTGGATGTTGATTATTATGGCAACATTTTAAGAATTCTGGTCAGCCATAATGTTTTGCATCAGCTTCATCAGGTTTTCTCCTCAAGAAACATGTTGTTTACTTCAAAGGTCTATGAAATGTCAAACAAAAAAAGGATAAAAAAAAATTTCAGTGTTTCCCAAAGTCTATGATGATGTCCTCAAATGTCTTGTTGTTGCCCTCAACTCAAGGATATTCAATTTATTGTTGGAGAGGAGTAAAAAAATCAGAAAATATTCACATTTAAGAAGAAATCATTGAATTTTGACTTTTTTTTTAAGTCCCTCAAACCAATCAAATGATTATCAAAATAGTTGGCGGAACTTAATAATCAGTTACTAATCAATGAATTGTTGTGGTTCTAGAGCTCCATCGTTCATGGTCAGTAAGTTTATTTGCCTGTTTGTTTGACAAATGAAGCTATAAACCTGCTCTTACTTTGTCAGGGTAAAGCTGTGGCAGTAATGCGGTTTTAGAGGTTTGTCTTCTTTCCTTTGTGAGACACGGATTCACACCAGCTGACAACAGAGAGGTATCACATCTCAGCACAGTCAGGGCAGCAACAGCATTATTTGGTGGGTACGCACGTGTGCACACACACACCCACACAAACCCAGTCACTCGGTTGACTCAGGTCTGTTGATTCTTCTAGTTTTGTGGGACTGCAGTAGGTCAGCGAAAGGAGGAGTAAGTGGGAAGCTGTGTTGAGGTGTATTTTTTGCCCAACCGCAAACACACACACACACACACACACACACACACACACACACACACACACACACACACACACACACACCTACAGTACATACAGTAGGCACACAAGTCTACAAACTCTAGTTCTCCTCCAGCTCCTTTATTAATAGAAAACTGTATTTTTCCTCTGTTTGTCTCACACAATCTGTCTCACCGCCCAGCACACAGACACACACACACAAACACCCACACACACAGCGAGGAGACAGGCTTGGCAGGCTGTGTGCGGCGCTGACAGGGACCATGCGTCTCGCCTCAGTGGAGTGTGGAGAGATCTGTCAGAGTCGGGCTGACCTCCAGGCTAAGGGCTCTGAGAGAACACCGAGCCCAGCCGACTGCATTCCTCCCTGGGAACTCTTGAAAATACGCCTGGGTGTTCATGTTCTGGTGGGAGCTGTTGAACAGACACTATGAATTCATTCTTTCTATTCATTCACCCACCAGGCTTTGAGACGCAGAGCTGTGTGCTTTGTTGTTGTTTTTCTGATCAAACCTTCTGATCAGAAGATTTTAAGAAAAGGAGGACACACAGTTGACCCTTCGCTAAGCCCCTCCTGTGAACAGCAATTGTCCAGTCATAGCTTAGCAATCGTAACTAGAGCGCCACAGGCCTGTCAAGCTTTTCACTTCTCCACATGCTGAAGTATTAAGCGAGTCTGAAAGGTGACGTGAAATATGACACACAAGAGCACCCCTATGGGAAATGGATTAAACTTTTTCTTTCTCTAATGTAATGTAAACTGCGAATGTTAGTGGGTCTGGCTAACTAACACTAGTTTATGAGCTGCAGCAATGGTAAACCGCATTGTGATTTGTTATGTGGGGAGTTTGAGGAGGAGGGTGTGGGCTGGTGCAGAATTGAAGTGGGCCGACAACACATCTCTCTCAGGCTAGCTCTCTTAGGCCTAAACTGGGTTAGCTTAGCTCTTATTCCAGCTCTCTTCCTGGGGCAGTGGCTTAATATAATTCCTTTTCCCATGCGTTTCGTATTTCACCCTCCGACCAATGTTTGCTGCAGTGTAAGTTAGCTTAACGGCATCTGTGCAGTGCAAGAATGGAAAGCTTGACAGGCGTAGCAACAGTAACTAAGCAGGGCGGGGCTTTGCAAAAGGGTCAGTTCCTGGGTTGTGAAACAATTTGGGGAATTTAACTGCTGGACCTGGTGTTCTAGTCCATGTGTTGGCGAGTGTTTTCCTTGGCCATGTCATTGACAGATTACAGTGAACACACCACAGCTTGAGGAATGCTGACCTCTGATCTCAATGCAGGGAGGCAAGAAAAAGCAGAATTTCCAGAGAGCGGTGTCAATAATTTCCTCTTGATTAATTGATGCAGATATAAAATAAATTGCAGTGTACTAATGAATATTGTGCTGAAGCTCTTTTGCCTCACTTCAGTTGCCTGGCGTTTAGAAATCCATCCACAGCTAATGTGCTTCTTTCTCTGTCAATGCAATACATTTTATTAGGGGACCAGCATGTAGGATTTAGCCTGACTCATAGCTGGTAACTAGCCTTTAGCTGATGGTAGTGAGATGTTGTGGTGGCGTTTGTAACCTGGAACTCTTCCTCTGCAACAGGGAACCCAATACGTGACCTTCTAGCTGCAACCTGCAACCTAATGAAAACATGCATTTTAATATTATATTCTATTTCTTCCATATTTTGCCAATAGACGCCCATAAATATCTCAAACACAGGACCTTTAAAATAAGAAAAATTCAATACAAAGGGATAATGGCTTTTGCTGTCCTTAGATTCACCTGACCAGTGCACTTTATGAAAAGAACAAGCGTTTAATATTTTTTATACTTAGTGAATAATTTAGTTTCCTGTAGAAAACCTGATATAATCCTTTTAGCCTTAATTGTGTTGCCAAAAAGCATTAAGGCTGCATCAGCATGGAGGGATGGATGCTCCAGGGTGAACCTCTGTTTCACCTCATTCGGGGGAATCTTGAGTCCGAACATGTGGATACACGGTGACTCTTGAGTGCATGTGGCAGTGAAGTGTCAAATAAATCCACTCACAGCTAATCTGGCCCAAGTTCAGCTACAAGCAAAGAGGTTTCCAGCCAGAATATGGTTGTCGTTTTTGTCCAATTGCCGTTTTCTTCAACTCTGGCCAGTGTGGATATCACTCCTCTCTTAGAAGAAATCAGTGTGACGAACCAAAGCTTTGATTTCACAACCGCTCCCTTTTACCATTTCATAGGAAATCTGTCTGTCCAAAGAATATATGCTCATCCAATTCAGGACAAAAAAGGGCTTTCATCATTGTTTCCATTATCAGAGCACATTATGAAGACAGGCTTTCATCTGAGCACTAAATCAAGATGCTGAAATTGTGAGAGTAGTGTCTGCGCCGGTGTGAAACTGTGATTAAGGATGTGATGAGATGAAAGTTTGCCTTTTTTTTTGGGCCCAGAGAGAGGAAGGGCGAAGAAAGAAAGGATAAAAGGGAATGTAGAATGAGATGAGGAGAGGGAGGAAGAAAACAGCAAAGCTGAGAATAAAATGCAAAAAAAGGAGAGGAGGAAAGTTGACAGGACATGGGAAAAGGAAGGACAACAGGAAGATTGGAATGGGAGAGATGGATGGATGAAAAGGACTTTAATGGAACAGGGGACAACAAAAAGAGCTTAAAGGGCAGGAAACATTCAGAAATGGCAAAGGAAGGGCAGGATAAACATGACCAGAAGTGTAGGTGAAGGGCAAAAGGAAGAGATATGAAGGAGGGAAGTGAGAAATGATTGAGGAGAACAAAAAGCTGCAAACCAAAAGGGAAAGAGGGAGCGACTGTGCAGGAGACAGTGTGAGAATGTAACCAGAGAGGAGATGTGAGAGTGAAAGTTGGCCGTTTCCCAGCTCAGCACGCTTCCATAATTAAAACCAGCCACTCCTCCAGTCCTGAAACAATGCTGAGTCTCCACTTTTAGCATGCCAAAGGGTGGGAGACATGTTCCCGGTCCAGTCTGTTCTCAGGGATCACCGCACAGTGATTGAGCTGTTTAGACAGGGTATCTCTCACACACTCACACACTTAGTCAGTACATGGGGAACACAGAGACATGCATAATTACTGTATACATTACAACAAACGTTAAAATTAATGGTAATGTAAAACTTAGGGCTGCAACGCCTATAAAATGTCATAAAATGGTGAAAATGTTCATCCTATTTTCTCAAAGTCCAAGGTGATGTTTAAATATCTTTTTTTTCAGCCCAAAACCAAAAGACATTCAGTTTAATATCATAATAAATGGATAAAAGTGGGGAAGCTACATACTTGAGAGTCTGAAAACAGCATTTCCTACCATTTTTGCATGAAAAATTACTTAAATCATTACTCAGTTATCAAAATAGTTTAATTCTTTTTGTGAGATTTACTAGCCTCACATGGCATGTTTGTTGCCACGGGCAAGCGGGCAGTTGAACCCTGGTGTTGCATCCACAAGTTTCAAAATTAGTTCATCAACATGGACGTCAATTTGAAACACACATTTTTTCTCATTTGATCCATTTAGGCAATAGATTAATCCAGATTAATTGATAATCCACATGATCACTAGTTGCAGCTCAATCAGTCCACTGTAGGTTTTATTTTAGTTAGACATGTGTTTTGCACAGGCCTTTTAGTTTAACAAAATATTTTTTTCAAATGTCAAACTAGGGCTGAACAATTAATCAAATTATTGTCAAAATCACATATTGCCTAAAGCAGTATCAAAATTGCAGGAGCTGGATTTTTTGTTTCATAATATAGGATTTTCAGTGAAGCACTGTGGTTCTACAGATATTCCCCTGCAAATCCTGTTCATGCTTGCTTGGTACAGAATCCAGCAAAAATCCCATCATAATTATCACAGTTTTTTATTTCAATGTAAATCAAATGCAAAAATTACCATTCCTAAAACTGTGAATCATCGCATTCACTGTCAGAATGACTGCAATATGATTTTTTTGCATGTAAATGCATCTTGTGTTTCTACTTAAAAGTTTAAAATTGTATTAGTACAAATGAGCTTTCTGAATTTCTTTCTTAAATGTTTTGCTTCTGTAGCCTTCAGAGTGGGGATGTTAGAACTAAGACTGACAGAGTAAATTGTAACAAAGGGTTTTCACTTTCACCAAAACACGCTCTCAAAGTGAACTAAGACATCACGCAGAATCTTCATGTGACGACTGTAGAACACCGATCCACATGTTCTCACCACAGCATCAGCTGTTCTCCTCCAGATTATCAGAGGACACAGCCTGTGAGACCTGCAGACAGAGACTCATTGTGCAAATGCTGTTTAAGGGTAACTGTGTGGTTTGATCCCAATCTGAAGTCCAAAATGATCCACGTGAGTGAGGCAACTTGACATTCAGGTGTTCAGCGTGTTAAATTCACAGCAGTTGTCATGAAGTGTAGTGAAGTTAGTTTACATGGCGACATTTTCATCATTTTCTACACCACACAAGTAGAAATTACTTTTATTAATGGTGTAAGTTAAACAAAATGAAAAATGTTGATTCTAAAAGATGCAAACAATCTCTTTCTATTATGTTGTTGTATGTAATGGTGGCATAATGTGCCAGATATTTTAATCCTGCCACATTTCCCACAAGTCAAACAATGCTTGTGAGTCTACCCAAGCATGCAAACTGAAATGTCTGCGGTCAGTTGTAAATATTGATCTTAATGATGAATGTCAGCACCAGTTAGCTGCTAATGGGAGACTGGGAGATCTTAAATAAATGTATAAGTTTGTAACATGTCTCACTAAGGATTCTGTTTTTTTGGCGATCACAGTTGGTTAAGCACTGATTGTATTTTTAGTCTCTGCAGACCGTGTACAGTTATTGATCGTCTCTTTTCTTTCAGTGGTTCCCCACAAACTGTTGGTTCAGTCATACTGCTCTGTCAACAGAACAATGTGTCACACTGGTGTATGTTGCAGCCAATTTAAATCTAGTGTCTCTCACATGTGGGAAAGGTTTATAAAGATGAAAGTTGCTTTCCTGAAAGCATCTCGCAAGCTGCTGTGCATAACAGCACTGTGCATCTCCCAGAGGATGCAGATTTATCAACATATCATTGGTACTGTTCTGACTCATTAAGCAGAAAAATGCTAAAAAGGAACAACACACCGCATTCACTTTTTGCACCTTTTCCCAGTTGTGTTCCAGGATATGCTGGAATCACACTCAGACTGTTAAAACCTACTGTTTCTCATTGCTGTTTTCGGCCTTTACTGTAGATACTGTTGCAACCCACTAATTTCAGATGCATCACCAGTCGTTTTGTTCTGGAACTGGGACTGCAACTAACAACTGATAGTTGAGTAGTCATTAATTATTGAAAGAGTTAAATGGGCAAGTTGCTAAAAAAAAAACAACTTGAATTTTTTCACCTGAGTTTGTGAGCGACAGAGACACAAAACAAAGGAAGGGAAGGAACGGGAAGATGGTTCACTCACTACTTCTATCAGCTCCGGAAAAATGATGCTGAGTTCAGCTCCACAAGGTTTAAAACATGCACAATGACATAACCAACATATTGTCAACAATTAAATTTGTTTGGCAACAAATTCTGTCATCAATTTTTGTCAACTTTGTCAACAAATTGTTGTACCCCTGGTCATGAGAGTGGTGTTGGAGTGATGTGAAGTCAGAACAGAATGTAGCCACAGATACAACACATATCACTTTTGTATGTTGTATTAACCATTCAGCCAGATTTTTAATTTTCAAGTGACCAAAACATAACAGATCTTTACCACATCCTTTTGTCTGAATATAGAGCCAGTCCTCAGGTAAACAGATATTTACTTGTACACATGCTTATAAGGCCCTTTCATACATTTATGAACTCTTGCATCCACACACTACCGCTCAGATCATCCAACCAAGGTCTCTTATTTCTAACCTGCAATGTCTACAAATCCAAGGGCGATTGTGCCTTTGCTTTTAGGGCCCCTGAGTCTGTAAACAGCTTTGAGAAAACTTATCAAAAAACATTTTTACTGACTTGCCTTCCCTGGAATGGGACTGTAATTTATTTTTCCTTATATTGCTATTGGTTTGTTGTTTATTTTTCTGCATGTATATCACGACCAAGACCCAGTAACTTTGTTTTCAAAGGTGCTATATAAATAAATTTTTACTTACTTACATCAAACAGATGTTACTTCTCACATGGTGCAAAGACATGCAGCATCTACATGAACTCTTGGTATCACTTTACATTTAATCGTAGGGCACTTCAGTTTTGATTTGGTAATTACTGCTATTCAACAGGCGTACGATGCTGCTGTTCATCTGTGGGTGGGCGAATGTGATTGACTGCATCTGTTACTGTTGTCAGTGTGTGAGTATTGTCTTATCTTTGGCTTTGGTTTTATTCTGTTTTAACACTGTTTTTTCTTCGTGCTCTCTCTCTACAGTTTTGGCAAGCAGCTGGGGGGCAGACGAGGCTGTGAATGCATCACATTGGAGCCGTCAGAAATGATTGTGGTGAGTAGACACACTGCCTCCCCCCTTTGTCTCTCCCCCAAGCACCTCCCTTTTTATCCTCCCGCCTCCCCCATCTCTGTCCTTTGATATCTTTCCTATTTTTTCCATCTTTATTTGATGTCTGTCATCTTTTTTTCCCCATGTACTGTTCTCTTGTTCATCCCCTTTCTCCCTTTCTTTCATCTCTCTTCCTCTTCCTCCCTGTCTCCCCCATCTCTGTTTCTCTCCTCTGTGCCCTTCCCCCTCGCTCTGTATGCACTGTGTCTCTGTCCTCAAATTCAAATTCAAATGAACTTCATTGGCAGGAAGTTTTTCCAAACCATTTGCCATCAAAAACATAAATTACCTAATGTAGTAATGTTCAAGCCCAGGAACATAAAGCAAATAAAATCTAAGTACTCCAGTGGAATTAGACATGATATACTGTATATTCATATACCATACTGATCCAAACATAAGATGATCTTTTTTACATTGTAATTCCATTTGAAAAGTGGGGATCTGAGGACTATAAAACTGTGTATTCCCAACAGCAAATATTCTTTTTGAGATAGTTCCTAGGTGTTCTGGTAGCATAACAGTTGAGATGCATACCATGTGACTGCAGCCATGCGCCTCTCTTTCTCTCCATGTTTCAGTCAACAGTTATCTATAAATACATGCAAAAATATGACTTAAAAAAAAAGAAATAAACACCAGCTCCCACAGATTATGCTGCACTGTGGGTTGTTTGTAGGATGGCAACTTTTTTCCAGTCTGTTTTTTATTGTGTCTTTTAAAGTTAGTCAGTCCTAAAAGTGATTAGAGGGTTTACTCACCTAGTATGAGTATTAACCACGGTTATACAAACCAAATATTGTCACACACAAACAGACTTCTTGTCTTTGTCACTTTGAGAGTGAAATGCTCCCAGAATTTATCCATTTTCCTATGGTTTGCTTACCTGCTTCTTTTGCGCTTGTGCACCTCTCAACAGAGATGGGAAGGAACGGGAAAAGATGGCTCACTCGCTACTCCCATCAGCACTTAAAAAATTATGTTTCATTCAGTTCCACGGCATTAAAAACGTGCAATGTCATAACCAACAAATTGTCAACAATTAAATTTGTTGGCAATTCATTTTGTCAAAGATTGTTGTTGACTCCATTTGTTATTTGTTTTTGTGTCACAGGTACAATTTTCTGATGAGTTGAAATGAGTCAAAAGCATATCTCTATCTTTTTTTTTTTTTTTTTTTGCTGCATTCAGAAAAGGGAATTTCAGTTTAGCCAGCAGGATCTGTAACAGCTCATCCTGAGTGTAAAGGAACCCACTTTCTTAGTCATAGTAGTGTCATTTCATATCAGGTCTAAAACTTTACTCTTGCAGTGTAGTTTTCCCCGAGCACCAGTGCAGACTGTACATCTGTATTACTGGTCAAACTGTTTCTTAAATTTAGGAGACTATTTGAACGTACCCTTTTCGCTTGCGCCATAATTTGCATATACAAATGTAATGTCTTTCTGTCTGCCTCCACAAGGTTGCAGTGCTTACAAAGTCTCTTTCTTGTCTCCTCCCTAAATGTCCTTCCTGCTCTGCTGTCTTTCCTCTCCTGAGTCTCCATGTCTAAGGGACTAGAGGGATCAGGTGGGATATGATGGGATAAGCAGTGAGGTTTTACAGAAAAAACGGCAGGTAGCACCAGTTCCACCAGGGATATAAAACCCTGAACAGATTTGACCTTGTGACTTTTACTTCTCCACTATCCTTGACCTCTAACAGTGAGGTCAAAGGACACCCAGGTGTCACAGGAAATCCCCCTGTAACGTTTTTGTGCAGAATTACCTCATCTGAGATTTCTGTTGCTATGATTGTACAGAATTACATAAACTGTCATTACTGTAGCCAAGGGAACCATGATGAAACCTTATCATCCTTTGACAGACTGTTAACTCTGTTCACTTAAAAGTGAGGCAATAATGGGCAAGATTTAAATGTGAATTAATGTCAGTTTTACCACTCTGTCACTTCGTGTTATAACACAATAATGATTTAACCAGTTTTGCACTGAAAGTATTTATATTTAGTGCTTCAGGCAGTTTTTTTTACCGGGAGAAATCCCCTGATTTACAGGAAGTCATGTTTCCTCTGCAGCTGAAAAGAAGAAAAATAGAGGCTCTTATGCAGAAACCGAAATTATTTTTTTTTCGTTTACTGCTGAATGTATTAAATAACTATCATTCAGGTTTAGTTGATACAGTTAATAACATTGGAATATCAACGCAGTTGAAACAGTCAAAAAGTTCATTTCACAGAGAACAGTATGGTGAGTTATGTGTTACGTTGTGTGTAATATCTTAACCCTTCAGTTTTTTGTACAGATTAAACAAACCAGATTCATGTTAATGAGTGAGCTTTAGAGGCATTGTCAGGTAGTTTTTGTTAACTTTTGACAGAGCCAGGCTATCCGTTTCCCTCTGTTTCCAGTCTTTGTGCTAAGCTAAATTGACTGGCTGCTGGCAGTAGATTTGTATTTTAGTGTGTAGACATGATAGTGGTCTTGATCCTCTCATGTAAATCTCACCAATAAAGCAAAAAAGTGTGTCTCCCAAACTGACGTTTTCTTTAACATCACATGTATAAACTTGGCAGTGAAAATGTGTTTTAAAACATTTATATCAATAATTAGTTATTTGGTGATTGATTGCAATACAGTGACAATTATTCTTAAATAATGCAGCAACACTACATTTAACCAGATAGTCGCAAGAAACAAAGAGCTGCAGCAACTTAACTCAGGAACTAAAAGATCCTTTAGCTCATTGCATAACTACTGCACATAAAGAACTCTGACTGTTGGATAAATTAGATTGATGACAGAGCTGTGACACAGAGTCACCATGATATTAATGCTATTTGTCTGTGATGTCTAAAAACTGTAGATGTTGTGAGGCAGATGTGCAGAAGAAAAAAGGAACTAGGCTTTGCTTTAGCATCAGTAAAATTTACAGAAATGTCAGCGCCTGCTTTCTGTGTCATGCTGCAGTTAGGGCTTGTGTGCTTTTGCTGTGCTTGTGTTGCCCTGCCGGTGACATTCAGAGCCGCAAACTCCACCCCAATCGTTCCATCAGGGCATAAATTTCCCAGAACGTTCCTGCAATGAAAACGGGTTATAATAGTGAGGTGCCCTTTCAGCAAGGCACTTAATCCCAAACTGCCCCTGTGGGTCCGTTCAGAAGCTATTGCTACAGTAAAAGGGAGTGGTGGAAGTGATGATCTTCTAGGTATGACTGTGTGATACTGTGTTAGTGTGAAGTTGCAGGAAAAGAGCCAAAGAGCTCAGTTGACTCAGTTGCTAAGGGGGCAAAGGATGAAATCAGTCTGAAACAAGACAAGTGGGTGCAGTTGATTTGAATTAAATTTTCTTTGGTTTCGTATTAAACTGTCCACTGTGTGTGTCATCGTTGAAGAGTAGAGAGAGATGCTGGCAGTGATGGAGGGGGGTCAGAGGAGAGGAGCGAGCACTAGAGAGAGACAAAGTGGATCATCTGATCAGAGCCTGAAGGAGAACATGAGGTGCTTTTCTGTGTCTGCACACACAGACATGTCTGTATTCATTTTCATGTATTTGCATTTTTGTCTGAGAACAAGGAAATGAGTCTATGTTATAATATTGCTGTTAATACCCAATCATATCCTCGTCTTGTCCACCTTTAATGGTCTGTAATGCTTCTACCAGCTGCAGCACAGCAGGACAGGGTGGGATCAGAAGTACCCGACTCACAGGAAGTAAATAACAAAGAAATACAGTTGGCTAAAGCAGGGGCTGCCAAACTATAGAGCAAGAGTCTGAGGTGTATGGATGTAAAGTACGCTGTGTTGTAACATAGTCAGGTGAAGATGACATCCTTGAAATTGGCAGATTATGACTACCTCATCTAAATTTAGACAACTTTGTGTTGCACACAGAACTGAGCAAAAAAAGATATTCCAGTTGTCAAAAGCATAAGTCTCAAACACCCTGTAGTTATTACACTGCTGGACTTGTTTCTCCTATGAGGATTTGACAGCGTGTCTCTGTCTAAGACTAATGGGAGGTGTTGTTCACTGCTACAAGGTAACAGTTTTATTATTGTATTATTGTAGAGTTACCCACTTAGCTTAGAATATGGACAGAAAACCCCAAACATTTCAGCTTTTTAGAAAGGCCAATGAAAGAAGGCCTTTTTGAGAAATGACACTGTATTTCAGAGACTCGTACAACACGTTCTAGCTTTGTTTCAAATTTATAATATAAAATTTTATGCCCTCAATGTTGTGTTAATATCTCCCCCGTGGGATTGAAGATAGATTAAAAATTCCAGTATATGTCAGCAGTTTTATGTTCAGCTTTCTTACAAATTCCCGTCTCTCACTCTATTGAAAATGTGACAGTATGCAACGGAGGGAGCTTACATTTCTACTAGTGAAGTCATACAAAGTCTGTTCATAGTGGGGTTAAAAATGCAATCCATTCTTTCCAAATTTGGTAGAATTTGTCTTTTTTGATCCCCCGGAATATGTCAACTTTTCCATTTTAAATTTTTTCCAAAATTATACCACACTAATCTTCCACTGTAGGCGGTATTGGATTCAGCCACTTTATAGTGATTGATTTTCTTCTACTTGCTGTCAAAAGGGCCTGCAGCAGCTTTATATCCATCCTATATTTCAAAAACTAAACATGGCCCAGATAAATAGTCTTCAAGTTCAGGGGTATGTGACTCTTTGGAATGTAATTCCAATATAAACTCAGTCTGGGACGATCCTAGAATATATGGAAAAGATTTGCCTCGATTGAGACACATTTTCTCCAGCACATCAAACTTGGATTCTCTTTTTTCCTGCTGTGGGGTCTTATAATATGTTTCCAGTAGTATTCTCTGCAATCCATGGAGTTAGTTGAGGACAATTGGGAAATTCCCCTCCAAGAAGTTGCTATTCTTGCTTCTTTTCCCCACTTTTTTTTTGAATGTATGCAGTGATTTTAGCATAAAAGAGAGGATCATAGAATCTAGACATGAACTTATTTGGAGTTAAACTGAAGGCTCATTTCAGGGTTTTTATAAAACTTAGATTCTGCTATTGATTCATCTGTACTCAGAGGTATCTAAAAAAGTCATTCTGCTTTAGGCCATGTTTGTCAATGTTCTTCCTTTTCAAGGCTGCAGAGTGATTTCACTCTGCAGTTTCATCTCATTGAGGGCTGTTTGTGTCTTTGTGAGTGGTTGATGCAAGCAGATGAGTTTTGTGTATCAATCTTCAAGATGTTTAGATAAAATAAAGCCCCGCTTTTGCTGCAGTCATTCAACCTACACCCAGTGAATGAAAGATTTGAAATTTGCTGTCAAAGGTGACAATCCTGGGAGAATCTTTGTGACATAGAGTAGTTGATAAATGTTAGGCAGCAGAATAAATAGAAAAACTGGGTTGTCAGCCTCAATAGTAATAGCTCAATAGACAAAGAAACAGTACCATATCTTTTCCCAAATACACCCAAAAAGGCACCATACCGCTGTTTGAGTGACGAATGATTTCTCAGCAGTGAGTGCCTATAATCAAGGAAGCTTTCAGGAATTAAAAATGGAGGAATTCTTGGATAGCCACTGTAACAATGAGGACTAAAATGACAAGGAAACTTGTCAGGAACACAAATAAACATGAATGTGCTGGCACACACACACACATAGACACACACACACACACACACACTCACACACAGACGCACGCACGCACGAACACGCACACACACAAACACACATATATCCAGATAAATGCATAAACACAGGAGCAGAGGGACTGTGGTCTAGTCACACTGCATTGCAGCCAATCAGCTAATTAGGGCCATGGGAATAGTAGAGGGACTGTAATTTGTGGCTGTCGTCATGACTCTGGTCACAGGATGGACAGGAGTGACATTCACAGACTGACAGGGTGGGGTTGTTTGTGTGTGTGTGTGTGTGTGTGTGTGTGTGTGGGAATGGAGGCGAATGAAAGGCAGTGGGAAGAGGGGAGTGAGAAATGAATGAATAGAGTAAAAAAAAAAAAAGCTAAATTGGAGGCAGTTAGACAGAGAGGAATATAAACTGACAGATGAGTAGATGTTAGTCACACACAGTTATTTAAATGGATAGAGGAAGCAGGAAATACGGTCACATTATCTCCATGATGGTCCGTCAGAAACATAAAGGCGGGACTTCTCAGTGACCGGTCATGGGATAGATGGGTGTTTTATTCAGTCAAGCAGCCAGAGACGCACAAACAGAGCAAGACAGAAAGATGGTTGTATGGTCACGGGATAGACATGAAAGTCTGGTATATTCCTAACCTTCCCCTGCAGAATTTCGGGTGCACTACCTTCAGGCTGTCTGTCCCAGGAGGCTTGTTAAAGCGAGATGAGAGGACATTTTTTGCTGCGGGAAGGGACACATCAATACCAATAGCGGCCAGTTTTACAACTATTATTTGTTATTTTATAGCTGAACTATCCCTCATGTGGTTGTTTCAGAGTCCATTACAGCTAAACAATCCACGATGCAGTAGTTATTCTGTATATTACAGCAGATCTCCCTCACATAAGGTTGTTTCGACCCATGGCGGTTATTGAGCCTCACTTCAGCAGTGACAGAAAATCTTTGGGTCCATCTTCCCTCTTATGTTTTATTTTAAAGCTGCTGTCTGATCGATTTGTGAGACTGTCCTCAATCAAACAGCTCTGTGATGTTTGCCTTTGAGAAATATAATCCTAGTCGTTTCACGGTTTTTAGGTATCATGGGAGTTATAGTGTGTGTTACATGTGGGAGTATGGGAAGGCAGACAGCCCAAATTTCAGTCCTATCAGCTGCTCATAGTCTTCCACCACCCTCACAACACAAGGGCAGGAACACAGTAGAGTCATATGTCCTCATAACTCTTTGTGGCTGATCATGGGTCTGTATAATTCACATGACTGAACTGCTGGGGGAAAATCCCTTATTTGGAGTAGCGCACTATGATGAAATTACACTCATTACAGCATTGTAAGTTCAAAGGAAGGGGAACTGTACATCTTTTATAACATATAACTGTCAATCTAACCACGTAGAATAATAGAATTATAATAACTGTAAAACAAATCTATATATAACTTCTTATATAATTAGACTCGGTGGAAAAATGTAGCTGAAGAGTAAGAGAAGACAATAGAATAGATCAAGATAAGGGCCAAGAAAGTGAAGCTTAGTAAATGAGAAGGAAAGAAGAGTGACAAGAAGATGGAATTTAAAAATGTTGCAAGACCAGTAGATGGATTCTATGAATTTCTTTCCTCTCCTGACACACTGACAAAAATGGAAGGCTGAGCAACATGCAGTGATACTCTGAACAGGTTGACACAAAGGGGTGTGCTTGTTAAAAGGCAGCAAAGCAACCATTCAGTATTCTGAAAACAAGTAAGGATCATAATCACTGCTGAAACTAACAGCTGACCACAAATCCTTACACTGCTTCCTAACTTGAAGCAATGAGATGGAGCGATCAGATCAGTTCTAATTTGGATGTCCTAACCTGTTCTGTGTGTTAGCAAACAAGCTAAACGACATGGTGCTTGTTTGAAAAAACACTCACTCACACTGGTTATAATTTTGCCAAGGTTTGCACACTTTCTTTACAAAGCTAAGAAGTGGTGCCTCTTATATGATCCACAGCACATTGTTATATAGAGATATCTTCAAAAAGGACAAAGTTTTGAAGGAAATCGGGGAGCTGTTGGAGTAAACTATCCTCCAACTATACAGAAACAAGGCTGACTCAAAAAAATTATATTGATTATGAATAAATAACTTATTCATTTGCAAAGAGCGAAAACACAAGCACACTGCTGCAACATGACTTGTGGAATAACTGGTTAATTTTCCACGCTCTATAGGCTCAACTTTGGTCACTCTCTGTGTGTCGGGAAGCAGTATGAAGCATGACCTGGTGGTCAAGCGAGAAGGCTGACATATGGTTAATGTAATACAGAATTTGCATGTTGTGGATCCCAATAATGATGGCAGCAGATAGGTGAATTGATAGATCAATGGACAGACACACAGGGGCAACAAACCATCAGAGAAAATCTTACAGGATTAAATTAATCAACAGATGCATACAGTAGAGTTTGATTAAAAGGAAATTGCATTTGTCCATATCTAAAACTGTTTACAGGTGTTGGGGAGTAGACTGATGAGGTATCAATTATCAAAATCTGATGCATTACTCCAAGTGATGTTGCTTAAGTCACTGTCAGTTGGGGCTGAACTTTTTTCATACTGTATGCATTTGATTTTCAAATCTGATCTTCAAGACAGACTGTCCACACTGTTATTTGGGAGTGATCAGACTGGATTTGTGTGTCATTATGGTAACAGCGTTGACTGATAACACATCTTCTGGGTTTGATATCATCATTGCGTGTCACATTACGAATGACACAAAAGAGACTTTGAAATCCGATTTAAGCTTCCAGAGCCTCCAAATGAGGCTTAGGCTTTCCAAAATTCAAGATATACTAAAAATTGGAAAAAAGGCCTAAAAGCTTGAAAATGAAGAAAATCTAGAATTAGAAAAAAGTGAGCTTCTGTAGCTTGCTCCTCATCTTTGCTTGAGGCTAACAGCTTGTGGCTATGTTAGCAACCACTAGCATAACACACCTGAAACTGCAACCAAACTGTCAGTGATTGACTTGCATTGTGGGTAACGTAGACACCAGGCATGCACAAGGAAGAAGACTGTGTGGAATAAAAAGATAACATCCCGTCTTCTGCTGCATCGAGTGATACTTTAACAAAAAACAAAAAACTGTCCATCATGAGTTTGACATTGTTACAAAAGTGCATTATTTAATAGGCGCAATACTATTATAACAGACGTGTTCTGGAAGAAAACAGTACTGAAGAAAAGAAAATAACAATGTGAGGTAGAGTTGTAATATATAGTTGACAGTTTTCTGCTCTATCTAGCACAAAACTAATATTCAAACTATCAATCATAAAACATTCAGTTGTAAGGAAACAAAAACAAAACATAAGAAAATAAAAGACAAGTTCAATCAAGATTTTAAAAAATAAATAAAACCAAGTGACTTACAGAATTGCAGCAAAGCATGATCTCTTAAGGTTGTTTAACATAGTTTGAATGTTTCTTAGATAACGTCATTACTGACATAATAAGGCCATTGACTTACTTAACATGAAGCAATGCAGAAAGAAAACAAATTCCTCCTTCAACAACAGACCGGCAGAAAAAACCTACGGGGAATGAATTGTATGGCCGGAATCTGTGTGCTGTGCTGTTTTTTTCTGCCTGGCGAGGATATTTGTGTATTTACGGTTTCCTGGAGGAAACTCGGGTCTGAGTGTGTTCTCTGTGCTCGTGTCAGACAGCGAGAGGGAGCGAGCCTGTAAGCATGTGAGTAACTCTGTCAGTATGCAACGTGTTGAGCAGCTGAACTCTGTTCTGAACTTTCCTGCCATCAGAAGAGGACAACTCTCGCCAGATCTGAGACACAAAGAGGGACAATTGTTGGCTTCTTCATTTAATTTGTTTCTTTTCTTCCTTTTTGTTCTGGAGTTTTTCCTCAAAGGATATAATGTTGCGGGATCCCTCAGGATTTTGGACCTTTTCGTAAAGTTTTGGATTCAACACTTCTGTTCTCTTGCTGTTTGGAAGCGTTGTTTAGACGTGTTTCCCTTCTAGTTTTTTCTCCCCTCCTGTGGTATTTCCTGCTTTTATGTGTTGTTCTGATCGTGTCCTTGTGTCCTGATGAGTGTGCTCCGTTGGCACCGGCTCTCTGCGCTCTGGAAGAGCTGGATGTTCAACCAGGAGCCAGCAGAAGAGCATAGCCAGATCTCAGAAGCTCCAGGACATGAAGAAGAGCCACGCGCGAAGGAAGGGAACACATGCAAGGAACATAACTCAGACTTTCAGAACTTACAGACCCAAAACTTGGATTATACGCACCAGAACTTGGAATTTACAAATCTAAACTCGGTTCCTAAGACCCAAAAGTCCGAACTACTGAGACGCAGCACTTCTGAGCCGTGTTCTCACTCTTCCAGTTGTTCCCACACACCTGGAGGCTGTGGGTGCGGATCCCGTAGAAGCTGTTATTCTGAGGAGGGTGTTGACTGTGTGTTGCAGGTGGATAACGGCAGCGAGGGGGACGACGGTTTTCTGCAGAGAGAGGGATCGCAGCGGAGGTCCAGACGGCGCTTCAGGAGGGTCAACCCCAGGGGAGAGCGGGAACTCATCACAGACGGCCAAGATCCTGCCGGCTACAACACCGTAAGAGTAACCACATTACTATCATACTAGCAGAAGATGACGCAAAACCCCTTTTTATTATCAGTATGTTAAATGCAGTTATGGAAGGGGTTGTGAGAAGTTGAGGTACAGTTGTTTCACCTGACAGTGAACAGTTTGCGCTGCATGTTTACTTTTAAAGCAATGTGAAACAGTGGGCAAGTTCCATAGTATGAAAGTATCCAAACACAGTTACACGTTGTGCTCTCTAACATTTGATTTCTTTACCATTTGAGTTTGCTAGCAGGGAAATGGCACCTGATGTTGTTTTGACAGGCAGAGCAATTTGTTGAATAAGGAAAGAGAAAAAACATGAAAATGAAGAAAAGAAGTGTTTTGTATCTTATTTTTTTATGATAAATCAGTTGATAAATCATCAGCATTTTTAACTATCAGTTAATGAAAATGCACAACATTTGCAACTCTAGTAGCTGTTTATTTTGGTTATTATTGACATTTTTGCTTGAAAAATGACTGAAACAATGAATCTATTATCACTGTTATCAAAATAGTTGGCAATTAATCTTTGGATCAGCTAATCTTACTCATTGCAGCTCTAAACTTATCCAAACACTTTCTGTCCCTTAACATTAGATTTTTTTAATGAACTTGCACAGCTGGTGTGAAACTCATCAGTGAATCAGAGAATTTTGACAATTTTTCTTATAAAACTCAAAGACTCGAAATGGTTAACTTATTAACAAGATAGCTGGGGGATAGTTATTTAATTTAATAAATTGGCGCAGCTATAAATAATATGATAAAGAAGATACTAGTGGAAAAATGAAACAGGCTTTTTGATAGTTCGATACTTTGAGCGCTGACAGAGAGGATAAATGGCTTAATGTCATAATGTCACATTATAATGCCACCTACAGTTGTGATAAAAAAAAAAAAATAGAGAGGGAATCCTGTACGGAGAAACAAACTGTCTTTCTGAAGGCCGCTTGATACTGTGGCAGGACTTTTGCCTGAGTTTTCTTAAACAAAGTCTGAAGAAACATTGGAACTGAGTGTGTGAGTGTGTGTGTGTCTTTTTGAATGAGGCAGAGTTTCCCTCCCTCTGATAGGATCATGGAGGCCAACAGTGTGTCAGTTACCATTTTGACTAATCACCAGACGCCACGCTCTGTCACACATAGTCACAAAGACACACACACATACACACACACAGACACACACTTCAGCACTTAGCTCACATACACACTTTCCCCAGCTCATGCAAAGCTCCCTGGGGCGTTACAGAGGGGCTTAATGGAGAGCTTAAAGTGTCCTCTGCCGACCCTATGTGCCTCGGTAGTCTCTTGGTGATTGTTCCACTTTTTTAAATTACATTTTGTAGCCTTCAGTATCACCGAATCCCACCGTTTTCCTTTTTGTGACTGGATTTATTTTGTGAAGGCTAACCACTCTGATGTGCTAGCTACTGCACAAAGCACAAAAATGTGGAACAGTGAAAGTGTCCTTGAAACATGGAGAATTACATTAGTCTTGCATTAAATTTGAGCAAGATTGGAGGGCAGAATGAGCCACAGACGCAAAGAAAACATCCCTAATGCACTCCAAGAAATAAGGATTCCAAAAGTATTCTCTCTGAAGGGCTCAGGTTCTACCCAGAACCATTTGCTTCTGAAGAACCCTTTTTAGAAGAAATGGTTCATTGAGCGTTTGTAAGGGTTATAGATAAAAACATTGGAATATAAAATTGTTCTCAGTGGAACCACCTGAGTGTGTTCTGAGTAAAGGACCCAGAGGGTTCTCGGTAGAACTATTACACCAGGGTTCTTCTTCAGAAGCTCTCACAAGGGGGTTCTGGGTATAATCTTTCACATATTGTTTTCAGTATAACCCCATTATGTTGCGCTCAAGGTAGAACCATTTGGAAGGAGTCATAGAGTAATTTTTATCCTTTGTCCTCTGGGGACAAGCTAAAGAACCCTTCTTGGTTCTAGTTAGCCCCTGTATTTCTAACTGTACAAGAGGTCACACTGCCGTGACGTGTTATATTCTGGTCATTGTTAAGTGACTGAATGGCTCCTCAACATGCTCACTGTTCTTTAATAAATGAAAAAAAAGATCAAACGAATGTCAGTCTGGACACATTTTACTCTGAACACACACAGTTTGTTCCTTTATAACTGTGTCTTGTTTCTTTCTCTTCTCTTTTCATGTTTCTGCTGATGTCTTCAGGATTATGTCAACAACCAGGTAAGATTAAATACTTCTTTCCCCTACAGTTAGGTCCATCTCTGCTCCATCCATTTCACCTCCGCCAGGGCTTTTCTGTTGATGTGTGTGGTGTACGTGTGTGTTTGTGTGTTTTGAGTCACTCCTGGTACGGGCACCTGTTGTTTAGAAACAGCCAGTGTTGGGAAAAGTGGGTCATTTTGAGGCTGCCACACACATGCACAAGAGACTGTGGGTGGCAGATAGGAAGGGGTCTAACTGTGGAAATAAACAGATGCATGCTGGGAACATCAACCGACTTGTTAACAAATGGAGGATGGGGTGTTTTGTTTTGGCAGTTAAACCTGACGGAACAGAGACAGGTTTGAGTCAACCTTCGACAGCATCATTTTTAAGTTTTCCCTCAGATTTGGATCAGAACATTATTCCATTTGAATAAAAATGCGAATTTGATGAGTCGTGAGACATCAGAACCACTATTTCTCCAAACATTTTGTGTACTCTTTGTGGTTAAGTGACACTAAAGTAAACAGTCAGTTTCTCCACTTTGTTTACAAAGAGAGCCATCAAGAAACTCCCACATCGGGTCTGTGGCACATTCTGTTAATAGCTGAAGCAAAAGGAGAATCAAATCATTGAAGCTAAATGCTAAATCCTTGAAAACACTTTGATTTTATTATAATGCTTTCGAGGTCTGAAAAGTGCTTGCACTTTGGCATTCATAAGAAATGGTTACCTGACTTAATAGCTTGCTTCTTAGAAATAAAACAAGTCATATTTTGGCTCAGGCAGGATGTATATGATGCCAAGTCTACCTACACATTGTTTCACAATGTGTCACCCTTCTGTAGAACTTAATTTTGAAACATAATGTTGGTTGTTTATTGGCCAGAAACATTTGTTTTAATGTGAAAAAGGAGTGAAATAATCATTTTGAGAAACTGTGTATAAATATGTATTTTACCCCAGTTTTAAGGTGCTGAAAAAGCTTGAAAATGCACCTTTGAAAAGCTTGAAAAGCTTGAATTTGACTTTGGAAAAAGTGTAAGAACACTATAAACTGTCTCCATCTTTAGTTTGATATTGCCTGTATCCACGGTAACGTCATTTATTCATCTAATGTTTTGTTGTTTGTTGATAGCAGCATCTTTCTTGCTATCTTGGCCGCGGTTTTTGCTGTCACTCCTCCTTGGTTCCACACTGCAGTCACACAGCACTGAAACAGTCGTGTAGTAAAATGTGAGACTTGGGTCGCTGATCATCCTTTGATCTCTGTACGTCTGAATGTTGGCGTAGTTCAGGTTGTGCAGACTTTGAGTCTTCAAGTTCAAGGGTCGTGTCTGCTGCTGTGGAGACAGAGGTGCATTTGTCTCTCTTAAATGCTTTAGGAAATAATCGATTTATTGATTGATTGATTGTTAGGTCGATTACAGACATTCACTCTCTGTAATTAATAAACCAACAGCGCAAATAACTATTTACAGCAGCAAGATGCATTTAAAAAGTCATAAAAAAAACTCCATCCTGGGGGATTTGCCCATTGGTGATAATTTTACACAGGCTATAAATGTATAGTATTCACACACACTCATGCTCAAAGAGAACAATTTTTCTGGCAGTGGATCAGAGGATGTTGTTTAGAGGCCTTATTAAAGCATAATGACATCACTAATGCATTATCACTGCTGTGCACCAGTGTCTGGTGTCTCTCTCCGTCTCTAAATGGCTTGCCCCGAAGTAAATTAAGTTCCTGATGCTATGAATTGAGACGAGTCCCAAAAAAGTGCCGCAAAAAAAGGAAGAAAATGTTGAATCTTTTGTATGTTGAGCAGAGAATAAAGGACAGCTTCTACTTACAAATCACACCAGTGAGTCAGCTGACTGGATGCATTTTTCTTCCTTTCCAGACAAACTGCTGATTAGATCAAGCTTTATTTTATTATTTTATATCTTGCTTCTTTTATTCGCCCCGATGACTGTGGTTGTGATTGATTCCCATTGATCCAGAAACCTGACTCCGCCTCTAGCAGACCTGTGCATTCTCTCACTACCATAACAGACCACTGGGATTCACTAATGACTCAGACTCATACCACACACACACGCAGAAACAGACACAGAACAACACACGTGCACACAGACACAGTCACTTCATTAAGAGATCAGATGCCTCACTGGGTTACTGTCTTTCTCTCGCTGGACAGGCCCGGATAGATAGATGAACCCATCACCTCATTTGCCTTGCAGGGGAAACCTGCGGGAAGGGCTTTTACAGCCAGGCTACTCCGGTGCACCCCGGGATCATTAATTTAACATGATGCAGGTTCAGCCATCTGCACAGCATAGTTTAGTGTGCACGACGCTAGAATAAAATCAGCAAAGACTGATGTTGGGCTGTCTGAGTGATCCAAGTTGTGCTAGATTCAGAGTTTAATACATCAGTATTTTTAGTTTAGTTCAATTTCAGTTTATTCACTCAGACACCTCGAAGATTTGAAGAGTTTCTTCCAGTCAAACATTGTTTTTTTTTTCTCTTTGTTAGTCAGTGTGCATTACAATGACATGATAAAACAGATATAATTAAGCAAAATTGTTTTTATATTTTTATTTACCTTTCGCACTTGTTAAAAAATCCTTAGGACTGCATGTGCTGTTGGTTAATTTGTTAGAGATGTTGAAATCAGTGGTTTGTAAACAAGTTTTAGCTCTTGTTTTTTAGCTGTGTCATGGCACACAGACCAATGCAACAGCATGGCGGGCTTTAAACTTTACAAACTGAGTCTCTGAGTCACCCCAAACCACAAAACTAACTGTGATGGAAGTGGAGGAGAGTGATAGAAACGGAGCAGAGGTGACACAGTCAGCACTTCACCAGACCACGCTAGTGGAGGCCAGAGAGCAGGAGATGCTTGCTCGTTTGCTTGTGCACGATTTTGCCACAGACAGGCTCAGATTGTTATTGTAAGTGTCTGAGAACATCATGGAAAGGATTGCCACAGTGCGAGACAGTAAGATACGTTTTGTTTAACCAGAAATAGCTGTTGAATTTGCAAAACATCATCTTCAGCTTCATTCAGACTCGACAGAAACAAAATAAAACTCATCTAAAATGTCTTTCCACTGTTCCAACAAACCTACTACCGGAGGACGCACACTTAAACTTTGTCCGACTGGGTAAAAATGTTTTCACATCACAGATGACAAACAAAGGCATTAAAACAGACGTCTTACTGGTAAAACACACTCATGTATGCTCATATAGGAATCTAGTGTGGTGCACTGTAAGTATGAAAAAAAAGAGACAGTCATTGAGTATTTGTACTGGATTGCCTAATCTGATTTCACTGAACAAAATCTTAGACTATTATTGACAAAACAATTTAAAATACAAGAATGATCGTATAAGACATAGTGAAAACATGTGGAATGGGACACCCTGATAAGCTAGAGGCTTGAAAAATAGGGCCTAGACACCAAGCGAATAATATTTAAATATATGTTTACTAACAGGCTATCTAGATTTTAAAAAGCGCATGTTTTAAACTGTAGCATTTACAACCTTCACCTAAGACTAACCGATTTCCCTAACCAAAGAAACTCAAACCTGTTTCAGAGACAATCAGTAACACATTTTAGACACACAGATGTTTACATGCTGTGTGGAGCTCCCTGTGCTGTAAGTAGCTGCATTTGTCTTGAGCATGCTTGTGGAAACGTTCAGAGCATGAAGCAGCATCCTCTCTGCTGTTCTGAAGCAATCTCGTGTCGGTACACACCGGAAGCACCACGTCTCTCTTGCAAAGTCTGTGGTTAGCTAGCTTTCCTGTGTTACAAGGCAAAGCGTCTGACGTCTGCCTCTTCTGTTTTTCCCCCCCCCCTAAACACTCGAGCGTTTGTCTCCCCCTCTCTGGCTGGCCCGGGACACACGTGAGTTAAGTGTGCAAACCTGCATTAATAATGTAAAGCATCAGCCACCAATGAGCATCTAATGAAATTCCTTCAGGCAGAGGGGGAGGCAGGTGAAAGCTACTCTCAACAGGATGTCTAGAAGTACTCTGTCTTTTTAATAAAGACTTGTCCTGCTCCCCCACGTTACGTTATGCGTTTAGTCACTGATTGGAAACCTCTACACACAGGAAGCAACAAATCACATATTCACACCAAAACCGGCTCCTGAAGTGTCCCACAGACAGTTTGGGTCAACAATTAGTCATGTTTCCATCAGTATATTTTTTTAAGTATTAGAAGAGGTTGATGGAAACTGCAAAATTCTAAAGAAAAACTTCTTCAGTTTTACAAAAACATTTTTATGCTCAGTTTACGTGATTTTTGCCTTTTTCAAAAAAGTTAATGTGGTTATTGGGTGATGGAAACATCTTTTCCAAATAAGTTATGGCATAGCAAACATTTAACTCGCTTGAGTGATCAACAGTTTCTGCTCCCAAGAGGCTGTTTGCGCTGTCAGCGTCGACTGTCCCATGAAAGAATAATTAAAACTTTCCCAACTGAAAGAAAACCTCTTTCCATTTTTTTCGTAGATGACCAAAGTGACTCTTAATTTCTTCCTTTTTTTCTTCTTGTTTATTCCCTCCAGTTCAGTCGATGGAAATGCATCTAATTCAAATTATTTTTTTCTTTTTTGCGTGACATTTCAAAAGCTTGTTTTTGATGGAAACGTGGCCATCGATGGTTTAATATCCTTAATTTTATCATCTTATAGGTTTAAAAACATCTTGCAAAAGGACTGCAGTTGAAAATTAGTCAGCAGGCTAACACTGGCACATTCATGGAAAAGCTGTAAAATAAGTGAAATGAAATTTAAAAAAAAAAAAGAAGCTTTTATTCATGTCCTCTGTTACCACTACACACTGAGATGAAATTAGAAGAAGGATGCTGTGTTTTCACAGACTAGTTTAATTATTGGTTGCTCTAGCCATTAGTTGGCACTGTGGGCAGTAGTACACTGTGAGGAACAATATGATTTTAGCCAGAATTTCCAGATTTACCACATTTAATTTGTAGAAGATCTTTGATCGTATATGTTAAGATACTGCATGTCTTATATATCTTTCTTTTGCTCTGCAATATACACAATTACAGTTATGTAAGATTAAGTAAGAATATTAATTTAAACATATATGCAGTATGTCACAAGAGGAAACAGATGTATGACAAAACGTTATGTAACACTGCAAAATAGTGGCTGCAGTGGTGGGTTTGTGCTAATTTTCTAAAACCATTTGTCATGGTACTGGTCATAAGTAGGGTAGCAGCACCACTCTACTGTACAAAACAACCAAAGACCCTATATCAGCGAGTAGGAAGCCTTTCTGAAGTCTCCAGGACACTAAATGCTTCTAGCACCTTACTTCAGCTGGATCTGACCACTGGGTGGAGGATCCATCGTCCATCTGCTGAGGAAGATTATGCCAGTCAAAAGTGCCAAAATAAGTACTGAGTAGTGAAGTTGTTTTGCCAATGACTACTCAACTCAAGAGTGTAGCCACTTTTGATTGAAAACACCTTAATATTTAGGCATTTTTTTTATTCATGTACCCAGTTGTAAAAGCTTATTTTGCCTTGTATGTGTACACTTTAGCTTAATTCAGTTTTAATCTTACCTCATATAATATCAGTTTATATTTTAGTGAGCCATTACTACCAACTTTACCTCCATGATGCTGACTCTGTTGGTATCATATTAGCTTAATCTGATGAGCTTGTGCTCGTCATGCACTGTGACATTGCTCAAATTACCCTAACGTCACTGCTTACAAACAGGTTAAATCTAAGGTTGCGTTAATCATCCGATGGGGCAAGTCATACAGTAGTTGTGACTCATACAAATGCTTTGTCATGACAGTGTCAACCTGGTGTGGAGGGCAATGCAGAAAATACTCTCATTACTCATCTTTCAACCTCCCCAAAGGTTTGAATGTCATCAGGATGGGGTGATGGAAAGATTTTTGCTGTTTTTGATCAGATAATTGTAGTAAATTTGACTTGGCTTTGGAAGTTTATCTCTGCTGGCTACTTTGGCAGGTAAAATTGACTCTTTCTGAGCCTTCTTATGTTAAAAAAAAAAAAAAAGTTAGTTTAACAGCGATCGTGTCTGAGAAATCTGTAGAGCACCAGCCCCTGTAGTGGTTTGTTGAAAAAGTCAATTTCCTGTGTTGATTGTGTTGGAATGAGCTCACTGGTGTTGGTCAGTTTTATAGAGTTTTGCTTGGCATCATGTAATAACGGGGCTGTTAACATTCCCGTAATAATCCTGGCTTCATTTCTATTATCATTAGTGTGTGAGTGCATATTTTTAAATATCTGCACATGTGGTGTGCGTGTGACTGTTTCTCAGTGTTTGGGTGTGTCTGGCTTTTTTAGTACTTTTTTAAAAAAGTACTTTTCAGCTGTGTGTTTTAAACTATACTGTGTAGGTTTTATGTTCGTCTGTCTGGCTGTTCATCTTCCCTTTACTTCTGCAGAGCTTAAACACTCTGGTCTGCTTATATTTTGAAGCCCCTCGCTGCTTTAATGCATCCAGTCCTTTCCTGAGCTCATCTGGTCTCATTCTATCAGAATGCAGGTGGGGCCAGCTAAACCCCAAGGGCCTCGAGCCAGCTCTGCCACTGCTAGACCAAGCGGGGCCCCCAGGGAGAGACAGGGAGCCAGGAAGGGGTGGGGAGGAGGAGAACAAGAAAAGGCCATGAGAACAAAAATGTGTGTTTTTACTCAGAAAATGGTGCAACTATAAAAAAGGCTGTATTATTATAGCCATAAATACTATTTTATTGGATATTTGGCCGTGAAAATCATAGTTTCTAGTTTTAACGTGTGATTGTAATGTGTCTAAAAGTGTTTAATCAACTAACAGACTTGCTGACCTGTTGTTTTCAAGGAACTGCAACAACAGGAGTGGACAGACAGAGTCTCTGACAGTAATTGACATGAATAATGAAGTCAGTTTTTCACAAGAAACGTATTCTCTGGAAAACTAGAACAGGTTTCTAACAGATGCCCACAGTCGTGAGGAAATACAGCAGGATGATACAAGATCTTGGCCTAGAAAGTGAGTTGAAAGCCAGAGATTGGTATTGATTAGCAGCTTTATTAAACTGTTCAGATACATTTGGGTCATTTTTTATAGGGCAAGTGAAAAACAGCTTATTTCACTTTTTATGGTAATTATTTTGTTTATCTTGTTTACAAATATGAGACTTTTTGTTTATGCTACGGTCTGTTTCTGTTTTGTAACCTGCAAAACTGCTCATTATTACCTTCATTAGAAATTGTCAACAGACAAAAACATCAGATCTATCTAGACCAATAAGGACATTGTAACCTTCCTGAAAAGTACATGAAACAATCACAAATGCCGTATTTCTGTCCACATTATCTTTGTTCATTAGAGACGTGACCGCACTTTTTAAACTGTTTCAGCTCATTCTGCACTCTTGGTGTCTTCAGCTGTCTGTCAAGCACCCAACTCCTAATATTTGTTGTGGATGGAAACATGCATTACCAGCATTTCTTTTGCAACATTTATGGAAATTTAGTTAAAATCTGCACTAAATTTGGAAGGAAACGTGACTAATGGCTATCTTAATTATCAGTTTATCAACTAGTAAAAGATTAAAACCTTTAAAGGTACCCAGGCAGGACTAACAAAGATAAAACTGTCAGCATTCAGGTGACTCAGCAGCCACAAAAAGAAAACTGTCTTGGCAATCCCACTATATTTTGATCTCGAGTTTCAACCTTTCTCAAACGTCCTCTCCCCCTTTCCTGTTTTTCCCTTTCACTCTTCAGTGTCTAGTGAGGCAGAGATGCCGTGAGAATAACCTTTTAAAAAATCAAAGAGGAGAGGAAGGAGGCCGACAGGGAGAGGGATAGAATGAAAGAGGAAGTGGGGAAGATGAGGAGGAGTAGGAGAGGGTGGGATGACAGAATGTAAAGTCATTTTGATATGATATGTAACATAAAAATGAGTCAGGATGAAAAAGATGATGGAAGAGGTCTGGAAATGGAAAGTAATTACAATGTGTCTTTGAACACGGTGGAGAAAGACTGTCATGAAGAAGAGAAAGAGTGATAAGGAATCCAGGATTATGAAAAGATGGATCTGTACTGTAGGCGTGTGGAGCTCTGAAGGACCAGGAGTTGGTTGAGGGAGGAGAAAGGAAGGTGAAATGAAGAGTGGAAGATAATGGGGGTTGACAGGTAATGAAAAAATGGGTGGGTGTGCAGCAGAAGGGGTGTGAGGTGCAGGGATGGAGGGATGGGGCAGGAAGGTGAAGGTTGCGGGAAGGTCAGATGGGGATTTAATGGGAGGAAGGAAGGATGGGGTGAGAGAGAGGGGCAGGGTCGAGAGGGGGTTAAGACAGGAGAGTGACGGAGGGAGGTCGGAGGATGAGGTAGTGGAGGAGGGGATCTAACTAGGGTTAATCGTAGTTGAAGGTAAGATGTGACATTATTTTAACTTGCTCTGATCATCTGATGTGTGAGATTGTTTGTTACACAGAAGCATCTGAGAAGTCGCCTGGAAACTGTTTGGAAAAGCCACTTTGCCACTTGCACACAAAAAGTTTGACTTTGTGGCTCCAAACAACTCATTAAAATGCAATGAGCGTCAAGTAAAACTCAGCTTTAGAAAACACCAGCAGAAACCAGTGGATTATGTCAAAGTTGCTTCGATTTTTTTCATACTTCAGTCTGTGAGTGTAATGTGACATTATCGTCTACGTGTATCTGTTGCAAGGGAGGACAAACAAAAAATAGGAAACAGCTATAGATTAGATAACATGGCAACAACCAAAAGTGAAAACAACCAAAAAGACCAAAATATTTTTCATCCAAACAGCTGGCAAGGTCTCGTACAGTGATCATCTGCCAATCAATGACTTGTTTACTTCCTCAAATTGTGACTCAGGCTCAAAATACTCAACTCAGTCTTGCCTTCAAACAACCAACAAAACCACAGAGCTCAGTCGCCCAGCGGTGCTCCAGCCCTGCTGCTGGACTCCTGCTACATTCATCATCCATGCAATAAGCACATAAACACGTTCACAACCCTGTACCTAGTCTGAAAATGACTGACAGTTATAAAAGGTGGTATTTTTATCATGTGGTTGTATCTTTCTATGAGCTGCATGCCCATTCTTAGAATATTGTACAATATGAACAACATTTATTTCAGTCCCGATGTGCATGAGTGTGTGTAGTGTACAGTACGCTGGGCAGCGCAGTGTACCAGTGGGGCACTATCTGCGGCTGTTATTGCTGCTAATTTTAGGGATTACATCAGCAGCACTAAGATGACAACGTTGTTGAACTCCCTCTCTATATTCCTCTCTGCTTCTTCCCTCCTCCTCCTCTTACCTCTGTTTCTTCTCCTCCCAGCATCTTCCCTGCCTGCTATTTCCCTCCGTCTAACCTTCATTTTTCCTGTTTTGGGGCCTCTGCTTGATAATATTTGATATTTTTCTATGAAATATGCACAGACATGTGGATTGATGGTGTGCATTTATTATATTTTACATTCATGTTAATACATTTTCAATCTTTGGTCTATGTTTCTTGTTCTTTTGTCTCTTGTTTCTCTTAAATTGTGATTAGAAATGGTTCTTCATAAGCTTAAAGTAGAAATCTGATACATATTACTACAGTTAATCATAAAATGGCTATGATATGTCATCGGAGATTAAGGAAACATGTTCAGTTGAAATATTCCTGTTTATGTTGTAAGGAGTCATTAATCATCAGAAGTATGATGTTTTTAATCGTTAAACTGATATATCAATATGTTAATGGATCTGGCAGAGAGTCCCTGTACAGTGGAGGACTTGTCCTCGCTTGTTATTGTCAAATTACAGTGTTGCACTCTTCTTGTGCTCCTGTAGCATTTCTGCAGCCTGCCTGAGCTTCCATGGGTCTGGCGAGGAAGGGGTGAGGGGAAACAGCTCATTTAAATCATAGATCTTATATTAAATAGGAATTCAACCTATTTAGTGTACAGTCTGCGGCTCCAGTGCAAACTCAAAGCTTTTAAAATCAAAACAAAGCCTTTCCCTAATTTCCAAAATTCCCCCTCAAGAGCTGCAGTGGCAGTTTGAGCTGAAGAACAGTTGAGGATGTCTGCAGTTCATCTTGTCGACAAGGCTGTGATCAGAAACAATGAGTATTTTAACAGTGGAAATAAATGGCTGTTGTGCGTCAAAAGCAAACACAACCTATATTCTGAAGAAAAACAAAGCCTTTTCTCTTCCTCTCTTTACCTCTGCTTCACCCTGTGAAATCCTGCTAGCAGCCCTTTTCCTTCTTCTCACCCCACCCTTCTCCTTTCTCTCTATTTGTCTAAATTTTTCATTCAGGAGTCTGCTCCAGTCACTTAACTTCTTTTTTTCTCTTGCGTGCTTGTCTCTGACTCACTGTCTGCTCTTATTCGCTTTCAATATGTGTTACTCTGGTCCTGACCCTCTGTGTTGTTCCTTACTATTTAGGATGACTTACTCATCCTCCTGAAGTAGGAGGGGAAGACAAAGACAGCTCATGCGTTTGTTTATCCATCATGTGTGTCATGTTGGACACAGCGTATCAAGGCTTTTAAGGAATATGTGGGAATAACACAAAACGGTTTCATTCTGGGAGTTTCATCTACAGTTGAGGGTCAAAACATATGATTTTCACCAGTTGGCCGAGTGAATGGTTCCAGTATATTTGGGATAAATGCCTTGTATGGTTTCTTCACTGCCTCTTCAGTGGCTCTGCACTTGAATCTCTGTCTCTGTCTCTCTCTGTGTGGGACCAGTCGGAAAGGGAAGGGCTGATTTAAATGGCAGGAATTCCTGTCTTGTCCTTCAGACAGACATACACACTTACACAAACACACACAAACCCACACACACATATGATCAGATGGCTGCTGTCAGCACATTCATATAGCTGTCTCTGTGTGTGGTTTGCACGTTTGTGTACACGTTCCTGTATGTTTTTGAGCGAGCAGGACTTGCTGCTCTTTGTGTACTCGTCTACTGTACGCAGGAAACCGTCAGATTAGATCTGCCTTTGAACAGTCATACCTTCATATTTGCTAACAGGGACTTAACCATCTACTCCCTGCTGTTAGGTGACATTAAAATACCTACTGAAGGCAAGGAGTCAAGTCGTTTTTGAATAAGATTGGGTGAGTAATGTAGTAGTAGTAGTAATGATCATTTTAAAGGGGGCAGTTTACCCCAAAATACTTGAATGTAATTCTTCTCCCATAAAATTCAAGAGAAGACATCTCTGTGACCGATGTCTCCAAAACTCTGCGGCTCACACCAAAACAATCTGGATGGTTAAATAGCACGACAGACTAGACAGAGAACAGAATATGTAGTTTTGATTTTGGGGTGTACTATCACTTTAACTCATCTTCCAGGGTCAGGAATGCAAATCCACACAATCCTTTGTGTTCAGTGTAGAGTTAATGCAAGTGGCCTGAAATGCTTTGTGGTAGTTATTGATTAGGGATGTGCAATATTATCAGCATGTCATTGGTATCGGCAAATAAATGCTTTACAATCAGCTCAAGGTGTCTGCAGTGTGTGGGTTTTTTTTTGAAGTGTCTGAAACAGATATCAGAGGAGCTGTTTGTAATGATTGCTCAGCATTAGTCATGTGAGAAGGAGCCAGGTCACTTTCCTTGAACGCTACCAATTTAACTGCCCATCATAAGAGAAGTCAACCTGATCATTACAATAAATTTGTGACGAACAAAGAGAAAAAAAGTGTATTTTATGTCTGCATCTGCACACAAAATATCATGCAACACTATTATCTCCTGTTCAACACTCACTGTCAAATTATAGCCATGTTTGTTTACTTTGTTAAAAAAAACAGTACTTTGTCTACACTAATATGGATACTGTTCAGATGCTTTTTCACACAGTTTTTCCTCTAAGGTACCACCTTACTGTAAAGTCTTTGGGTTTTGAACTGTTAGTCATAAAAAGTCATAAAAAGTATTTATAATTGATATTTTTCAGATACCACACATTTAAAATGATACGATGCAAACATTCAATAGTTTCAAAAGTACTGAATCTATTAAAAAATGATGAGCTCATTCAATACACCAGTTTAGTTCAGTTTTTATTGTCCTGCCTAAAATTTGGCCTGCCGCATAGCAAAACCAGTTTTCAGTTACTTTTTCTGTACCACACTGCATACAGGTTGTTAATTAAAAAAAAAAAAAAGTTTGTCGTGGTATTAAATATCACATTTAATTGTATCAAAATTTAAAATTCTGGTAGCACCACCCAACAGAGAAACACAAGGCTTCAACAGTTCAGCACTTCTCTACGTGTTTGTGTATGTACCCACACATCTGTGTTACAGAGCTACAGGGGTTTTAGTCAGCTGACTCTTTTTAATTAGCCTGGCAGAACTGATTAGCAGTGAGCAGCCGCAACACACACACACATACAGAATGCAGTTGACCACTTTGTGCGAGCATGTGAGGGTGCACAAAACAATGTATGTGGTGTCTCAGGGGGGCAGTTGTCCCAGCAGCAGCAGGCCAAGTGACAAAAGAGAGACAGGACCTCCTCAGAAATCACTGGTCCATGTCACGCCTCACTGAGCAACACACATAAAACACACACACACACAGGATGCTATTTGTATGTCTAGTCAGTGCAAACTGTCTGATGTGAGAGTCTGTCTGTCTGTCTGACAGCTCGCCATCAGACCAGCCACATTTCCTGCCTTGTGGTGCCGGCCTGAGTTTGTAATTTTTTCCAAAAATATTTTGAAGTTCTGCACTCACTTTCTGTTTTTCACTCTCTTTATTCTCTATTTCTTCAACTTGTGTTCTCCGATTCTTGTTCTTTCATTTTTTGACTTTTCCCTCCAAGTAATTATTTTGTCTCTCGTCTCTTTTCTCTCTGCCTTTGTCCATAATCACCTGACTTCACCCGGCCAGCACATGCTCACAAACGGCCGCAATCACAAACAGACTGTTCCAGGAAGTGTTTCCTGTGTGACGTATATCCTGCTCTGTGCTTTGCAGACAGATCCCACATCACCGCTGACTGAGTTTTACAGTAAACGGTTGTCTTGGGCAAGTTATGCAGATGAGCGTGTGTTTTGACTTTTTAGGTTTGAACTGAAAATCAGGCCAGACGCTCAGGACGAGACGCTTGACTCCTCTGAACTTGCGTGTTTTGAAACTGCGTCATGATGTGCTTCTGCAGATTACACAGATCTGTTCATAATGAGTATAATACTCAGCATTTCTTGTCACAGTTTGACTTTAATTCCCATAAATCCTCCTCTCGTGTGGAAATTAATTTAGATAAACGCTTCTAAACTGTGACAATACAGTGATGTGTGGAGCTGTTTTCTTTATCTGGTATTTATTAGAGTCACACTGACGCCATTCTTTATTTGGTTTTGTCTCTTTTAATCTCTTCTCTGTTGAATGTCAGCTTTATGTTCTTGCTTCTTTGTCCGAGGTAATTTATTCTATCTGAGTTATTTTCTTTCACAGACCCACCATGTAGCCACATCTTTAACTTGCTCGGCCGGTGCCATGAAACACTTTTGATTTTGTTGATTTTGGCTGTACCTTTGGTCATTGCTTAGTCCTGTAATAACAGCCCTGTGATCCATTTGTATCCCAGGAGGAACAAGAACACAACTTAAGTTTTTCAAACACACAACTGTTTCCACCACCTGGAATTAAAACTCATCAGCAGACAGTTTGGAGACTCAAACGTCTTTAAAATAGGATGGGCTAAATGATTAATACGAAATAGAAAAAGACAAAATAGAAAGATCGGCTTTTAACGTAATTAGTGGTTATTAATTAATCAGTGTTCACTCTAAATATTTGATCAAACTATATAATTATTGTTGAATGGTAACTTTGATTTTCTGGCTGTGCAGGACGTTTCTCCCACTGCTTCTCTGATGTGTAACATCCCTCTCGCTCCTCTCCGGATATTTTAACATCTGGTGTGATGAATTAAGGGTTTATTTCAACTAAACCAGATAAAGATTGGAAAGATTGGAAAGTGTTTGTACGGTGGAAGACAAGCCAAGACATTTTTGGTGATTTTTATTTTGTTTCAGCTGAGATGATAAATTTGCTGTTTATGGTTTAAAGACATCTGACTCTTTAGGGGTCCTTATTATAATGTTAAAATAACAAATCAGCGCCTGTCAGGAACAAAAAAGAACTTTTAGTGGACTTATTTTGGAGGTTCTTAATAGGGCTGTAATGATAAATCTAGATCAGTATTTCATTTCAGTGTTAAGTGGTCGAATTTAATTGATTTGAAATGAAAATACTGATCTATATCGACAGCTTTAAGATATGCCTTTATTTTGCAATTCCCATGTCATGTCTGTGTCACAAATGTCTGGAATAATTCAGTTATAAAACTGTCGAATCATAATTTAGTTGCTTTTTGTGAGTTAAGATAAATATAACTGAACGTGCTAATGCATTGTTTGATATCAAAATCATATTTTGGCTGACTTTTTGATATCAGCAAATATCGTATTGTCGCAACACACTGTCTCCCTATTGGCTGTTAGGGGGTGGGCTTACCTGGTCAAATAGCAGATGTTAGTAAAGGGGCGTTTACACTTCCCATCCTGAAGTGCCCGTCAGGGCGACATTGCAGCCCATTTCGTGGCCTCCCTCAGCACTTTCTCTGTCAATACTGGACCAATTTCAAATTTCCTTGTCCCCTTTAGTCACTTAGACACAAACGCTTGGAAAAATAGGATTCAAATTGAAAAATACAGACGTTTTCCACTAAGACAATTGTCTGAAGTTGCTTGTTTTCTGGAGACGTGCAGGAGCTTCATAAAAGAAGCTCCAAACTTTTCAAATGTTCTCTCCGTAGTTAGCCTTTATTTATTGTTATATTTCTTTGAGAGACCGCACTGTTTGTGTGTGTGTGTGTGAGTTTGTGCATGTGTGTGTGTGTCTGTGTGTGTGTGTGTGTTTATTAAGGCTGGGGCTTTGACAGCAGAGCAAGGGAATGATGTAGTGCTGCGCACACTAGTATGCGATAGAGAAAAGACTGCAGTTAGTCCACACTACACACACACACACGCACACAGTCTCACCCAATCTTATGGACTTACTTAATTTCACCTATTTTATCTATCTGTCTGTCTGTCTGTCTGTCTATCTGTCTGTCTGTCCATCCATCTATACATCTATACATCCACAAGTCTGCACATGTACACATACATCTATCTGTCTGTTTCCCTGTCTATTTCCATCTCTCTCTCTCTCTGTCTCTCTTGTGTACATAACACTCCTCTGAAGGCAGGGCTCCATGTGCTTGCTTCTGATTGGCTGCGGAATAAAAAGATGATGTCATTCTTAGTCGGGAGGTGCGTATCTTTTCACATACACAGGCACAGAGAGAGAGACACACACACACACACACACACACACATACACACAGAGGAAAGAGGGTAGAGATCCTGGTTCACAGCAGCAAGCAGAGAGAGAGAGAGAGAGAGAGAGAGAGAATGAAAATGGTAGCATGGAAAGAGAGAAGGAGAGATGGACAGCTGATAAAAATGAAAGGAGAGGAGATCTTCAAAGAGACAACCATCGACACCAGAACAGATGCTCAGGCAGGGAAATAAAAGGAAAAGGGCTCATTCAGGCAAAAATGATGAAGGCAGAGATTGCAAAAATTGGGGACTGTTTTAAGTCAGAGAGAGCGGGGGAAAGGAAGATGGAGAGGCGGAGGGAACGAGAAGGGAGGGAGGTCAGAAAGAGAGAAAGGGAGAGGGTGAGAAAGATCCTCCCCTCTCCGAAGCGTCTGGTAATAAGAGCTCGCATCTCTCCTCTGCTGGAGGAGAATCAGCCGTCCAAACAGGCAGACAGCTCCTATTGTCTCTGCTTTCATTTCATCCTTCCTCTCTCTCATCTTTTTTATCAACACCACAAACAGAACAGGACAGGAACAGAAGAAGAAAGAAGGAAAGGAGGGCACCAAAAATAAAATATAATTATTTGATTATTTAAATCATTTAAATCTGTACAGAAGACCTATTTTATTTGAAGGCTTCACGTGTGTGCAACTTAAACTCTTTTACCTCTTCAAGAAGTGAAGCAGAACGTGCAGTTGGTGCATTAAACCAGTAAATAATTCAACTTTATACAGAAATTGTTATGACAGATGCTTTAAAAAGGGACTTCAACTCATGAAATGGTACTGAGCAACTCCCTTTTAGGTTACACGATACTTTACATTCATGTAAAGTTTTTTTTTAAGTGTCAGATTGCATGAGTTTGATAAATTGCACATCAGTTCTGGATCTCTTTCTCTTTTTTAGTTCATTTTAGAGGAAAAAGATAGAAATTGAATATACGAATTTCATATTCTGCTGTAATTCTTGAGATAAATACCTTTTTTCCCCGAGAGAAAATGTGTATTTGTAGCCTCTAGGTGTTCTCCAATAATTCATGAAGTAAAAGCTGGAAGAGGAAAATAAAAATCATTGTTTCAGGTCACAGTTTTACTATTTATTCCTGCTGAGTTTCTGCTTCATTTGCTCTCATTAAAGGGGTTGTGATTCCCATTAAGTATTGATTTAGTGATTTTGGAAAACTTTTAGTTGTCAAGGTTAAAGACAACCCATGTTTAAATAATGATCAAAACAATGTTTCCTACGAATAACATTTGTATATTACCGAATTGTTCTCATAATTACATTGTAGTGACAGCATTATTCCTGCCTGCATTATGTTCAGAGGAGTTTGTTTGAGTAAATGAAACATTAATATAACATGCTGGAGTTGGAAGGATTTGTTTGGGGTGTGTGAAGGACTTACAGGACTGTGAGTCCAGGCTTCACACCTAGACTCCTGCAACAAAAGCACTTTGGTTAATGTCAGGGAAAGATTGTGTAATTTTGTGGTCACAATGATTGGATAGTGTATTCAAAGACTGCCTATTGTGGTGGTTGTTTTTTTTTATTTATTTTGGTGATTTGCCAAAATTTAACAAACTTTCCTCATTATGTTAATGGGAAATGTAAACCAGCTGGCATTACGTTTCCCTCAAAATATATTTGCTGTTGCAAATTAGTTTCATTAATGTAATTTCTAGGAGACAAGTAGTCGGGACCTGCTTCAGATTTAAATCTTTATATTTCAAACTTAAAAAAACATTTCAAACATTCCTTTTTCAATCATGTTTAGTTTGGTTTTCACTTCAGACTTTTGGCTTTCAAATCACCAAACCAGTTCACACTGGGATGCGGTAGTTTGGTTTGGGAAATTGCAAAGTGAAAGGGTTGAAAAAAGAGTTTAATATACTTCTTTAGTCTGATTTTCTTTGGTGGTGTCCCACATCTAAACCTCAATAAACCTCAGTTATTATTTATAGTAATTATCAAATCAGGTCTATTCCTAATAGTTTAGAACTACAGACTTCTCAGCCTAATGCCTTTATTGCCTCTGTATTTAGCTCAGCGACAAGCTGTATTAGAGTGATTTATCTGTGACTGTGTTGTCCCTTTCTTATATGTCAAATCCTGTCTACTGCGTCGCAAATCCTCCAGACGGGGGGCTTTTTGAGGGGGGGGAGCCCATTATCGGCTTGTGCTATTGTGTCGCGTGTTCACATTTGCCAAAATACTGCCAGCGTCTGTCTTTGTATGTGATAGGGGCTCTGTGATTTACGCCCCCCGCCTCTCCCTTTTTTTGTGTAATTTATGCTCACAAAGGGGAGGGGGCTCGCCTCAATACACTCAGCTTTATGTTACCAGTCGATCAATAAAGATGCTCCCTCTCTTTCCTCTCTATCTCCGTCTCTCGGTCCATCTCTCCAGCAGCCAATCCATCTAATGCAGTTTCCCCCTGCTCGCTCTCGCTTCACCCATGCCGCCTCCCATCCCCTCTTTCTCTCCCTCTCTCTCGCGCTGCACAGGTGATGTCATTCTTTTTCAGCTGGATTCTCCTCCCTTCTCCCTCCTCCCTCGCTCTCACTCTCTTCTCCGCTCCCCATTAGCGGCTGGCTCTCCACAGCGCAGCATCCTATCCACGGTAGCTTCTCTCTCCGAGGGTGGGAGGGGGAAGAGCAGGAATGCCGGCGTGAGGTGTGAGCGCTAACCCCAGGAAGAGAGCTTGAAGCCGGGGGGGTACGGGAGCGGGATCACTGGCCCGTCTGCCATGGAGCTGCACCACTGGAGCTCTGGAGAGAGATAAAGAGTTGTAAAGAGACAGAGAAAGGAGTTTGAAAGACGTGAGACAGTGAATGAGGAGAGGACAGCTGCAGGTGAAGGAGCCAGGCTTTTTGGGAGGTGAGAGGGGACTGTTTAGACGACTTTAAGCCCTGCAAGAGGCTTCTTCCCAGGGGGCTGCAGATGCACAGACAAGCCCCTCTTTTCATCCAGCTCTGGCTTGTCTATTGAGGAGAGGAACCTCTGCTTCTTTAAAGAGGAAAAGTGGATGTAGAAGAAGACAAAAATGACTCATTGAGTTTCTGCATTTAACTTTTAACAGAAAAATCTCCTGAATTTGGATGTTAAGTTGGATGGATTCATCTTTGACCATGCAACCTTCCCCTCTGGGATTAGTTTTGAATATTCTGCAGATTTAGGAGTTTCAAAGCTTCTCTGTTGTTCCTTTGAATGCTGTAGTACAAAAAGCCAATCTTCTACCTTTTCCTGCCAAATCAACCCTGAGGATTTTTTCTGGACAATTCTCTTTTTGCAGTAAAGAGATCGGTGTCAGCCCTTGCCCTCCTCTTTTTACTTATTTATTTAATTTGTTCTTTTTTCTTCATCTCTTGGTGAACGAGGGGAAACTTCCCCTCACTGACACCCTCCCCTCCTGTGGAAATGGCTTTCCTGGTCCGTTGCTATGCCAACTGCTTGCAGCCGTGGTCCTCCAAAGTAAGCGATGTCGTAATCCCTTTTCTGGCCAGTGCCTCTGGCTTAGGATGCTGCTGCCTCTGTATGTGTGTGTATGTGTGTTACTGAGAAGGAGAGATAGGGTGTGGATGAGAGAAAATGAGCTTGATTTAAATGCATGTGACGAATATTTATCATGTCTGTTTGTAAATGCTTCCTTTGCTTCTTGCTTTTTAATTTGAATTTTAAACTGTTGTGTCCTGAAAAATACTGATATCCACAACAGCTGGTACTGTGCCAAAGCTTTTTCACTGTAAAGGAACGGTAAATTTAAAAAGTATTGACCCAATAGACAAAGATACATGCATTTAAGTATCTGCATATAGAAATGCATGAAAAAAACTATATATTATGCATACTCGTGTTTTTCACAGTGTTTAGTCATCTGAGAGGGTGAACCTGATGGCTGCATATCAAAATATTGCACTGTACTCTGAAGAGCTTTGATCTAATGAGGACGAAGGAGTTTTTTTCTGTCTTTGCACCAGTGTTTTATTATTGGTAGAAGCTGCAACACTCCTTACTCTTCAAAGGACAAATTGATCTGATGTTTCCAAAAATAATCTGTAAAGGCCACAGTGCTCTGCACTTTTAACAGATTATATTTTTGTTGTTTTTGTATACCACAGGGATCCTTAAACTTCTTCATTTCAAGGACCCCCACACTAGATGCTCAATAGCATGAGAGAAATCCCCTCTGACTCTTTTTTAATGTTTGAGGATAATAAATCAGTCACAGTCAATCAAAATGGCCACTCTTGTTACTTCTCTTGGTCCAAATTCCAAAAAAAATGTAATGAAAGTTGAAAAAATTGTTGAAAGTTGAAATATGTTTCTCCTTTTGCTGGGGACCCCCTACAACCCATTCGTGGACTTTTGTTGGTCCTGGGGCCATAGTTTGAAAACCATTGGTATAGTATTTGGCTAGTCTTTAAAGCAGTGTTAAATAACCGACCCGAACAACTACAGTCTTCATGCAATTTGATGTGATGTTTCCTTTTTTACTTTGACTTTTACTTGTTATGTTTTGTTGTTTGTGGACCCCAGAAAGAACAGGCTTCAGTTTTCTACAAGTTTTTTTTTTTCTTTTTTTCACTTGCCTGGTTGGGCAAGTGGGTCAGAAATCTGTTTGCATGAAGTCAAATTTTACTTGCCCCGCTTTTATTAGTAGTTACTACATAACAAAAAAGACTAAAGTTAATTTATGTGCTTAACCTAGGGCTGCAACGTCTATGTATCTGTGTGCGTCTTATGTCAGAAAAAAGTGAAAAATGTACTTTAAATCTCTCATTTTGTCTAAAACCCAAAGATATTCAGTTTAGTGGGATAATAAATGAAGAAAAGCAGGAAATTTTCATATTTGGGAGGCTGAAAACAGCTATTCCTGCCATTTTGCATAAAAAATTACTTTAACGATCAATCGTTTAAATAGATTAATTCTTTTTTACATCTTGCCTGGTTGGCCAAGTAAGTTGCCAGATTTACTTGCCTCACCCATAGCATTTTACCTGCCCGGGGCAAGTGGGCAGTCCTCATTGTTGATCCCTGAAGAGTAACTGCTTCCTTAGTGGCAGCTAATATGGATCCAAATATAGAATAAAGAATAAGGTTGTGCTATTTATAAGAAACACGTCTACATATAGTCATATTAGTTTATGAAATTGATAATAGTAGTTTGTTGACTGGCTAAAATTTAACAGATGCCATTTGACACCAATGATGGTAATTAACACTCATTAACGCAAGTGAAATCATCTTTTTTTTAAAAGTGCTGCTGTAACCATGACGACCAGCGATGCACACATTCATATGTATTGGTCAGTGTATACATGTAATCCATCTGATGTGTCTAATCTGTGTACTGGCTCCCAGTAGTCAGCAGTGGACTGGTAATGATGTAGCCGTGTGTATAATTAACAGTTTGATGTCCTAGTTTCAGTCGCTCAGAATAATCTGGCAGAGTTAGCCGAGCCCCTGGTGAACTTCACCATGATGCAAGGAAAGCAGCCAGACTGCGTGAAACGTGACTTGTGTCTTTTATGGATTGCTTGTTTTGTTGTTTAATATTCAAAATAAAATGCCGCATGATGAAAAGAATCAGCTGAGTGACACAACGTGCCAGGACCCGTCTGCTGCACGGCTCATTGGTTGTCCTATAGCAGAACCAATGTCAGATAGATCCCTATGTGTCTGTCTCTTTGGGAGCGTCTGTCTGGGTGCCGAAAGCCTCAGAGATGTTTGTCTTCATTATGTGTGTGTGTGTGTGTGTGTGTGTGTGTGTGTGTGTGTGTGTGTGTGTGTGTGTGTGTGTGTGTGCGCGCACATGCTGTCAGTACGATAAGTAATAATTAGATCCCTGGAGATGAAAGGGGATAAAGTGAGAAGATGTGCAGTCTAAGATAACACATTAAATCTGTACCACACGCAGCTACACAACTTAAATACTGTATTACTCGTCTTTATTGCCTCCCGTCTCTTGTGTTATTCAAATTATGCAACGATCTCTTGATGCTTGCAGGAGGTCTAATGTCACTGCTGCTTAATGAAACATTGTAAATCTAATTCTGAAGTGTTTTCTTTTTGTTATTTCACTTTACGGTTGCTCATCAGTGCTGCCATATAAGTACATTTTTACTGTAGTTTTATTGTTTGTTTTTTCAGTGACATTGTACATGACCTTTTGAGAATTTGTTGAGGTTGTACAGTCAGGGACACCTAAAGTTTTGATGTTTTCACAACTGGAGATTAGATTAATCAATAGTTGTGTGGGCTATGAAATGTCAGAAAATCATAAAAAATGTTAATTGTTGTTTCCAAAAGCCAAATATGACGTCCTCAAATGTCTTGTTTTGACCGCAACCCAAAGATATTCTGTTTACTGTCACAGAGGACTAATGAAACCAGAAAATATTCACATTTAAGAACTTGCAATCAGAGAATTTTGACTTTTTTTTTTGAAAAATACTTTTTAATTCATGAATTAGCTGAGATATTTGGACTCACAGTATTCATCAAGGCACAAGGTGCAATGAGAAAGAGGCGTTAAATACTGCGGACTTGACTAGTAGGTCAGATAGTCATTGTCTTATTTTAAATGAACTACTGGTCCTGTCCTTGAAGAGCAAATGAGTTTTCCTTTTTATATTACCAGCAATACTTTTTTGACTCAGTGCAGCCTTCTCTATTTTTTTTCATCCTGGATATTATTATTATTTTTATTTTATTTTAGACTTCTTAGTAGGGCCGCAATGATTATTTTTATTGCAGATTGATCTGACAATTATTTTTAAATTAGTTGATAAGTTGTTGAAAATGTTGAAAAAGTGTGAAAAGGGCCTGAAACAATTTCTTAAAGCCCAATTTTATGCCTTCAGTTAGGTCGCTTCGTTTGTTTGAACCCAAAATTGGCAATTTACTAACACATAAAGACAAATAAGATGAGAAAATCGTTGTAACCAAAAGTAAAGAACAACTTACACATGGGCTCAACTTGAACTTGGAAGGTTATAGTATGTTATTAGTGGCCCATCTATGCTGCAGGAGTTTAGCTCATTTGTCCTCAGTTTGGAGCCACTGAGATTTTCATCCAGCTTGCCCTGTTTGAAGTCCATAGTTAATTGGTCGGCGTCTGTGATGAGCCCACCTTTTGCAAAGGTTAATTAAGTTTCCCGTTTCCTCCCATTAGGTAACATGCACGGTCTGGAGGTACAGCAGCAAATCAAAAACGCAGTGCGGTGGGGTTGAAGGGAAGAGAGGAAAAGTGGAAGACAGAGTGTGAGGGTGGTCTGGAAAGGGATTTTAATTCCCTGAAAAGGTTCTGTGAATTCATTCTGGGATCTCAAGAAAGGAAGGAGGGACGAGGAAAGGAAGAAAGATGAAGAACGATGCTGGAGCGTGAATTGAAAGTTTGAGGGAAGAGAGACAGAAAAAGAGAGAAAAGAAAGAAACAGAAAAATACATTAGTGAGTAAGAGAAAGCCTCTGAAGCAGTGATTTTCATTCCACAAGAGGTTTTTCACAATTTTATCACTGACTGCCTTCTCAGAATGGCAGCCAATTATTTTCTCTAGAAGTCGGCCTCTTTTGATAGTTTTGGCTGGCCTGTGCCGGCTGGGGTTGGTGATATTCTTTGCTGTAGTGATCTTGGATTCATCTCGAATGATTCATCAGCCAAAACAGCACCAGTGCAGCTCATGGCAGCTTTGCATTTAAAGATATAATAACATATAACATTTCCGTGTTTAAATGTCTAAAGATGCTAAGCCTATGTTATATTTTGTTGAGTTTATATCCTAAATGTTTCCAACAGTGTTCAAATGCAGAGAAGTCTGTAATTTATTCCAGGTAGTGGTGCATTTCAGTTCGGGAGACACAGGATACTTAGGATATGTCAGAGTGAGGAAGGAAGTTAGCAAACGTCACTAAACATAACATGAATAAAACTTAAATTACCTCGTCCATGAACATGATTGCTGCCAAAATGTTAATATTTTCCATTTTCTTTAGTCCTCCATGACAATTACCTGAATATTTTCGGGTTGTGGACAAATCAAGACATTTGACTGGATCATCTTGTGTTATGGGGACACTGACGGACATTTTCAACCATTTTTTGACAGTTTATAGGCCAACAATTTATCGTCTAATTGAGAAAATAATTGACAGATTAATCAGTCAGTAAAAAAGTTAGTTGCAGACATACCCACCAATCAGAGGCTTAATTAGTCTAAATCAGTGGTTCTCAAATAGGAGTGTGGGGGTCTGTGAAAAGTTTTCAGATTCATTCATTTAAATTATCATGATATTAAAAAAAACATGTACATTTTCTTTTTGCAAAAGGCTTCCTAGTTCAATTGATAATATTTTAATTTTAACCAGTTCACTGTAATTCAAAGAACATTCATGAGGAGGCCCTCGGTATATTTTCTTTTTTTTTTTTTACAAGTCCTTGACTGGTAAAAAATTGAGAACCTCTGTCTAAATTAGATTTTGGTCTGAAAACTAAGCCAGTCAGCTTACTACTAGTGAGCAGGCTGTTGTTTGATTCATTTGAATCACTTAGTTTTAGTTCTCTACAGGGAATCTGCAGCTGCCAGCAGGCTTTTACAGTCTTTTCTGCAGCCTTGTTTACTACACACTTGGAGAAAAACCCTCTAGGCTGAACTGCTATGGAAAGCAAACAGTTTATTTTGCCATTTAGGCGCTTTTGTTGATTACCACTATTCCAAACTGCAGCTCTTACCATATAGCATGTCATGCTCGCTTGCTCTAATTTCTAACGTCAGAGGATAGTTATTGAAATATTGACTATGTGGCTGGAAATTTGGCATCAGATGACAGACAGGGAAATGTAGGCCAGTGGGGCTGCTCTATGGGGCCAGCAGGGACGTTGTCTGACGCATCAAGCAGCTATGAGGCCTAGATTTATTTACATCTCCAATAAACAACACAGAACTTTAAAAGGGAGGTCTGCTCGGGCTAGAATAGTCTCCTCTTAAGAGTTAGCAGTCAGCTGCTGTCTTTAAGAGGCTTTCAACATCTTGCTTACATTTTATTGTTTTATTGTGTTGTGTTTATGGGTGAACTGTCCCTTTAAATCATATCCTGCTCATCCCGGTGGAACACAACCCCAGTCTACATCCTCCCGCTGCTGCAAGACTTGTCAAAATGTTCTGCCGCCGAACTCTTTGACCCTCCTCGCTGCCAACATGGGACCTGTCTCTGTCGAGCTTTCAGAGCTTCTGGGGTTTTTTTCTGCCTCTCCTATGATTGCACTCACTCTTCTTTATCTACTTCTCTCTTCCCTCTGTTTTTTTTTTTTTTTATACCAGGGACTTCCTACTGTCTTCCTCTTCCCTCTTTCCTTCCCCTCTTATCTGTTTTTAGTAAGGGACTCTTCTCTCCTCTACAACTTGTTCATGTCTTCTTCCACCTCACCCTCTCTCTTTCCGCATCTATTATTTAAACATCAATAATGGGGCCTGTTGTTGTTGTTGCCAGCCTGATGCTGTTGCTGCTGTTGTTGCTGCCCTGCTGGGCTGCATCCTCACTCATCTGCTGCTTCCTGTCTTATAAATCACACCAACTCCTTTTAAAACCATCTGCATCCTCACATGTCCAACCTTTGCTCCCTGTTTCTGCACCAAATAGCACCCACGACTTATTACCCATCCAGCTGCCGCACATTTCCTTTTCACTCCTTTCTCAGCCGCTGTGGTGTAACAATGAACTTAAAATTACATCAGAAAGTTGTTTTATAGTTGGCAACTTTGCATGGTGGTGGCACCAAATGGCAGTGTCATTGATTTTGAGCTTATTTACTCATACTTCTCTTTAAGCTGCAATATCTAATTGACTGAGAAATACTTTTCAACTTTGCCTCCCAGACACAGAGGAAGTGAAATTGAATATTGAGACTTGATGGACTAGATTTCTGTCATGTTTTTGGCAGGGATACAGGTCTTTTGGAGAAGAAAGCAGGTCAACAAACAGTATATGCCACTAGGATGGCATATACCTCATCAGAAAGCTGGGAACCTAAAGATTAATTTGAGATGTAGCTCAACACTGTGACACTGTTTGTCAAGCTTTTCTAGTCACAAATCTGTAAACATTGTTTTCTATTGGCACCAATTAAAATTTTGAAGGTTTGCCAGCAGGATAACGTTTGCTACCTTACATATGCTACCTGTGTTTACTACATCCAATAAACAAAGCAAAATACCAACAAATGAAACATCCTTACACCTATTTTCCTTAGTAAAGAGAAAGATATAACCATACACCGTCTGAGGTTTTACTGAACTTACGGTTTAATTGCCTCGCTAATTCATCGTTAAACACTTCATTCAAACTCGACAGAAAATGTAAAACTCACCAAAACTGTCTTTGTTTGTCTGTCCACTCTTCCAACAATTACCAACTCTGGTGTGGTCAAAATAAATACTTAATTTTCTGTATTAGATGTGAAAATAGTCTGGCTCTACAGGCTCCTCTCATTTCCTCCTGCAGCTCAGTGCACTCCTCGTTGGACTGAGTAGGTCTGTACTGTGCTTCTGAAAGATAGTGTGTGTCACTGAGAAGCGGCTCTTAAATTAAGCCTAACTGTACAGCATTCTTTATCCCCCTTCTTGATGAGATAGCATGGTTGGTACCAAGGGATTCCTTGGGTCTGCTAGTTTAATGTGACACCAGTATTTTCATTCTCGCTTGAAAACCGAGCCCACTACAGCCTCCAAAAAAGAGTAAACTGAACTGTTTAAAGCACCTGCCAGCTGCTACTCGGCCTTACCTTTTCTCTTTGTGCTGCTCAGTTGAAAGATTTCTACAATTTCATAATTTTCTTTGAAGAAAATTTTCTGTCCGTTCTAATGTGTGTTATGAAGATTTCCCACCATCAATCACTTTTAACCAGATAAGCGTTTGCTTAAAATAATGTCATGAGGATTTATGCTGGATGCAAGCACATAACTCTAAATAGTTGTTGTAATCCCAGCCCCCCTCTCTCGGGTGAAGACTACCCCGGTAGAGTGCAGCAGGTCCAGGCTCGGGTTGACCCAGGCTGCTGCCTCTGCTTCCCTCAGCAATCAATGGGTCTTGCTGAACGTTGGTGTAATCAGTTTGTGTGTGTGTGTGTGTGTGTGTGTGTGTGTGTGTGTGTGTGTGTGTGTGTGTGTGTGTGTGTGTGTGTGGGGACCCATGCTGCACTGAATAGTAATTCGGGGTGTTGGTAGCAGAGAGTTTCAGTGGGATGATGGATTTGATGCCAAGGTAGGAAGGACGAGGTGAGGCGGGTCAGACAGATGGACAGGTTGACGGACAGTGTGTCCGGCATATCCAAATACACTCCGCTCTTAACATTAACAGTTAAAAAATAACCGGGAAAACACAGTATATAATCATACAAGATGAAAGCAGTCAGTGTTTGGTTTCTAACTGGGCATTTTGTAGGGTACAAAGTAGATTTGAACTAGAAAAGAAAAAGAAAGAAGACCGAAAACAAAGAACTCCTCTTTAGTACTTTGATCTACTGTTCAGCATCCTCAAACTTCTGTCTAAACAGTTAGATGCTATATTTGATTTGAGCTACAGTTCCCGGCCTACCATTCATCATCAGATCAGATAGGATAGATGGCTACATTAAACTGTTGAACCTCTATTGAGTGGAATAAGGAGATTAATTATTCCTCAGTACAGTCTATTGACCCTTTTTCTCAGTGCTGTGGCTTCATGCCCAGACAGCGTTACGAGTCTGATTAGGAACTGAGCGCCTCGAAGCTTTACACTTCTTTTCCAGGAGGTACATGGTCAGATGTCACTTTGAGGGATAAAGATAACGCCTCAAGTAATTACCACACTGATTTCAATTCAAAGATGAAATAAAGTGATTGTTGTGGTTTAACTGGAGGGGTAACTGGCTAAGAAAACACCCTGACCAAGAAAGTATGGTCACATTGAACATATAAGTAGTTTGTTTTGGTTCCCAGTGGTTAGAGAGACTGTTCTCATACTGACCAGTTCCTTGTTTGATCTGTTCTGGCATGCTGCCTTTGAGTCAGACATTAAACTTGTAGAAGTTCAGTCATTTGAAAAAACTATAATGTGTCGAAGAAATACCTGAAGCGTACTAACTTTGTATTTGTTCGACATTTGCCACCTCAAAAAGTTTCTCTGTGGCCACCAGTTATTCCACGAAGGTGGTCCACCAAGTTTTATTCCGATACTGCGAACCAACACGTTACAGTTCCTCAAACATCCAGTTCAACATTCCACAAAAAGCTTCAAGATGTTTATTGTCACATTGGTTATTCATGTACAATCATGTGAAAAACTTTAAAAAAGTAAGTTAAGTACCAAAAATAAAAATAAGTTTAGTAATAAAAGACATAACAATAATAATAAGATAAAAAAATATACAGTAATAGAATTAAATGTTCATTTTTTAAATGAAATGTACAATAATAAAATGAAATATTAGGTAAGAAGGCATAAGTAAAGAATAAATAAATATACAGTGATGAATGGCTGCATAGTTGTAAACATTTAGATCACCAAAAATGTACTTGGTGATCTAAAAATACAAATTTAGGGGCTTGGTGCTTAAAAGAAATTGCATCTATCCCTGAAATCTTTAAATAAACTGTAATCATACCATTCAGATTCCACACAAGCAGTCTCTAAAAAAAACTTTGAAGCACTTTAATGTTCTTTTCTAAACTTAGGAACTAGTGGGAAAACATATTTTACTCTCATTACTTGAGAGGAACAATAACTTGAAAACCAGACTTTCTGAATACCAGTGGCCCTTATAATGGCTGTTGCAGACCAAAACAAGACCCAAGACATTCAAATTAGCTACTGTACCGCAGAAGGTGACATTTGTATACTGCTGGAGGCTCGTGCGGTCATAGTAATTACACTCTGTGTCATTAAGAAGTTACAAACAAGTCAAATAAGCCAAAATAAGAGAACTGTTAGTTTATGAGGATCCGTTTTGTTGTGTTATATAAGAGTAAAGTGGGACTAAAAAACAATAAAACAGCAGCTTGATAATATTCGCTTTTATTAAAAAAGCGCTTTGGTCAACAGGTTGCAGTAAGCTGTCGATCATAAAATGCACCGTAATCTTCTGCATCATCAGATCAGTGGATGGAAACTGCAGCCACCATTAAAAGAGTATTAGATAGTTGCATCGTGGCTCCCCTGGTACCTGAATATGTTGACAGGTCCATTTTTGTGCACTAAGAGGATGATGACCTTTGCCAGGTGATGTAATGCGACGGCCTCTTCGCATCGGCCGCAGCAGATTTATTCTGACCTCGAGCCCACAGACAGGCCGATTGACGGACTGACAAAACACGCGGGGTGTCGTGGTAATGTGGCCTTTGAGCCGGTAGAGATGAGGAGGGGAGGGGGGGGGGTGGGGTGTCCAGATAAGAGCATGAGGAGAGAGAGAGAGTGAGAGACAAAGACAGAAAACAGAGAGAGAGTATCTGAGTGAGAGGTAACAATAGAGAGAGAGGGCTTTTAGCATGCCGAGGGAGGTCTAGGATATCATATGCACAGGAAGTAGGGGTGATAAAGATCAATATGGGTTGCATTAGGCCAGGCCATGCCCAACTCGCCTCCAATAAGTCATGAATTACTATTCAAGCCTTCTAAACAAAAACACACACTGTTGCTAATTTTTTCTTTGTCTTACACGTGCGTCTCTTAAAAAAAGGTCCCTTTGTAAGCCTGGAAACGTGAAAATTCAGACTGAAACCTCATCACGTTGTATACACACAAGAACACAACAAATTGTAAATACCATAAGCTGTTGCGTAAAACAATATTTTTTTTAAGAATAACTTTATTGTACCCTTTGTGGCCGTTGTAAGAATGGCTCCAAGGGGTTGGCTTCCCATCGCATAAAAAAATGAATGTCTCAGAGAGCATTTTTGCTTCGTGTTTGCACTTTTTGAGATTTTATTTGGTAACTTGTTTCCCACTTCAGTGCAGTGTGACCTCTGTTAGAGTTTGAAAAGCCTCTCCATTTGGGGCACACCACTAAAGGCTCTATTTAAGTTATTTAGGTATGTGGTAAAAACATGCTCTTCATTGCGATTCAGATGAAAAAGCAAGAAGTAGCTCAGTGTCTCACCCAAGGACGCTGCAACTGAAGACATAATTATCGTTTTTAAACCTTTATTTATACAGGGACAGTTGACTGAGTAGAATGAATCTTTTCCTCCAACAGCCTGCAACATTTATGTACAATTTCACTCCTGTGATCTGCTCATTAAGTAGCCCGAGTGGAGTTTGAATCGGAGGCTCTCCCCTTGATATTCTACTGCTGTAGAAATCTTTCCTATCCAGGAAAATGTTAATGGCCTGCTGAAGGAATCACCTATCTAGGTATCATTTTGCCCATCGATTCAAGCTCCGTAGTTCAGGCAAACTTTGAACCCTATCTTAACATGCTCAAGACAGTTAATGACAAATGTACCCACCTTTACCTCTCTCTGTGGGGAAAACACAATGTTATAAAAATTATTAGTGTCCTCAAATTCCAATACTTCCAAGCATTCACATTAGATATCCCGCAGGGGATATTTCAAACATTTTGATGAGTTATGCAAGAAATGTTTGTGGAGGAACAACCACCCAAGGCGTAACTTAAAGAAGCTTGGCCAGTTGATAGAGAGGCCCCAGGCTTCCCAAATTTGTTACTATAACAGTATGTCTTAAGCCGCAGACATCTGGTCCTTTGGTCAGAGATCACCACCCTGGTTTTTGAATGAGAGCTCCCCCATCTTTTTCTGCCCAGCTATCCCGGAGGACTAAAACTCAGCCTTTTTCTTGCATTTGCTGTGGATTTGGGGGGAAAAACTGTTTGCACCGTCTAAGTCAGATCCTTACTTGCTCCCTCCAACATGGCTATGACTTCATCGAAAGCCGCAATTAATGGCCACTCATCTGTCTTAAAAATGTACACATAAAATCCACATATCCTTAAATTTGTTGCAATTCTAGTAATGGTGCGGGCAAAGGTCAGAGGTGGCGACTCTCAGCTGATAGAAAAGGCTCTTTCTCGCTTAGTAGTTTACCAGACTTCACCTTTTGATGTTGAACTAAGACTAAATGCAGTGCTATTTGATTGTTTCAATGGGTACAGTGGCATAAAGAGCCAGTGTTGTGTCCTGAATGGTGTAATTACTGTCCATTAGCTATGATAGGCTGAAATTTTAGAGTGAAAAGCCCACTCAGGCGCTGTATGCATTAACATGCCCAAGCTGGTCAACATTACTGGGCTAAATGGACTGAAAGTGAGGTTGCTCATGTGGAGACACACACAGACACACTCTTTGTTTGTACATCCATGCATGTGGCCGTTGTCCTAACTGGCATCTCACTGTTTGAAGGAGCAATATCTAACAATTGCGTGCCAAAAAATGGGCACTGCAGTCCAAATACCGAGTTGGAGCCATAGACGATTTATTAAATGGGTTAAAATCCTACTTAATATGTGATCTATGCTTGAAGCCGTTATTTCCCCCCCAGCCCCCTCCTCTCCAGACTCGCAAAAGCTCAGGCCGACTGCAGGAACAGTGTGAGAGCACAAGGCGAGTGCAGTATTATAATTTGACTATAACAAGCTAGGACAAGTCTTCCACTGTAAGTTGATCAGCTGTTTATAACTGTCAGTTGTCTTTTGATGTAAAGCTAAACCCATTATCCTTAAAACAAAAGCCCACTGGTCTGAACACACACACACTCTGGAGTTGTTGTTTAGAGGCTGCCTGCCAGACTTCATTAACATATTACTCAATCTAACTGTTATAAACATCTACTCCTTTTAAAGAGATTATTGATGATTTCTTATGACTCATAAACAGACACTTAGTCATTCAGTAAACAGTCAGCATTAATTTGAACTCTAATTGACATCAAACGTGCAACAAAACAGTCATTACAAACTGGAATGGAAATTTCAAAGCAGAGCTTTCTGGCTTTAGCGTTGTCGTTAAAGAAGCGAATATTTCAATTTAGAATGTTCCTTAATGTCTGATGATATCTCATGGTCATTTTGTGATTTATTACAATAAATATATTACAGATTTCTCACAATTGCATACACACACACAGGGCTACATACATGTAATGGTCACAACATACTACCCACATGCATACAATGCATCTGCACATAACACATAAATTACTCCCCCTCATTTTGTGTATGTAGACTCCACCTATCAGAGCTCTGCCAGTCATGAACTGCTACCCCCACCCATACACACACACACACACACACACACACACACATGCACATACACATACACATCCTAGTGCTGATATTTCAACCACCCATAGCCCCCACCCCTCCAATTTCCCTTGCTCCCATTATCTCACTGCTATTGATCCACATCCCCTCCTCTGCCTGCGCAGCCAGAGAGCCTTTACTGGATAATTTTCAAGGGCATTTATAAACACAAGATGGGATGGATGGGCGATTGCTCCGTGGGCGTTTGTGAATTTGTGAGAAAGAGACAGAAAAACAAAGAGAGAGAGAGAGAGTGTAGGGAGGAGCAGACAGTGTGTGGTTTGCCTGTATGAAAACAAATGTGATCAGGCAGGAGGAAGGTCAGTTTGGTGACGCAAAAACACTAAAATTTATTCATTTGATAATAAATTATCATTTTTTAAAAATATGTTTAGTTACACAGACACACATTGAACTCATCAACCAATCTAAAAGTCAGAAAAATAAATAAACCTCTAAAGCAGGTCATTCTTTGTGACTTAAAGGCCCTTTGCACATTTCTCCAATTCCACTTGCCATTGGTTCAGTGAAGAGACAGGCAGTTCTTTTTTGGGCCCTTTTTTTTCCTCTATTTTCAGCTATTATTATAACCACATTTCAGCATTCTCATTTTCACGCCGAATATTCATTAACACATTGAACTCCTTATGCACATCTGTAGACTGTCACATTGAGGCACACTGACAGGAGCATGGAACATTCGCACCAGCAGCAGCCAAATGATTACAAATTCAAGCCATCATGGAAAAAATTGCTTTTTTCAGCCATATTAGGACCAGTCCAGCTCATACCAAACACTCGCTCTGCCTTCCTTTCGTTGTCAAGCATAGTTTTTGTCAGGTACAATAATAAAATGTCTGATAAAACGTTGCAGTTCAGGATTAGGGTTAGGTTGGTGGCGAGAAAACAAAGTTAATTTCCTGTCCTGCCTGCCCTGGTTCCGAAATTGCAGTCCGCTCTGTCTGGGCCGAGGTGAGTGGGCCAACAGAGTGGAACAGGGTCCAACATTAACAAAAAACACCACAGGAGAACTGAAGGGTGGGGCTGCCCCTCCACCTGGCCCCTGGGTCAACCTGTAGGGGTGCCAGGGACACGCCGCATGTGTGTGTGTGTGTATGTGTGAAGTAGTGTGGGTTGGGCTAGAGGGCAGGAAGCATCTGTTAACAGAGGGGAGCCAGGAGGTACTTAGGTGTATGTGTCCGTATGTAACTGTGCATGTTTGTGTGTGTGTGTGTGTGTGTGTGTGTGTGTGTGTCTGTGTGTGTGTGTGTGTGTGTGTCTGTGTGTGTGTGTGTGTGTGTGTGTGTGTGTGCCTGCATGCACAAGTAGTTGTGTCAGTATTGGAGCCAAGTGTTTAGCCTTCCCTCCTGTATCCGGCAGACCTGGCCGTGGCCCACCTTCCTCAGGGGCCCAGACAGAGACGCCTTGCAGCTTCCTGTAACACACACACACACACACACACACACACACACACACACACACACACACACATACAGAGGGAAAGAACAAAAGAAATAGTTGATAGTGAACACAATCTAGTTTGAAACCTTTCATATACATTGCATATTTAAATGGACAATATGTAAGTTCTACTGTTAGTGGTCTATCACACTAAAGCAATAAGAAACGGTTTTGTTTGATGGCATCATGAGAGTAAACAATCACCATTGCAGATGATCATCTATCTGACATGATGCAGGCAGAAATCACGTTCAGCGACGGGGTAGAGTATGAAGTAAGGCCCGACTGATACTGGAATTTTGGAACCATGGAAATAATAGTAGGGAGCGAAAAACTATCAAACCTGAATGAAGGAAAATTATCAAATATACATAAAATGCTGCCTATAAAGTTAAAAAAATTAAATTAAATTTGCATTATGCTCTGTTTAGGGCTGGGTATCATTTAACAATCAATTTTATAAAAATCCATTTTAACAAAATGAAAATTAACGCTACAAATATTTAGTTTGATTTTTCATCTCCCTTTTAAACAATCAATGCAGTTTCATAACAAAAAATATTAATCTGTTTACCACAATGTGGTCATACCTGAGTTGTCTGTTTCAACTCTTTAGTTTTATGTTTCAGCACGTCGGCATTTTCCCACTTAAAGCATAAAAATATCAACCACAGCTTGGAGATTTACATCTAAGGTATCAAAATAAGGTTTCAAATGACAAGGCATTTTTCAATACTTGAAATATTGAATACAATATTGAAGCAATTTGGTTGATGCCATAAAAATATCGAAGTTCAGTACCCAGCCTTAGTTTTGTCCCCAAACAAACTGTTTATATTGGCACATATCAGACAAAATATGTGGAAATACTGATGTAAATTGATAGAGCTATGATGGTCCAAAATCAGGTCGGTAATAACAGCACTAGTATTAAGTTTTATTTATCTTATGTTAAGTCACATTTGCAGAATTTCTTCCACACTCTCTGATATGTCCGACATATTTTTCCTGGAAGTTATAGCAACGAGCAGCTAGTAGGAAACAGTAATAAATAAATTACAGATTTCTCTGTTTGACCATTATTGGAAATATTTGGGATAATATAAGTACTCAGTTTAGGATGATATAGATATGTCTGACATTTTAGTGCAGAAACGTAACATATTGAAGCTTTAAGCCAGTGTTTATTAATTGGATGGCGCATAGGTGCCATCCCATTAATAAACATTAAATAATTCCCATCAGATCACACACATAGATCCTTTATCATAGCACCAGTTTGTATGCATACTGCTCTCCCAGCAGGAAGATATAAGAGGGATTGCAGAATATAGAGGAGGTGGAAGAAAAAAAAAAGATGAATGAGAAACCGTTGAGATGGATGGGATAGAAAAGGCTGAAATGGCAGAAATAAATCTCCTTTTTTAAACCCACCTGGAGGTAAAGATGGGTAAGAGTTGCTACGTCAGACAATCCAATGATCATCAGAAAATGTGGACTTTTACAGAAATAATATTCACTTTTCCAGTGGAAGAAAACTACCCAGTGCTGCTAACCTAAAATGCCCTGATACATTAAACCTGAAACATTTTGTTTTACAAGCAGGTTTAAATCCCACACCCCCTCTTTTTCTCTCCCAGGTGTCAAAGCTAGTAGGGGAGGAGGGCAGACGGCCTGCGACAGGTTGAATATTCCTTTCAGAAACCTCTAACGCTGTTTGGCAGCAACTACCGTCCGCTGCCTGCTGCCACACACACACACGCACAAACATACTCTCCAGATACCAACTGGGAGGAATTTACACTAAAGCCTGGTTGTAATACCTTCAGTCCTCCAGAGAAGAATACTTGACTCTGCAGGGGTGCCGACCCATGCTAATTACCTTCTTCACCGTGTAAGCCGCCAGAAAACTGAATGAGTGGTAAAGACTGAGTGGGACGAATGAGCATGCAGCCAATTTAGAGCCATTACCCACCAAGAAAATCCAGACTGGCTTAGTTTATTCTCATGTAGGGTGGTTGAGACATTAGTCAATGTTTTGGGGTGATATTACATTAACAAGTGAAGTTCTTTACCTATATGGTTCTTGTGAAGTCCATTGCGTGGTTTTTGTAATGTCTCTTAAACTGTCAAGAATACTTTTGACTTGAACTCAAATCAGGCAACATCCACACTTTTAAAACTGCAATTTTAAAAGTAAGCAGTCTCCATCCAGAAAGGCAATCAAACTGGTCACCTATCCTGATTGGTGACATAAGACTTACTTGTGAACTGCAAAATAATAGCTTTGTCCCACACATAATAATTTGAAGACTAGTCATTCTTCTGTGGAAATTTGCACTTTCAGTCCCAGTTTCAATAAAATACATTTGGGGCTGATTCAGGATTGTGGTCCATTGTTCGAGGGTTATTTCCTGTGTTCAGTATTGCAGTGAAGTGTCCAGGATTTTTAGAAATTGTGGTCGAATCATTTAACATGAAACAAGGACAAAGAAACACCAAACATTCACAGACAGGCTGTCTTTTCCTTTTTCCTCATTCCTTTCATTTCAATTTACTTACTTTGTCGATCTTTCCTTCCTCTCCTCCCCGTGCATCTCCCTCGCTGCATCTCTCTCCTTCATCACTCTCAGACAACTGGGGCAAAAGTCACAGGCCTTTGGCAGTGTTGGTGACAGTGCCATTCAGCATCCCGTCTGTCACAATACTGGCACCACAGTGTGTGGATACTGCCAACTAATGGCTGTTTATCCACTGAAGAAGCTTGCCAGCCCACTCTCTATCCAGACTAATATCTTGCCAGCCAATGATCGTTGAACCCTGTACCTCACAAACCGGTGCCTGCCAAATCACAGGATGCCGTTTTTTTCCATAACTGAGATTAAAATGTGTTTCAGTGAGATTTCTAGGCAATGTGTTGCTATGCAGAATCTCCACCTTATGTTGGAAAAAGTTGTTCTTTCAAGCTGCTACTCTTTCAGGTTCCAACCATTAGTGTCTGATTTTCTCTTCCAGAACAGTTTGAGCATATGTTGCTGAACAGAAGTACTGGACACAGCTAGTAAAAATGCAGTTAGTGTTTATTGCAACAACAAATTAAGCATTTTTGTCAGTATTGTGCAGCTTGAAGGTGCAGTAATCGATTCTGGACAGAGATAGTTGATTGCTGAGTCTCATTCACAGGTCATGAAATACCAACATTTTGGGAATGAGAATTAACAATCAACTATCTTGCCGGCCTGTGATTGGCCAAAGTCTCCCGTCACAAGCAAAATTTTCCAAGTCCTGAAAACAGAGATATGAGGAGGAGCAGAAGTCTAATCAAATTACACAGTCTCGTGCCATGTCAAACACACTGAAAGCTCCACTAAAACAGCTTGCTGCTGTTTCTTTAATCAGTATTTATTGTCTCTTTTCATCTTGAGATGAGTTTGACATGTTGTATACTGGCTGTTAAAACTTAGATGACCTTTTTAAAGGGTTCGCCGGTGATTTAGTACTGCACCTTGCAATTATTTTGACAGATCTTGCAATTGTGATATGATTTGCTAAAGCCATAATTTTGTTAGTGGGATGACGCTACTCGATGCATAAGACAGTGAACAGAGTGAGTTTGGTTGGGTCCTATGGCCCAGCACAGCATAGATGTTGTTCTCTCAGACTTTCAAAAGCTTCTTCCAGAGTTACAGAAGATTGAAGTTGAACAGCTCATGATGACCACACTGAATATCATGTCTAAAATCACAGGAGTGCCTCTGTAATATCAAAGGATGTTTGCAAAGAAAACAGAAGCACCACATTCACTTCAGACTCAGCAGGCTGCTTCCTAAAGAAACAAGTAGACGCCTCCTCAGTGCATGATCAGGTGTTTATTCTTGTGCAAATGGGCGTTTCTTCTCTTAACCAGGGTTTAATCTTCATCTGCGGTCCAGTAGAACAGACGAATAAGCAATGTAAAGCAGCAACAAGAGCCGCCTTCTAGAAAGAGACGGAGGTCATCTCACTGTGAGAGGCACAAAAAAGTGTTGAGGGAGAGAATCCATGTGGTTGAATGCTTGTTTGTGTGTGTATGTGCATGCAGTCTTCTCTGTTTGACAGTGTTTGAGTCCTCATCTCCTCATGTTGTCTCCTGCTAACTCCACCCGCCTGCTCTCCTTCCCTTTCTCTGTGGCATGTCTGCCTTTGCAGTTGTCACCTCCAATTCCAGCTTCAATTCATTACATCTCCCCTTTCCCCAGCTGGCACACACACACACACACACACACACACACACACACACACACACACACACACACACACACACACACACACACACTCACTCTCTCTCTCTCTCTCTCTCTCTCTCTTCACTCTCTCTTTGTGTGTGTGTGTGTATGAGAGAGTCACATCACCATGGTGCAGAGATATTGTCGTCTGGACTGAGGTAGAATTGAATTCTTAAGAGAATATTTGAGACTTTTTATCATCATCTGTTCCCTCCCTCACACTTCATCCTCATTCCACCTTTCGCTGTCAGTCCGATCTCTTATCATACGCTCTTTTTCCCACACACACACACACACACACACACACACACACACTCTCTCTCTCACTCAATCTAGTCTCAATCATATGCTGCACTCTGCCTCTCTGTCTCCTCTTACACTCTTTCACTCTCTCTGTCTGTCCATCTCGGCCTGTCTCACTCATATTCTCCCTCTATTTTCTCCCCACCTCCATCTGTCTCCTGCACTGTATCTTAATCCACATGCCTGTGGACTTGCCAGTAATAGAGCGGAGGAGTGTAGCTGTGTGTGTGTGGAGCCTATTCAGTAAGCACAGTGTACGTTTTACTGAATGGAGCCCATAGGTGCACTTCACATATAGTGTACTCCATCTGTGTGTGTGTGTGTGTGTGGGTTGGTGTGACTTCACGGTGTGTATTTCCTTTTCAGTGTGTTGTTGTAGGGATTCCATCATATATAAGAGTGTGTATTTGTGTGTGTATGTGCATGACCGCTATTGGAAACAAGGGTTCCAAAAGAGTTCTTCCTGTAGGGTTGAGGTTCTAATCAGAGAATTTATTGAAGTAAGAGTTTGTTAGTGTCTCTTTTTAATACTGAGAGTTCAATTAAGAACCCATTTCATCCAAATAAGCCTTTTTTGAAGACAGAGTTCTTCAAAGATTTAATCAGTCCTAAAAGAACTTTTTCATCAAGGATTTCTAGGCCCATAATATAAAAGGGTTCTCAGGAGAACCCCCTGGTTGGATTCTTGATAAAAGCCCTGGACCATAAAAGGGTTCTCGGTAGAACCCCGGCTAGGTTCTAGATAAAACCCTTGGACTGCAAAAGGTTTCTCGGTAGAACCCCCTGGTTGTGTTCTAGATAAAAGCCCTGTACGTTAAAATGGTTCTCAAATAGAACCCCCTGGCTGGGTTCTAGGTGAAATTCTTGGACTGCAAAAGGGGTCTTGATAGAAACTCCTGCATGGGTTCTAGATGAAACCCCCTGGAATATAAAAGAGTTCTCGGTGTAACCTTCTGGATGTGTTCTAGTTAGCACCTGGTCTCAAAAGTGCTGGATAGAAAATATAACCCTTCATGTTGGGTTCTGGGTAGAACTCTCTGAAAGCGTTCGAAGTAGAAACTTTACAGATTTGTTCTACGAGGAGCCAAACGGTTCTCCTATAGAGACAAGCCGAAGGAGCCTATATGGTATAGAGTGTATTTTCTGCTCTGTGTTGCTTGTGAATGTGTTTCCCGTCACCGACCCCCTCTTACGACATCAGACCGAGCCCACAGTGACCTCGATTAATCAAAGCTTTCTGCAGCGCTACAGGGCTAAATCTGGAACTTTAAAATGTGTGTGTGTGTGTGTCACGTTCCAGACAGCAGAGCCAATGTTCTCACCTGGCTGGTCTGATGAGTCTACTTGCAGTCTTTTCACTCCTCCTTTGCTGCCTTTGATGCAGAACCGCATGTGGGGTTTAATCCTGCTGGGAGAAAACTGCAAAAATGTAGAATATCTACCAAAAAAATAGACAGAAAGGGGTGAAGGCCAAGAGAGAAGGTGACTGAAAGTGAGATTGGAATGGTGACGGGGAAATTGGAGAGCGGAGGCTCTAATGAGGGAGTGATCCACTGGACACAGAGCGAGACAGGAGAGTTAATAACCAAGACACTCAAAGTGAAGAGGTGAGATCGGCCAGAAAGAGACAATGCAAAGAGACAGAGCGGCTCCGAGAGCGGAGAAACGAATAAACCAGCGGAAATCAGGCTCCGACATCAAGTTAAGTGTCACATCAAAGGAAAGATAATTCTTTTGTGCTGCGAGACTGCAGCTACATAGTGTCTCCGTGCGGAGGTGATCCGCTGCTGTCTGTGGTGTGGTTTCTAGTGTGACAACAAGCTGCTCTGAGATCTCAACTCAACACATGCTCACAGCTGTCGAGTGAACACATACGTTAACAGCTAAGGTTTCCTCTTTTAATGTGTGGTAATGTTCTAAATCCACAGTGGGAATGCCTTCTAGGGAATTTACCTTCTAATGAACACCTTTTTTTTTTTTTTTTTACAGCTTCTATTTAAAAAGTTCTTGTGAGAAAACTCTGCTCTCAAGATGATTATACTGGTAACTGATTTAGAAAGGGAAGCTTACTTTATTGTTGCAACATTTGTGATTCAATCTGGCTATGATTCAGCAGCTGTTTCTTAATAATAACCTGTGGTTTGTTTTAAATGGCAACACATTTACACACCTTTCTCTTTATATATTCTATATGTTCTTAAGATTTCAAAGTAAGTTTGTGGTTCATTGTGACTCAGAAAAGTTTAGCTTCAAATACTTGCTCAATATAAATGTTTTATTCCAATTTAAAGATAATTTGTTTTCATCAAACCAACAACTCAAAAAGTCTTAAAGTCTTACATTTAACCTGCTGAAACATGTAGGCACCCTGTTTAAGCACTAGTATTTACTTACATGCTTTAACACGCTCACTTTGTTGTATTTCATTGCTGAGTGATGGTTGTGTTGCTTGGCTCGTACCACGCGAGTCATGTCAAGGCAGTTTGTCACTGCTGACATCTACAGGCCGGCTGTGTTCATGTCAGATACCCCATCAGTGACCTCACCATCCATTACCGTGCCTCTGTTTACTCAGCTGTGGGGTCATGAGTAGAGTATGGCTCCTACATCCGGCAAAGAAAGGTCTAAAACAGGACTTAATTGTTATTATTCACTAAACCTCCATAGACTGTGCACATTTTCAGTAAGTAGGAATGAGCTGGCCACTCGGTCGTTGGGGATTTTCTCTTTTTTGGGTGATTAATGATGCTTGAATGAACTCTGGTCAATGCTCATCCTTTGTATCTGTCTCCAGCACTGTTACAAGGGTGCAGATCTAATCACAGCTTGGGGGGGGGGGGGGCAGTGGTCTTACCTAGACTTACCTGCTTGGGGTGGAGCCTGTTTACGAAGTTGATTATGAGAACATAGGTCAGCTCAATTAATGTGAATGATTCCTAAAATAATCTGCTCCTGATCGTCTTTTGAGCAGACAGACTATTAAACCAAACACTGAAAGCAGGTGTTTTTTTAAGTAGAGACAATTTTTTTTCACAGGAAAACCTAAGTAACACAATCACTAACACTCTTTTCTGATTCACTACCGAAACAATTGACACTCATGTCACTTACTCAGTAACATCATCAATTAACCTGTGACGAAGTGTTTGCCACAAACACACCACATATATTGACAGGGCCAGCACTGCAGTGCTTGTTTTCACCAGATGAAAGTGACATATGTGCCAAAAAGTGCTGTGTTTATGTGTTAGCAGAATTTTTTGCATATTTTTGTGTGTTTTTTGTTGGTTGGTTTTAATATAACTGTTTGAAACATGACAAAAGAAGATATTAAATGGTGGAGCTCTTGCAGAAACACCTGCTCTCGCTCATGTGACTTTGGTATATCAGTTTGGATTTACGATCAAAGAGATGCATGAATACATTAATTTCTGCCACATTGTTTCTGCTGTACATCCTTAAGCATCTATATACCTGCTCTAAAATAAAGATTCTCCAGTGGACAGCAAAAAAAAAAGAACAATGTTCTCATCTGAACGTCTCAGAAGATGCTTTATTTATCTTCAGCAACCATTTGGAGACACTGAACAATGCCTCTTTCTCCATGATCCTGTCATTTTGTTTTCTCTGTGCAAATACAACAACATCGTCTTTAAATATTCATTGGGCTTTGTTTGTGTCATTGTTTGTTGAACCCATTTTAATTATCATCCTCATCAGGATTCATCAGCCTCATCACATTTTCTTTAATTACTCAGCTAAGCCATTTGTCCCCTTTATTATTCATCTTAATGTATTGTTCTGGCTCTTGCTTCTGTTCCTCTTTGTCTCGTTCTGTGTGTTGATTTATACATCTTCTTCATGCTTTATCTCGTTTGATGAATCCTCTGTCATCGTCTGAAGTCTCAGGTGTGTCCTGACGTTTGGTCATTAAATGGCGTCCCTGCATCCTAATGAAGCCTACACAAAAAAGGGCCAGAATCTGAAAAGTATTAGCTAATAAGTCATGCGAAACGTAATTAAAGGTGAAGAAGCAGCACTGTTTAAAAACTGATCAGATTCAGCTTTTATCTCTCACTCTTCCTATTCACGTCTTAATGGTGTGGCCCCTTCTGGGACCCTTAACCAACCAATTCCAGACTGTTAAGCCAGACAGACCAGGCCTCATCCATTAATGTCCCCTTCAAGGTTTCCCAAAACATCTCTCTACACACTGACCTACAATGTATGTAGCAAAGATTATCCCCACACTAAATTGCCTTTGGGAAACCCAGTCTCTTGTCTGTGTAGCCAAATGGCCAGTCTGGGCTTTATAGTCCGTTTTATCACTGAGGAAATAGGGGAGCAGGGCACTCAGGCCCACAGCTAGTTAATCTCATTGTTAAAATTGGATGCAATAAGTGAAACAGAGTTGGGTTTTATGGAAGAAGGAAAAAGAAGACATCACCCTAACATGTTTTTAGTTTGCTTCGCTTTCAGGTCTTCAGAAAGTAAATGTAATCATAAAGTTAGCTGAAATAAATGCAGAGTGGCCATTTGTATGGTCGGTGAATGTTTCTCCATAATTGATAGAAGGGTGGAGGGACGGATCCCTGTTTGGGTGGTAAACTGCTGTCAACTATATGACTGGGGCTGCAGCTGACAATCTGCGCATTATTTTCAAGATTAATCAGTAAACTATTTGGACTATATGTTAAAAATTTGTGAAAAATGCTCATCAAGGGACATCTTCAGATTGCTCCCTGTGTTCAACCATCAGTCCAAAACCTAAAGACTCTTCATTTACTGTCATTAATGACAAAGAAGAGCAGCAAATCTTCGCATTTTAGAGGCTGGAACCAGCAAATATTTGATATTTTTGCTTGAAAAACATACAAAACATTATCAAAATATTTGGCAATTAAAGGCTTAATATGTCATTTCTGTCACTAGGCGGTTCTTCATATTAAAACAGCAAAAAAAAAGACAGTTTGATGTCATCTGAAGTAGTAGTTGTTTTCACTGTTAAACAACCACTGTTGCAGATGAAAATCTATCTGACATGACTCAAGCAGAAATCATATTCATGGAAACGATAACGTATTAAGTTTTGTTCACATTATGTTTAGTCACTGCTGACTTCCTTCCTGCTTCCTTCCTGACGAACTCATCTTTTCCCGGAAGTTTCAACAACTTCTGGCAGAGGTGGCCAAAGTACACACTTTACTTACTTGAGTAGAAGTTTGCTTCCCTCAAAATGCATTAAAACTAAAGTAACAAGACTATTTGAAAATGTAAGGAGAAGAAAGCACAGATATGTGTGTTACAATGTAGGGAGTAATAAATGAAACATTTGGCATAATATAAGCACACAAATCAACAAAATATATAACATATAAAAAGTGTTTTTAAACATTGTAGCTTTAATTGTATGGACTAATTGTTGAAGCTCCACAAAGTCTTTATGCAGCAAGTCTCAGTGTATTGCTGAATGAACAAATACCTCACAAATACATGCATGTTAAAAATGTCATGCCACAGCATAGTGCACAGGCTTACCAGCTTTGTTTTTTGTTCATGACATTAGCCAGTTATTCATTTATAAGCTGCCAAACCAGGTAAGAAATTGGTGTTCTGACAGCTTCAGGCTTGTTCCTTTCGAATTTTCACTTTCTTTGGCTGCTGCATCTTTCTCAAATTAAATCTTTTCCTGTTCTTATTATGATTGATGATGAGCTTCATCTCTCCAGAGTTAATCAGACTCTGTGAGTGATTGGTGTTGTGAAAGCTTCGTCTGTTTGGCTGCGACACAACATTTAGAGCCATCTTGATCCTCCTATGATTGTGCCCGCTCGCTGACATGATAGAATTGTACAGCTGAAGGAACCTTGCACATTTATATTTAATCTCTTAACTCTCATCCTTAATGCATGAGGAGAATGGGAGACCCCCCCCAAACCTCCCCCCACACGCCCACCCCCCCCCAACGACTCGGTCTGCCGGGAGAGGGAAAGAGGAGGATTAGAGCAGGATTAAGTCTGTGGTGTGAATAGGAGCCACGAGACCGCCACAATTATTCACTTCCCCCATCACTCCCTCACCCGACTCCCCCATCTTTTCAGCCTTCCCTCACTCACACATACACATCCGCTCCCTCTGCCTGCCCTATTTCATTCCTTGGCACCTCCAAAACGCACACTTGTGAGGAACTTTTTCACTCATATCTAACCTCAATCTTATCTCTTAAGTCCTTTTCTTACTTAGGAGATAAATCCAACAAAGCAAGCATGAGCTGAATCAATTGCATGATTAGATCACAAACACATCCAGGACTTCTTAACCAAGAGAAGTCAGAGCCGAAGGCTGATTCAGATTTTTCTTTTTTTTTAAAATACAGGATGCAAATTTTTTTGCCTGTGCCTGTAAAAGTACAGCTGCTTTCAGATGCATAATTACTCAGAAGGAAGAATGCCAAGAGCCAGATTTTGTTGATATTGGACTGCCAATTTTTTCTGCCAGTATTGGCTAAACATGTATTGGTATTGGATGAGGTGTTGACCTATATGGGGGAAAAAAAAAAAGAAATATAATTGAGGAAAAAAACAATATAGTCGATACTGTCCATTGTTCACAAAGTTCAACAGCCCATGAGTGAGCAAAGTAGGACGTCACTACTGGTCATGAAGAGTGTCAAGAATATTAACAGACTGTTCATGGACCAGTCACTTCCTAGACTCTCTACTGGTTGCCTGGCAACAGGTTCTAGCCAATTAATAGTCTGGTACATAACAGCCCATAAAACGACAAATTGTCATTTTAACGTTTTGGTTTTTGTACAGATTAAATGGAGGAGATATAAATTGTCAATAAGTGAGATTTAGAGGTGCTGGTAGGACTTTGTTACCTTTGAACAGAGCCAGACCAGCCATCTTCCTCTGTTTCCAATCTTTACGCTAAGGTTGTCAGAAGTATTGATGTGAAAATACTTTTTCAATACCACAAACAATACCATACCTGTTAATTATAGTATTGAAAGAACCAAAGCTATTTTAAAAATCAGTGCTCATTCAAGACATCAGTTCAGCTTCATCTTTGTTGTCCTGTCTGAAATTCCAGTGACTTTTTCTTTTTCTTGTCAGATCACATCACAAAGCTTACAAAGCTCTTACTTATGACACCTCTTGATTACCAAATATCAGCCTCAACAAAATCCAGTATCAGTCAGACTCTCCTGATACTGACGCACATATGAACTCATTTACAGTTTTCACTGTAACTTACTGTAAACACCATCCATGACACCAAACTCACCTCTGAGGATAATTTTGGCCAAAATCATTCACAAACTGAAATGTCAAAGTTCTTTCTTCCCCCAACTTTCCTCAGACCTCAGTGAGCTTAATGAGATGAAGGTCAGGTTGTTCAGTCATATGGCACATTTTTGTCCTGTCAGTAACTTTTCCCCGAGTCCTGATCAGCTCAGCAGTTTGACACATTAACTTCTGTCCCCATACGTGTGGATACGGGTGAATGTATAAAATGGATGCAGGGTGAGAGCTTCATCATCACTGGCTTATAACTGCTCCATCACACAGAAATCAATAAGTGTTTACCTGTAATGAAATTAGCAATCGCTCTCTGTCCTCCCTGCTCGCTTTTTCTGTCTCTTCTCGTTCACACACAAACACAACAGACTGGTAGAGAAGAGTGTTGGTCAACAGCAAACACTGATGATGAGAGTAGGGATTTGACTTGTGTATATGTCTGTTTTAGTCAATAACACCAACAGTCTAGGATTAGGCATTGCCTGCAGTTCAATAAGTGAAACACACAATGCATTACACAATGCCGTACCTAATGGGGAAATGGATTTCTCCTGAATCCTCCTTCAGTCACACTAAAGCTAATGTCAGACACTTCTGGGTAAGTATGAGTGTGTGAATGTTAAAGTAGCACACTTTTAAATTAGTATCATACTGTTGAAGTGCCGCTAATAGCACCATTATAATTTAAATATGTGGGTGCCAGAGAGAAATACAGAGGAACCCAGAATATATTAATAATAAACTACATTAATATAGGTGTGTGTGAGGCAGCAGACACATTAATGTTTAAAGTTTATGGATGCTAAACTTACTTTAGTTTTACAGTGAAGTATTTTCACATTTCTGGGGGTGTGTGTGTGTGTTTGGATCATATTTGTAGTCTCCTGGTGTGTCACACCACACACAGAGTAGAGTTACGTTGACTTACATGGGCGCCAAAATGAAACGAGGGCATTTCTCACCTTCCGACATCACAATTTACGTGACGTTAAAAGCGTAGAGAGTCTAGAAAATTTTAATTCAGGTACCTTAAAAGCAAAAGAAAAAGCTGTACAAACCCTGTATATGGTAGATAGGGATTTTATTTGTTAAATGTTATAATAAAATGTAAAAAAAGAGTTAATCTTGATACACAGAGCTATCTCTTGAATAAGGAAACTTAAAGAGAAAAAACAGAAAAAAAAAAAGCATCTGTGTTCAAATCTTAGGTAGGTGTAAACTCAGTCCATACAATAATCAGGATAAGTTGTCCCAGTACACATCGCATTTTAATACCAGGTAGAAATGGGTTGTAAGTTTACAAAAGTTAGTCTTGGGTCTAGTAATGACTAGTTATTATTTATCCACAAGAATAAAGAGCAATTTAAGGCAAAATCCAAGTATAAACCCAGCACAAATGAATTCATTAAACTGAGTGTTCTCCTTTAATATGCCACACATTAAGAACAAGCCATTGAACTTCTTAAACTCCGCCCCTCAATACTGTGTTTCCCTGTGGGTTTGAGGAAGAGGGGGAAGGGTTAAGTGCTGATGGGGTCGTACACTATAACAGGCGTATTAGAGGAGAGTACTGAGGGGGCAGCACCCCCAGACTCAACGTCTTTAATATTACATGTTGGCACCGTGGTTCCTCGCAGCCCTCAGCCAGCTTCCGAGCTTCAGTTTGGCTCGGCGTGGCTTTGCATGTGCAACTGCTGGCGTGAGGGTTTAAGCGAGTGTTTATGTGTGTGTTCGGACGGTCGGCGCTGTCTGGTGTGGCGATGGAGGAGGTGTGTTGTAGGTTTGTCCGTTGTCGCAGGAGGACTTCTTCTCTCACTCTGAATCTTCCCCGGTCCAAACTGGTAAGACTTGAGAATCAGAGGTTTGGTCTTCTTCTAGAGCAGAGAGGACACTGAGTACATTTGTCCATTTGGCCTCACTTTATAGGAAATCCCATTTTCGACCTCCTCAGTTGTCTCTAAATTATGTTTGCAGCAGCAACCTTTTTTGAAATAGCCTCCCTCCTTTAGTTATCCTTTCTATTTTCTTTCACTGCTATACTGTGGAGAAAAAAAATGTGTATTCTGCAAAATCTCTCCAACCTCATATTGATAAATTTGGGAGTAAAACCTGGACTTGACCTTTAGTTGACCTGCTTGTGCACACTGGATGATGGCACCTTGTTTTGTTGACTGACTGAGACATGGAGTGTGTGTCCAGCTTTGCAGGGCTTCTGAATCTTTTACTGTTGCATCTCTGAGTCTGCCAGGAGACAGTATGGCAATTTCCTTAATCGATCATTGATAACATTAAAAATCAATCAGCCAATTAATCAGAATAAAAACAAATACAAAATTGTGCATTTACCAACAATACCAAATGTTTTCCCCCTCCTAAAAGCTTTATTTCCAGCAACATATTGAAGCATGACAAATGGAGTAATTTCTTTTGCCTGTCCGTGACTCTGGATTTAAGATTTGTGTTGTGTGTCATGTTGCACGTGACACAAAATGCGAAAGGCAAATTTTAAACCACCTTCAAATGTTGCCAAGGTCTGACTTGCAAAATATTGCATTTCATGTCTGAACAGATCAATCTGTATCCAGTTTTGGTTTTACCAAAATACAGATTTAGGCTGGCAGACTGAACAAGGATTCACTGATATGATCAGTTTGCATTAGTCTCTCTCTCCATGGTGCTGAAACAGTCAAACCCACTCTCTGGTTTCTCTGTTTTCTCTGTTTATGTATTTTTTTTTTATATCTAATTGTTTAAACTGTGCCCTGAAAATAGCTGACATTACAATAATGAAGTTATGGGTGGTCAGTTTGTCGGTGTGTGCAGTTATTCTAGGTTGCTGTGCTCTGTGGAAGGATAGCGTATTTGTGAAAACACTCGCAGGTTTTTCAGAAGTCACTTGGCTGTTTGACTGACAACTTTGTCTCACTCTGAATCTCTGGGGCTTTATGTGAGAATGAGCTCGTAGCAATTTGGATTTTGAAGTGTTCAATTTTTGCAAGAGGTGATAACAGAATAGAAACAACTGAATTTTGTTTGTATCGATGCTCAAACTTTGCCTCGTGGAAATTGTCTTCTTATCCTGAAGTAAACAAACTGACCACCATGGACAGGTTTGCTAGAGGAATTTATTTTGTTTGTGGCCGGCCTGATGTATTTGCTTATTTAATTGTTAAAATGGCAGTGGAGGTGTATTTGCATGTGTGTTCATTTTAGGGTTAGCATAATTGTTTTTCTGTCTTTGGATGTGGCTCTGAATGAGTTTTGATTGTTCTTGTGTTCATGTGCATGTAACCGTCTTTATATGTATATGTCATCATAACAAGACAGATAAAGACAGAATTTTCATATAAAACCATTTTCCCACCGTCAACCCTCTTCTGTCTATCAGAAATCATATCAACCTCCAGCCTTGGATCATAATTTACAGCTGTCTGAAGTGTCTTCAGTTCCATCCTCTTCATGTTAATTATCTCTGAGTATAACATGTCAATCAGTGCCAAACCACTTTGGCTTTCAGGCAGATGAAACAGCCTTGGATGTGTGTGTGTGTGTGTGTGTGTGTGTGTGTGTGTGTGTGTGTGTGTGTGTGTGTGTGTGTGTGTGTCCACACTCATATGTTTGCCTCTGCCGAGCTCATATCCTCTGTTTTTTTTCCTTCTTCTGTCTCTCCACCACTTCCTATCTGTCTGAACAGCTTCCTGCTGACCTCAATAAGATGCACCTAACAGACCACGCCCACCAGCAGGTGATGCACATGCCTCCCAGCCAATCAGGATGCAGCATCGCCAGCGACTCAGGAAGTAGCAGTTTATCAGATATTTACCAGGTGGGTACCTCACTGCTTATTGTAATCATTTTATTTCAGTTTTTTTTAGTCATCATCATCACATCAACAAACTCTTGTTCTGTACGTTTTTAGTTTACTATCAAAGTTTAGATGTTTTTCCGTTCACTCTGCTGTTTTTTCCCCCATTAGTTGCACAGTTGTAATCATAGTTTAGCAAAACTAGGTTTAAAATGAGTAAATCCTGTTTGTAAATTGAGCAGTGCTCTGTTGCACAATTAAATATGAATCTCTGTTTAATGAATCCAAGTTTATTGATGTGAAATAGAATTTCATCAATATGGAAATTTAAATACTTTTTAGTGCTGTCAAGACCTAGTAAGTAGAAAATATTCACATTTGAGGAGTTTAAATCAGAGAATTTGGGCATTTTATCTTAAGAAAAAGACAATGCAATTAATCAATTATCAAAGTAGTTAAGGCGATTAATTTACTAGTCAATAATCAATTCAAAGATTAATCGTTGCAACTCTACTGTTAACTTTTGGCAACTGAGGTTTAAAGAGGGGCTTTAATTTAATCTTACTTCACTTCAAGCTATTTTAAACATAATATAAACATAATTTAAAGTTAATCCATGATTTTATCAGGTTTAAAAATTAATCCTTGTTGGTGCAACCCAGCCTTAGGGTGGCATTTAATTGTAAGAAGTTCATTTCTCAACTTCTGTATAATCTGAAAAATAGAGAATCCAGGCTGTAGAGCTGTAATGCTTCACCAGTTTGTTCACTTACCTCTTCTCTCGCAGTTTAGGTTTTGAAAAATCCTCTTGCTTTTATTATAAGTTGTTTTTAAAAGAAAACTTTTGATGAATGAAAACTATTTTTTCTCTTCCCTGCCATCATTATTACATTACATACAAAAAATAAATAATGAACCCTGTCTAATCCAGTGACAAACCCCCGTCTCTTCCACCACCACACTGGGACAACATCTGCTCTGTGGCAGAAGAGTTTTACTGATGGTGGATTCTCCCCAGCTTGATTTGCTCCAATTCTGTCGCTCTACCTGTAGCCTATCTGTCAACCCTCCACCCTCCCTCCTTGTAGTCCTCGGTATCTCGCTAATTATTGTGCATCAGTGGTGCGTCCTGGTGATCCGTCTCCCTCTGTACTGCCTGCTGTGGACAGAAGGTCACATGCAGGAAATGAACTTAACCTTTCAAGCCCTGTCTATACCTGTAGCACAGGTATAGATGCTGTAACATCCTCACTGTAGCTGGGTTTATAATGATCAGTTATCAAGTATTCCATTGATTAAATGATTAATTGCTTACTTCAGAGGTTTTCAAATTGGGAGGCAGGTTTCAAACAGCTTCAGGGAAGGTTCAGATAATCAAAGTGAAAAAATGTTACGTTAGTCATGAAAAGGAGATCACATTGAATAGCTTAAATGTGTGTGATATGGTCAAACAGAATCAATACTGGCAGACATGTATGGTGTAGAGTGAAGTTATGTCAAAAAGCAGTAACAGGTTTTCTTAGCTTAATTGTTCAGTTTTGTTGAGAGCTGATCTTATAGGCATCCAGGACCTGAACAAAATTAAGCAATTAAACTAAAGAGGGTGAAAGGGCGCCTTTTTCCAAGCTTTGCCTGAGAGGAGGACCATAGTCTTTTGAAAACCCCTGCTTTAGTCTATAAAATGTCAAAAAAAAATGTGATTAGTGCTCATCACAATTTCCCAGAGCTGAAAGTGATTTCTTCAAATTGCTTCTCCTCTCCAGCCAACAGTCCAAAACCCAAAGACTCTTCATTTACTGCCGTAAATTACTAAGAAAAGCAACAAATCGTCACATTTAAGAAGCTGGACAAGCACGTTTGACATTTTGGCTTGAAAACAATTATCTAAATAGATGGACTAATCAATTAATCAACTAATCATTGCAGCTCCAATGGGTAGTATGCAGTGAGGAGTGGTAAGGAAATTGAGATGATGTAGAACATAATGTTCGATCTCAGTTTCCTCAGACAGGAATGTCAAGAATCCTTGAGCATGGAACTTAATGTCACCACTAGATAACTATTGGAGAATATTCACACCAGGAAACGTCCCCACAGACCTCTCAGTGTTTGGAAATACATATAAGCATACATATCATTTATTTCAGTATTATTTAACTAGGAATACAAGGCTGTTTATCTTGGATGTAGATCTGCAGTTAAGAAGCAAGCAATCCAAAAACAGCCTTATAAATAAGCATTTGCCAGTGATTAAGTCTTTGAGTGGACAGGGCAGACCATCCAAGCCGATCATACAGAGAGCAGTGGTAAGTGAGAGAGCTTAATGCTCCATGGTAGACTGTGTCCAACATGTCCAGGCATTGTGAGGACACATGCATGTACATAACATCCCCATAGTCAAGCACGGACATAAAAGTGACAGCAACAAGTGAGCACTGAAAACAGACTTTGGAAATTGTTGATTGTTTCCTTAAAATGTGAATTGGTTCGCTTTATTTGACACCTTCTCTCCTCATTGAAGGTCGCTTTTAATGTCAAAAGCAAACTAGAGCACTTATTCTGCAGTTTTTCATTGCAGTTTCCCAGTTTAATGTACAAAGTGTAAAATGTTAAGTGCAATTTAAAGGTATTATCGCCAGACCAGGAGGCCTGCTTTATATTTTACTCTCTCCTCTTGTATCAGCCTTACCTTTACGTGACATTTCTGAGCTTTCAGTAGCTCAGTGTGCTTTGGAATTAAATGTGTCTCTTGAGTGTAGGGGTTTTTAAATGGCTGTGAATCAATAATCCATAAAAGGATACATGACAAGGCTGTCATCTCATTATTATAATCCCTCAGATCTCCTAATCTCCCCCCTTTACACAGAAATTCATAATAAATCCGAGGACCTTTCAGTATTACATTTCAGTCTTGACTCTTCCTCACAGGGTGTTACTGGATTTTAGTTTGCTGCTCCTCTTCACAACCTGCATGTTCATATTCTTCATACATGTCTGTGCACGATTTCCATTTGACACTTAGCTTGTTAGCATTGTTAGCATTCATCAGTTGAACTGGTGAGGTCCATTAACTACAAACTAATGAGCTCTAGTTACAAGTTAATGAGCTGGTATGATCAATGGGCACTGCTGGCCACAGAACTAATGAGCAGGTTCCAGTGAGGAATGTTAACAATGTCCAGATTTTTTAAGTGCCTTTATATAGATTTTATTTTAGCAAGTCAAAAGTGAGAAATGGCAACTATAACTCAAGTGCAGGTACTTTATTCCCCAGCCACCTTGCCGGGCTAATTTGGAGGCCTTGGTATGCTTTCAAAAGCCAGTCATAATGCACTCTTTACAAGGGGATGGCTGAATACCATTTTTGACCTGTCCAATACCAAAACCTTGAATATCTGTCGATGCTGATACCAATGAGATGCTGTCTTTTTCTTTCTCTGAACCAACAAAGGCATTAATAATACTTACGTATGGATGCACATTGCTCAAAAAACATGAAACTATAAAACAAATATTCTACTCCCAAAAAGGAAGAAATAAATAATTTAAACTTTTTCACTGACTTGCATGTTCTCTGTAATTTATGCACATTTCATATACTGCAATTAGTTTTTTGTTGACAAGCAAAATTATCTTTGGTATCATTTTTTACAACTGGAGGTCAATAATATAATGTTAGTTTTTCTTGGTTCTCTTCTGCATCTTGGTTGGATGCTGTCACATTGATTTAATCAAAGTTGATCTTGGAAATTAAGTGTCAGCTCGCTGAGAATGAATAGTGTTAATGTTAGGTGACTCAGGAAATGAAGGGAAATGAATTAATTTGAGGCACAAAATAACACTTTCTTTGGGCTTGGGGGAAGGTATCAAATATTTTCAAGTCAAAAGGCGTAAATCCGAGTGAAGCCATGAGTTATTGGTGTTAAAGTTGAGTTGGAAGTTCTTTTTGACTTTGTCAAGTGCAGTGTAAAGTCATCAAATTTGAAAAAAACTTGAGTCCAAGTCACATGACTCAAGTCTCCACCTCTGTCTGATAGTGCAAGAATAATATAATCCATTAGTTACTGTCAACAGAATTTCACAAAATCAGCTTTGCTCTCAGTATAAAACTAAAATGACAATTTAGATATTCGAACCTCCTTACCAGCCCCAACCTGACCTCCCTCCTCAGCCTGTCTGCAAGGCGTTTTCAGATTGATGTAAGTCAGGTCAACCTGGGTCAGACGTTTAACACCTGAGACCTGGTTTCTTCATCCTGAGATTAGGTATTAATCACACGGATCTGATCCCATCAGCTCGTCGCTGACCCAGCTCTGTGTTTGTTTACTGCTGTCTTAAAGCGCTGACCCTCCCGTCAGCTGTGGTCCTCAGCTGTCAATGCAACAGACTGTTTTTGTTATGGCTTTCTCCCACTCATTCTTTTACAGTCCTTCACTTTACTTTGTCGGCTCAACTTTTCAATCTTTTTCTGCCTCTTCCTGCTCTTTCATATTCCTCCTGCCCTTTCCGTTCTTTACATCTCTCTCCTGTCACTCACCTTCTATTCTTCTATTATTCTCTCTGCTATTCTTTTCTTTGCTTTTCTGTCCTCTCTTTCATCTTGGTTATATCCAGAACTTCTGCTGCATTCCTCTTTCATTTATGTCTCTTGCCTGTCTGTGTTATTCTGACACATCACTGTAAAACATGGGGGTTCTTGGACAGACCTTATGTCCCTCGTCTCTAAGAAATGTCCTCTTGGCTCAAACTTCTTCGGAGACCAGGGGAGTTGGTCGGAAAGGGCACATCCTGCATTCTGAATGAACTGGGCCTCTCAAAGGCACTGAAAGATATGCCAGACGCCAAGGGTAAAAAGAAAAGGGAGGTGTTATTGTCTCATTGTACCATTGTTCCTCCCACCTGCCTTAATGCCTCTGTTTTCCAACAAAGTTTAGAAAGAAGCCCCCCTTTTTTGTAGGAATGTAATTTAATTTTTAAGTTTTCTTTCTTGTTGGGAACTATAGAAAGTACAGCTGCACTTTTGGCCTTTGTCTTGTTCTGACGGATTTTTGCCTGAGGAATACATTTGAAAAATCTCCTCCAGGGGTTGATAAATCTGGGGTGAAGCAGTTTTAAAAATGCAGTTTAAAGCTGCAGAACAATGGGCAGGATGAGATGTTTGGTTTGCTGCTTAATAAATATGGAGCATCTGTCTCATTAGTTATTGTTGTCAAATAAAATAAAATCAGGATTCATGTTAATGTATTTTTTATCTTATCTGTTAGGCCTAATGAAATGTTTCTGGTGCAGAACTGAGCAGTTGGTGTGTTTTTAAAAGTCCTCTAAATAGCTTGTCCAACCTAATTTATGAAAACAAGAGTGGACCTGTGCCTGAACTCGCGATGGACTGTTGGCTTAATCCCCTTCCCTCAGAGAAACCTATAAAACCCTTTGGCCAGGTACTAGATGTCTGTAGAACCCAAGAGCTTGATCACATTGTTGGTTAGAGAGTCCAACTTGTAGTGTGCAACTTTTTCCCACCAGCTACAATATTAAGGTTGAATCTACTCCTCTCTTCTAAATCAAGGACGACCAAAATTTAGGTTTATTCGTGCCTATAAGATAAAGTCCCTGGGACTTGTAGGTTTCCTCTTTATTCCACATTGACCCCTCAAGAGGTAATATTGTTACACAAACTTAGCAGGATTAATTGTGGGTGTTCTGTGTGTTGAGTATTGTACCAGAGCTTGGATTAATCTCATGGTAAAATTTAAATAATCAGTTTATCTGATTGTCAAAGCCATGATAAACTATTCATAGAAAAGGTTATCGTAGGCAACTGGACTTGGTAGAGTTCTTGAAGATGTTTCGCTTCTCATCCAAAAGGCTTCAGTATAGTAATAGCCTGAAAACAAAGTCATCTCAGTATAATAATATTTGATACTGGCAGATTACCACACCAATATTTAGGCATATTAGTTCTGTGCACTGAGCTAAGCAAAAAAATATTTTTCATTAACAAAGCCGGTCACGCTAGTTTTCAATATTCACATCAGAGCTACCATTTAACAAAAATTAATTAAACAAATAAAGAAAAACTAATTTGAAGAACAGACGTGTAACAATCTGGCTCCATTTTTCTCGACAGTTGTCTTTGTTTTTCGGCCTACCTGTAACTACAGTAACAGATGGCCCGCGGTGCTGCCGCTGCCACACGAGAGCTCCTCTCTTCACCTCTCGGTTGACGGTTCAATTCCCACCTGACCTGAAAGCCCCTCTGCCCCTTCAGCACCACACTCTGCCAACCATCTGTCTGCCCCACACAGGGGAAATATGGTGGAATATGAATTATTACTGCTGGATTTAAATATTTGGCTGTTTGCCTTCGTTTTCTAGTCTGGGACTTGGTGTCAGGGTGTAAGCTCAGGGTCACAGGTACAGCTGCTCATTCCAAGGTTACTCTTCATGTGTTGTGTGGGTGAGACAGCACTGAAAATAATGGGGAAATGGGATAGAGCTATAAAGTTAGGAAGAGTATTTGATAGGGTAAAGTTGAAATGAAAAATGCATTTTTAACCTATTTAGATCACATCCTTGGTCAACAAAATGTTAAGGAATCAATCAGTCATGTTTTCTTCCTATAAAACAAAATATCCTGTATTTATGTGGGCTTGAACCAACAAATTTCAACCAGTAATATCCTACATCCACCCATCAATCACGTTTCAAACTTAAGCGGCACATAGCTAAGATTTATTAGTTAGCTAGCCAGCAACAGCATGGCATGTTGGTTTATAACGCGCCTGGAACTGCACTCATAGCAACAGTTTGTTCTTCATAGCGACGGTCTGCTTTTCATAGCAACGTAGGTGTTATTTATTCATATCCAGTGTGACTACAGGAAATATTTGATGAGTGAAGATTCTCACTTTGAATTTGGCTGCTTTTTACATTACTCAAAGTTGCTTTTGTACATTTATAGAGTTGTTGTTTCTTTCATATCCTCATAATTTAGTAGATTTGGTCACTGTGTGTCGACATATATGTGTTAGATTGACAGCGATGTATTCACAGAATATGGCAGAAATGAAATAAAATATTCACAGGTATGTTTTCATTAGTTGATAATCACCTGAAAATAACTATTGCTGTGTTTTAATTATCTTAGAATGACCTTAGAATGGCTTTAGATAGAGACGTTAGTATTAGCAGCCACCATACTTTCTCCTATAGACTTGGAAGGGGAGGATGATGCGAGGTGTTTGCACTCTGCAAGCTTGCTGCTAGATTCCACTAAATCCTACACACTGGTATTTTAAAACTGATGTGCTATTCAAGGCCTGTGAACCATCTTGTCTTAGCACACATCACTGCTCCAATATTTATTTCTAGGTCATATTAATGCTAGAATTAAAGATTCAGTTTGTCCTTTTTGAGTCAGGCAGGTTTAATCCTAAGGCAATCTAAATTTATTACGTTCAATACATAAAAATAGTTAATACATAAAAAGCCATTTTTTCATGCTTTTTTTTTTTCCCTTAAGTTGCTATCAAACACTTCCCCACAGATGTCTCCATTCCTCCCATGTACTGTTACCAACCACTGTGATGCCTTTTCCACTCTTTTCTGCAGGCTACAGAGAGCGAGCTGGGCGATGTGGACCTGTCCGGACTTCCAGAGGCTGCAGTGGACAGCGAGGAAGAGGAGGAGGAAGATGAGGACCTGGAAAGAGCCTCAGACACTCTTCTGGGCCGAGACCTGGTCCGAGAGTGTCTGGAAAAAGATCCTGCTGACCGAAACGATGACGACATTGGTCAGTCTGTCTCTCTGCTGCTCTTAAATGATTGTTGTTGTTTTTTTTTTTATCTAATATGACTTTACCATTAAAAGTCTTTATTTTAGAGTTTATGTAAATGAGAAACAGCCCCTACAGTCACCATCTATCATTCAGTAAGCACAGGGGAGATACACGAACGCCCCTCTCATAGAGAAGACCCCTCACAGTGGTCTCTAAACACCAGTGCCCTTCCAGTATGTATTTTTAAGCAGGCAATCAGAGAGACGACCTCATTAGCGGGACCCAGTGGGGTCCTGGAGGAGAAGGTGACCACATCAGAGAGCTGAGAGGAGTTGTAAAGGCGTGGCCCGCTGTGTGCCTGCTGGGAGGATGGCCTTCTCATGGCCTTCACCACTGATGGGTTACACTCAGCTCATTCAGAGCTGAAGATACATAGACGATAGAAGATGCTGTTGAGGAACTGTCTAAGCCAACTTCAACCCTGACTCACATAATATCTGAAATGTATTAATAAAAAGATAAAAAAAAATAACTTTTTCCTTAATCAAGTTCAGTTACAGGTGCAGTAACCAATTCTAGAAAAAGACAGTCTGTTGCTGAATCTCATTATCAGGTCATGGAATACAGATGTTTTAGGAATGAGACTCAACAATCAACTATCCTTCCTTGCATACAACAAACAATAAACTACTTCCTGATAACACTGCGCTTTTCTGCCACCGTCTGTGGTGTGAAACAAAGTATAAAGAAAAAATATGCGATTTGGAATGCGGCTAAATGAGCTGCCACTGGCCTGCGCTCCCTCTGCGGCTCAGTCAATGTGATGTATCTTCCACTATGCAGACGTTTGTGGGTCAGAATAGCCAGGAAATGTTCTGGCTTGCATATTGCAGAATGCAGTTGCAGTAGGACATCCCAGTATTTTTGGCATACTGCATTCGACATATGTTTTGGGACCTTTTGGAAACCTTTTGCTGGCATACTAAATAGTGTGGTAGTATGGTATTGGAATGTATCCATAGCTTCATTTTAAGGGGTCACAAACCAAAAAGGTTTGGGAACCAGCACTTTAGCCAGTTTTGAATTCTGTCATCAAAATATTTATAATATGATTACAGCTTTGTAATTGCTATAGATCCCATCATTGCCTGATTAACAACATTGAACTGGCAAAGTTCAGACCATCTGGAGCTTCAGACTGTTTAAAAGCACCAAGAATTACTTAGAATACTGTGACTGTTAAATCCAGGTTTTTTAGAGCCCAAAGGAAAGCGGGACAGAGACGGAGAGGCTGAGAGGAAATGAACGAGGCGATAACAGCAGGGAGAATAAAAAGGGAGCCACTGAGCCAGGCTGCATACTGCGCAGGTTGGAGCTGGGTCACTCTGTTCTTTGCCACAGTGCAGAGGAAGTAGACACACGATCAGTAGGGAAGGAACAGGGTGTGAAAGTTTCTCATTAGCCATGAAAATCTTAAGCACTGATGCTATGCACTGAAGCAGGCTAAAAATATGGCTGTTAGCTTGGGGTCACTGAATGAAAAGATTAAAGATATACTGTGATCTGTGTGTGTATGTTATCGTGCATGAAGGGTTTGGTTGCAGTAGGGATAATTATTTGTTTTAGAAATGCTGCTATTTTTCAGTGGGAAAATCAGAGAGTGTTTTATCTGCACAGCTGAGCAGCATTGCTTTGAATACACAAGTTGCATCAATACGTGCTCTTTACGTGTTTAATTGTGTTTTTCTTTCTCCGTCTCATACCAAATAGAGCAACTGCTGGAGTTCATGCACCAGCTGCCTGCTTTTGCCAACATGACCATGTCTGTGCGGAGAGACCTGTGCAGCGTCATGGTGTTTGAGGTGGTGGAGCAGGCTGGCACCGTCATACTGCACAACAAACAGGAGGTATGAATGAACTCACACAGAAACCTGTAAACAGAAGTGAATCACAGTTACTGTAAAAAACGCCCTGTAGAAGTCTGGAAAAGTTTTGAAATTAATGTTTTTAAGTCTTTAAAAGGATAGTTCAGATTTTTTAAGTGGCGTTGTATGAGATTTTAGCTAACTAAACAAAGACCCAACAAAAAAATTAAAGTCAGAGTTAATCAGTTTTAGCTAATACACTGACCATCGAGAGGAACCTCATACAACCCTGTTTCAAATAATACAAACTGTCTCTTTAGAGCTTTAAGAAGCATTAAGAGTATTTCTTATGTAGTAATTAGAGTTATTATTTTTTCATGTTTTCAGCCTCTTTTGCTACATGCTGCTACTTAAATTTGTCCTTCCGTAACCTGCAAACAGTGATGTAACCTTGCAAAAACCACACAAAAAAAACACACAAAAGTATGAAGAGAGTCATATTTGTTCAGTATGGCAGAACCTGTGGGCATACTGAGAAGCAAAAAGGGTTCTCCTACAGAGACAAGCCGAAGAACCCTTTTTGGTTCTAGTTAGCACTTTTATTTCTAACACATACAAGTGTTGACATGTTTCTGTGTGTCCAAACACACGCGTCCTGAACGTCCCCCAGTCTGTCCAAAGCTAATTCACATACAGAAGCTGATATGTGCAGAGTCACTGCAGAGTAAAAGCCCCGTCAATCACCTGAGCCGCTACATAGCTAATTAATTAAGTTACATGCCTGAGGAACGGGAGCTCTGTCACGGCTGTTTGGTTGCACACAGCAACATTAGAACCGACAGGGTGATAAATGGCAATGAACTGCCAGGCGCCAAGCTCCAGGAGGACGAGGATCCACGTCAGCGGGACAAAACCGGCCACACACATATACATAAATCCGTAGTGTGCATGTCTGCGCTTCCATATACCGTCTGTGTTGAGACTCATTGATGGACGGGTCTTCTCCGCTCTGTCTGTCTCTCCGTGGACTCTGTGTTGAAGGTCAAAGAGAGGCACTTGGCTCCTCTCACAAGTGAACATGTTTCTGCTAAGTGAGGGAGAGAGAGAAAGGAAAATAAAAAGAGTCTAAAGTGGTCTGACAGACGTAAAAAAAAAAAGAGAGGTAAAGTGCTTCAGAGGACAGAGAGGGAAGACAAAATGGAAGCAGAGGAAGCCAGCAAGGGACCGTCAGAGTTACAGTGAGAAGTCAGACCAACTAAAGTTTCTGTAACACTTTCTATGATGCCCATGTCTATAATGCTTTAAAATGCATTATACTGTGCTTATAGCTTTGTATAGTTTAGTTGTAATCATATAGGCAGCCTGCAAAAGTGGGTGAAATCTTTAATTGTCAAGTTCTTATTCTTCAAGAAAATGGTGAGCAAAGAAAGTTTGGTAGCACTTTCTGTGATGCCCATTTCTATAATACATTGTAAACATACTTATGATGCATCATAATGTGCTTATAGCATTGTATAATTATAGTTAAAAGCACTTCATAAGGCTTTATAACATAATCATAACACATTATGTAGCATTTTATAATACTCTTAAGCTCAAGTGTCATAATATTTAATACTTAATTCACTGACAGCATTTTAAAATGCTTATAGTTGTAATATATTTTGAACATTTTATAATGTATTATCATCACTGTTAGAATGCATTATAATATAGTTATTAGTTACTAAAAGTGTTCATTGGGGGATTTAGGTAAAGTTAAAAAATAATCAGTAAATCTATGCAAGAAAATGTTATAAAAATTAATTTATCTGAGTACTATAATTTGACTTAATGATGAACAATAGTTGACATTTACATCTCATAAATATGAATCCACAAAAAACATAATTGTAATGCATTGTAAAAAAAAACATAACAGTGATTATAATGCATTATTTAAAAAAGTTTATAATTTGTTACAACAGTGCTAATTATAATACACCACAATCCTTGCCCAAAAACATCAGTGATTGCCTTATAAGTAATTATAAAATAACTTAACATAGCTTAACGTAACAGAACATAGCAAACACGTTAGAAGTGATAAAATTTATGCAAGCATGAAAATAAGCTTATGTTCAATATATATGTGGTAGTTTACCTTATCTCATCTTACCTATCACCTGCTGAGAAATAAGGAGAGCGAGAGGCTCACTGGGAGGCATAGAAGCTGGTAGGGAGAGAAAGTGAGAAGCACTGAGAGAATTGGAGATTTGCAGGGTGAGAAACAGCGAGAGAATGAAAAGGCAATGAGGAGGAAATATCAGTTATAGTTACGGAGGGAGCCCAGGGCTTGTTCACACCCCCCTCCATCCGCTCGCACCGGGGATGAATGGCTTGTTATATTATGCCTGCTAGCATTTCCTTTTTCAAAAGCCACCACTAGAGACACAATACCTCTTCAGCACCACACTCAGACCTCACACACCGCACATTGTGCTCACAATACACTAAATGTCAGCTAGTAATATATCGCCATTTTAACAGTCATTCTTGTGCAGCGGTGCAGGGACATTCAGTGTGCTCTTTGAAATCTAATGATATAAAGGGGCAGTTCAGCCCAAAATCAATATCACATATACATATTTTCTGTCATACCTGTCGTGCTATTTCTCCATCTAGAATGCTTTGGTGTGAGATGCAGAGTTTTGGAGAAGTCAGCTGTAGAAATGTCTTGTGTTGAAAGAAAGAAATAGTTCCTCCAAGATTATCTTGGGTGACTGGGTCATGATTTCTGGAAAGTGACATGGCTGTTGAGTTTTTCTCTTTTTTTGAACAAAATGTTTATTTGTATTTTTGCACATTTGAGTTACGCAGCTGCTTTGTCAGGAAATAATAATGATTTGCAAAAAAAAAAAAAGAACTAGTTACAACTCAGACACAAGGTTTTAACACTAATGACATCATTTGCATGTGAATCTCTAAAATTAAATTAAATTAAATTAACCTTAAAAGTGCCACATAATTAAATATACCTTATCATTAGATACCTTAAAAGCAACAAATGCCAATTTTGGTCTCATTGTCACATTGACCAACCAAACCATTGGTTTAAAAATAAGTTTGTCTCAAAATGAAGCTTTGCCACCAATACAAGGATCTGCAGCTTTAGATTAAGCCTTTCTTTTTTGCCATAGCTACATCAGATATTGCTCCTATGACCTACTAAAATGGGTCTAATGGTAAGTCAGTATTCAAAAATGTCAAAACTGCAAATATTTCTGTATGAGTCTCTTCCCACTATGCCTTCAGATTTGGACAATCCCAAAATGTGTATGATCTCCAACCTGTTACCAAGTCCCCGCAGCACAAATTTGTTCTACTTCCGTCATATTTTTACACGATAAAAGAAGTGCTAAAATACCTCATTCTTAATGTCTACTTGAATTTTTTTCCATATTGGACTGATATTCATTTTATGTCCCCATATACACTACTGAGTATCGCACCTGCGTGACTCAAATGTGCATAAATACAAATAAACATTTTGTTCAAAAAAAAGAGAAAAACTCAACAGCCATGTCACTTTCCAGAAATCATGACCCTGTCACCCAAAATAATCTTGGAGGAACTAATTCTTTCTTTCACCACAAGACATTTCTACAACTGACTTCTCCAAAACTCTGCATCTCACACCAAAACTATCTAGATAGAAAAAATAGCACTACACATAAAAAATGGCACTTTAAGATGGATCTACAGTATACTGACAAAACTGTGGAAGAGAGCACAAATGGAAAGCATTAATAGAGCCACAAGCATCAGTATTGGCAGTTTAACTTGTGCAGATCAAAAATGTTGAATATTTTATGTTTGATGTCTGCAGCTGGACCTCTGGTATGTTATCCTGAACGGGGCCGTGGAGATCAGCCATCCGGAGGGAAGAGTGGAGTCTCTTTGCATGGGAAACAGTTTCGGCATCTCGCCCTCGCTGGATAAGCAGTACATGAACGGAGAAGTTCGCACCAAGGGGGATGACTGCCAGGTAAAGAGGAGTGATAAAGACTTCTGCTGGGTTTTTAAAATGGAGACGCCCACTCAGTCGTCTGCAAAAAAGTAGTGATCAAGGGTATCGTGCTCCTGCCCTCCCCCTACTGAAAATATGCCCTTAGCATAAAACACCTGCTTAGAATGGAGGTTGTGTCAACAGTATCAAAACAGAAAAATAAAGTGTCTTAATGATATAAAAAGTGACAGATCTCTGAAATACATTACCTGAAGATTCAGTAGGGTTTTTGTATTTGTATCAGGTAGTGGTTTATTTCTGAAATGTGTTTACAAATAGCCTTGCAGTCTTGCAGTCTTGATATAGTGCTGGGATGTGATGTCAACGACTAGACAAAGGTAAAACGAGCCCAGCATGTACTTGCGGTAACCCCTGTGCACACTGCCCAGTTCCTCCACTGCACACATCATTTCCTGTCTTCAGATACAGAGGAACTTGCGAGGCTTAGCGAGCCAAATGCAGACATTAATGACTTGGTCAAGAGAAGCGCAGCTCTGACAGCTCTGTCGGGTAGTGGCAAGTCAGGCCTGGCACTTTCCGTTCAGTTTGATATAATGGGAAGTTAGTTTAGCTGCGGTGTCAGAACTGAAGTGAAGGATGCTTCTAGGAAATGGCTACTTGAGAGGATTTCTGGACCACCATAGGTACTTATTTAATTGAGTTTAGTTAGAGAAACAGTGTTGTTGGATCTTTCTTCCCTCCCATGCCTCTCCCTGCCCGCCGTCATGCTTCCTCTGTGCTGTTGTTTGAGTACCCAACTGTGGTGCAGAGCAGCGTGCTGCTGTACTACAAGTTCACCCGCTTTCCCCATGTCGTCCTCGACCAGTTCGTCTGCATCGCCCAGGAGGACTACTGGCGTATCCTCAACCATGTGGAGAAGAACACACACAAGGTGGAAGAGGAGGGGGAGATCGTGATGGTGAAGGAGCACCGAGAGCTGGACCGCAGCGGGACCAGGAAGGGACACATTGTTATTAAGGTTAGTGATTTGAAATGTTAAAGTGGCGTGTTGGTAAATTTTAACCTCTTCTACTCCACTCCTCCACACTTTGAACTTATTTCTGTCATTCTCATGGGGGGAGAGGAGATTCAAGGGGGCATCAACAGGCCAACAGTATACGTCACATAGAGGTGGTGTACACCATCTGAAAGCTGGGAACCTGAAGAGTCGTTTTAGATGCAGATCAGCAGTGTGTGTCAACTTTTTCTTGCCATAAATCTGTGAAAAACGTAGGTGCTTATTCAGATTTTGAAAATGAAGAGTGTATAAGGGCTATATAGTATATGATGGCAGTTCCAACAATGTAGCTATGTCTGACCACATGATAAAAATGGTCAAAAATCCCTTCAAAATACCACATCAAGACAGCACGAGCGTGAGGAACACCACAGAAAAAGAAGATTCATGAGGCTTTGGTTATTCTAGTAGTCACTATAGGTCAGGTTTTAATAAAATGGTCTCACTACATAAAACGATTGCTGTGGAGCCTAACATCGTCACCTATATGATTACAATTGGGCTCATGGAATCCACAAGAATTATGTATTATGTAATTCCAGAATTATGCAATTCCAGTTCTGTTTGCGGTAGGAAAACCCAGTATGCAAGAACATACCATATTTAGAACAGGTGAAAATAACACATCAATCCTGCATCCAAAAAAAACCCCAAAACAATAGAAGAAGAAAGGAAAGAAAGAAGAAAACAGAGAAAATGAGGCACAGCATTTGCATAATACAATAAGATTTGTGAGTTGCTGTTTTAGTGCCCCCTCCAGCACTCTGTGCCCTACAAGATGTGTGTTATGCACGTGCACATAGCTACTGTTCCAGTTTTTAAAGAACCGGAGTTCAACCAGGGTTTGAGAAAGCGTTTTGCTGCTCTGAAGTGTCCACTGAAATTCTGCTAGTCCTGAAGGTTTTTTTGTTCTTTATCAGAGCCGGACCTCTGACCAAGATCAACATAAAAAGACAGTATTAGTATCTAGAAAAGTAGAGGTGTAGATTTGTCTAGGGATCAATCGGAAGGTGAAATTTGTTTGATGTTTCACCCAGAGCTCAACCTTTGTGAACTGACTCCATGTAGAAATACATTTGATCTTGTTCAAGGAAGGTTTAGCATACAAGGTTAAGCTAATGAGCATGTTTAATCTGACCCTAAGCTTGGGTTAACACGACGAACATCTTAAATGGGAAAGTCAAGATGTCACCCTGTTTTTTTTACATGTTATGTATCAGATACAGTGAAATGCACTGGACTGATTGGAGTACCAGCTCATTATGAATCGACCATGCCCTCACATACAGTATCTTGCAGAAACATCAATGCAGCTGCCTGGTGCTGCTCTTTGTTGATTGTTCAGAGGCACCGTTAGCACTATTAGTGTTTGCTGGAGCATTTTCTTGTACGCTACATTGCAAAGCGCTCCAAGGCCTTTTGATCCTTCTCCTGAGTCCTCCAGAGGCAGCCAGGTATTGATCGGATAATGGGCCTGAATGATTCTCTTGGCCACGGCTCCGAGGATGGCTTGTTGGCTCCAAAAACACATCCAGTCGAGATGAGTCAATTCACAAGTGTTAGCATTTCCGCTTCTGTTTTTGGCTTTGTTCTTTCTTGTGTCAGACAAAAGTGGATGCTTTTCTAGTTTCGGTTCCCTGTCAAATGAATCGTTTCCCCCAGAAACCTCCACTCTGAAAACATTAACAAACTCACTGAAACCAGAGGAGGTGGGTTTATGTGTCTTGGACATTGTATGTCTGCTGCTGTGATAAATACAAATGAAAAGATGTAGAGAGAGAAATAAAACATTTTGATCCAAATAACACATTTAGATTCAGAAAAGGTGTGACCTCAGCAACAAAATATTGAGTGTGCTCTTGTAAACATGCTGTGTGTGTGTGTGTGTGTGTGTGTATGTCTGTCTTTATTTTATTGATAGGTGACTGGCAGCTCAGTCCAGTAGTTGCATCTTTATAGCTTATGTCCTTGTCACTTTTATGATTAATGCCGACATAATTTATTCAAATTTGTATGTGCATGTGCTCTTGTGCCGCATGCTTCTCTGTGTGTGTGCTTCTGCATGTGAATGTTTTGTGTCTGTCTGTATAGATTATATGTGCCCTCGTGTCCCTTCAGCTGTCTTACACATCGGCAGCGGAGGCAGGAGCCATTATGTTTTTGGTTGTCCATCTGTCCATGTGTCTCATTCTCGTTAACAGGATATCTTATGAATGCTTTGAAGGGATTCCTTCAAACTTGGCAAACACGTCCACCTGGACTCAACAATGAATTGATTAGATTTTGGTGGCCAAATGTCAGAGTTCAGGGTCACTGAACCTGACCTGAAATCAATCCGTCCCATTCTCGTGAACATGATATCTTAAGAACAGCTTGAAAGAATTTCTTCAAATTTGGTACAAACATCCACTTGGACTCGTGATTAGATGTTGGTGGTCAAAGGTCTAGTTCACTGTGACTTCATGTCTGTCTCATTTTCATGAACACGGTATCGTAGAAAAGCTTGGAGGGAACTTCAGTACCTCTGGCACAAACATCCATTCAGACAGATTGGATTTTGGTCGTTGAATGTCAAAGTTCAAGGTCACTGTGACCTCACATTCTTCTCATTCTTGTGAACATGATATCTCAAGAACACCTTGAGGGAATTTCTTCATATTAGATTAGATTAGATTTTTGTGGTGAAAGATTAGAGTTAAAGGTCAGTGCGACCTCACGTCCATCCACTCGGACTCCATGATTAATTGAATAGATTTTAGGAGTCAAAGGTCATGGTGTTTTTGGTGATAACTCAAGAATTCACACACTAACTATGACAAAATTTTACACAAATATCTAATAGGATAAAACGATGAGATGATGATGAAGATAACAGTCAACATTACTGGACATTATAATGTTTATCTCTCTATCAGTCCTCTGTGCTCCTCTGCGTGTTTATCACTGGAAATTATTCACTGGGATCACACGTAATTATAGTGATAAAAATACACTTACAGACATTGATGTAAACTGGAACTTGTCTGGTGGATGGAGGCATAGAACCCTGAGGCCTCTGTGTATCCTCATGCATGTGTATATTTGTCAACCCAGGGCACCCCAGAGCGTCTGATCATGCACCTGGTGGAGGAACCGTCAGTGGTGGACCCCACCTATATCGAAGACTTCCTGCTGACCTACAGGACCTTCCTGTCAAATCCCATGGAGGTCGGAAAGAAGCTGCTGGAGTGGTTCCAGGTGGACAGCCTCCGGGATACGGTGAGTCTGTGTGCGTGTGGTTGAATGGTCTTTGGTAGTTTTCGGGTACGTGGTTAAGATTATTAGAGGGAGTGCACTGATATCACTTTCCCGCTCGAACACGCCCCTCAGTCAGTGGCAAAACATCCCGCAACATGGCTGCCTTTAGTACAGGAGACAGCAAAAGCATAAAACAGCAGATCATCTGCATAAATTAAGGCAGTTGATTGACTGGCTGCATCGACCGGCTGATTTTGAGTTTTCCCTTCTGCCTCTTTCCTATCAATACAGTTTATAGACACCAGTGTCTATGTCGAGATTCTGAAATCTAATTCGGCAACATCAAGTTAAACAGCGCAGATAATCAGTAGTGGTCATGAACCAGTGGAAAGATGGGTTATTTATGACTACAGTTTGATAAATTAGACAAGAAACTCAACATATAATGTTACACATTGCTTGTATGTTGCTACAGACGTAGCTGTCCCAGTGTCCTAAGATGTGTTAAGTGCCAGCAAATATTATAGCATATAACAAATGTAATGTCCCAATGACTCCCCGTTCTAAAATTAGTCCAATGACTAAGCATGTATGAACTTCTAATAAATTATTTTGTGAAATAAACAGTTATTTTTTTTCTGTATTTAGGTCTATTTCAAATAAAATCCATTTCATTCATCTGTTTCAAGTAAAATTATTCTAGAATTAAAATCTTTGTTTTGTCTTGCTGCCCTGGCATTTGGCCTTCATGACCTAAAAAAAAACTGACAACACGAAAGGCCAGTTGGCCTTGTTCCTAAAATGATGGCCAGAACTTGACACAAAGTGGCAACCACAAGTGTCGAGTGTCGAGATTTCACCTGTGTCTGTGAATCATTTGCTTCTCTCCTCTTTAGTTTTTGTTGTTAAAAAAAAAAAAAAAAAGATTGTTTGATTTCTCGTTGGATCTGTTTGTACAGTCAATCACACAACAGCTCTTTGCCATTTTTGATGGGGTGTTTTTTTTGTGTTTTTGATGCATTCAAGCGCCACCACTCAGTGGTGTAACCGCAGGGAATTCTGCTGGGATATTATGTACATACCCTCTATAAAGCAAAAGTTTTGAAAGTTTGTGCGTGTGGACCAGCAGAATTTGTATGTGTGTGTGTGTGTAGTGTTGAGTTTGTGTGTGTTGTGTGAAAGAGCAGACATGAAAGGTCAAGTGTGTCAATCTGCTCTGGATGAGAATGGGTGCAGGCTAGTAGTGAAGCGTACGCATACTAAGTTAAAAGTGTATATACTCATACATTATGTACCATTTTATGTGTGCAGAAATAAATGATGGTCTTCATGCTCCTATCAGCTCCCCTAATGTTTTGTATTCATGCGTGTTGATGGAAATCCGCGTGTTGTGGCGCTCACATGCCGATCAATACAAGTTCAGCCAGCTCAGCTGTCCTTGAGCACAGCAGCGATTTGTTCATGCCACTGACACTCCCATTGTCCATAACTGCTTTAACCAAAGATTAGTCTTGTACTGTCAATACTCTTTATGCGGTTGTCATTCAGGTTTATAATCTTCAGCTCCGTTAAACAGGATCTAATCCTGCACAGAACGAGCAGAAAGCAGAGAAAGTAACAGACAGTGGAAAGAGAGGAGGAGAGATGGAGTGAAAAATGAAGGAGAGAGAAGAAAGTGGGCATTGATTGATGCTCTGTGTTGATTTATCGGTCGCTGCTCTGACCTTTTGCAAAGGTTGGAACAATGTTACCACCAGTGTAAATTTGCAGAAATAATTGTTACTGAATGCCCTTTGCTTTAGGTTTTTCTTCTAATTAATGTGGAACAAAACTAAGCAGTCAAACAGTGGTTAAATGCTTTTTTCTGCAGCCATGCACATTGTCATTATTTAGCCTCCCTGCTGTTTCCTATGTTTTATTAGCTACTATTTTTCCCCCAGAATATAAAGTCAAATAGAACTATAATTGGACTACAAAAACATAAATCTGGCCATCGGGGCTGCGTTTTGTTAAAGCAGTAGTTTGACACCAATTAAAGTAATTTATACTGATTTAACCATTAAATATAAATGAGAAAAATTTTACATGGGCAGTTTTGACAGCATGGTAGCATAATGTATAAGGAAGACTACAGTTAAAGCGCTCATGTTGCCAAGAATTAGCCTGCTAAGGTCTCCCTGAGGAAACAACCAGCTCCAGAGGTCCTGCAGAGTATTTAAATATGATCTCTGAAACAACCTATTGAAGGTTCGTGCACATAGGATTGACTTAGTCCTACAGGCACTATCAGTAACAATTATATCAAACAAAAATGGGAAAAGAAAACCAACACTTTATCCAAATATTGTGAATTTCAGTGGAGGATATCTAGATCAGCCTCATGGAGAGCGTTTGGCTGGAAAAGTCTCAGTAGATATTTCATCACACCTGTTCACGTGTCATCATTCATCATCATAGTTGAGGCAAACTCCTTTTTGGATGTTTGCACTCAACAACTATAAATATGTATTCAAACAAAATACTTGCTTGGTATTCTGAGTGTAGCTGCTAGAAAAGCAATTACATGGGAATGGCTTAAGCCAGAAACCATCATTTATGATTTTTTTAGAATGGAAAGAATCACTTTCTCCATGAGGCTCATGGGAAAATACAATTTGGAAGAAGTGAAAAATCTAACTTCCCCAAAACGCCCTTCTTTGGTTTACATTTGTTAATGTAATTTATGTATGCATACATATTTTTTTGTTAATGCAATGAAAAAAACACAGCATTTTCTATAATCATTCAGTAAAATGCTGGAAAGTTGAAGTTGATGCAGGAACAAATTTCCTGTCAAAGTAGCTCATACTCAAACAGTGCAAGAAATGAAAATGTTGTTACAGGAAGTGTCTTTAAAGAAGTGAACATTTTGTGTGTGCACTGAATAAAGCTCTCATTGTGTCCTGTAGGTAACGAGAATAGTACTGCTGTGGGTCAACAACCACTTCAATGACTTCGAGGGCGACCCGGCCATGACACACTTCCTGGAGGACTTTGAGAAGCATCTAGAAGTGACAGTAAGATCACACATCAATCCAAATTTAGTTTTTACTTCAGTGCGTCTGAGCTGTAATTCAGTTTGTCTTTTATTTTGTCACTTTTTACTCACTTCAGTCCCCAGAGATATAACTGCAGCTCATGTCTTGTCAGATAATAGCTCAGATCAAACGATTATTGTGTTATCATTTATATCCTCATATAAAAACAGCTTGCTTCAAGTCAGCTCTAAGCATTTTGCACATAATTACATTCGCAAGTTGTTTTTCCATGCAAATCCACATCACACACCTTAGGAAACAAAAAGCTAATTTAAATGCTAGACTGCTCAGGCTCATCATTTTCCCATTTTTCACTCCTTGTCAGAAAATGAAGGGCCATTTGCGGCTGCTCAACATAGCGTGTGCAGCCAAGGCGAAGTGGAGACAGATCACTCTGCAGAAGGCGTCCAGGGAGTCGCCGCTCTACTTCAGTGTGCAAGGCGGCAGCGAGCGAGGATTCGGCATCTTTGTTGAGTCTGTGGAAGCAGGGAGCAAAGCTGCAGAGGCCGGACTCAAACGGGGAGATCAGGTGAGTGGACGCAATCGAACATCAAGTGATAAAATACAGATGCTAGATACTAGATACAGTAAATGATGAAAATGGCTACTACTTTTCAGCTAACAATCTTTGTCTTTAAGCATTTACACAGAACATGTATGGCTTTAGAAGCCAGAGTATTGTTACATTGCAATCTTAGCAAGTAGTATGTTATTCATGTATGTCCCTGGATGTGAATTAGTCACTAATTAGATGTTTTAAAAATTATCAGGGCATTTAATCACATCACATCACATCACATCACATCACATCACATCACATCACATCACATCACATCTCAGATGAATGTTGAATATATTACATAGAAATTACATGATTAACTACATTATGGTGGGATAAAATATGATAAAATACAATAGCAAGGCTGGATATATATTGCAGATATTTGATAGTTTCACAGAGAGCAATGCTCTATTTTTCAAGAACACCCTAATCACATTCTCATAGTTACACATTCACACCTGGAAGCTGCCCTGACAGTCAGGAAATTCTACCGGCAACCTACCGGTCAAAAGCTTGCTTCTCAAACATTTAGGCCCCACTGCGCCTAATTACCTTTCTGACTAGCGAGAAGACGAATTTAAATGCTGTTGTGGATATCTGCAATGTATTTACACATAGCAGTGTGAGAGGAGTGCTTAAATGTTTAAATGGCCAGCCGTATTCTCGTGCTATCTTCCCAACAGGATCTTTTTGACCACTTCATATGTGAGGTTTTAACTTGTAGAGTCTCATGATCAGCAGTGCTGTGGTGACACGGTCAGCAGTCTTATTTTTAACTTGACAGTGTGGTTGGACTGAGTTCACAAAATCTGTGCATAGATATGATATAAATGACAAAGTGAAAACATGTTTAAAAATATTTACAAATCTGTAATATTTTGCATATGTATTTAATTTCTTTATAATTTAATATTATACCTTATAATATCACTCTGAATTGACTTAAGATTTGTGTTTACTTGATCATTCTTGGCTTTGTGATGTCGCCATTTGTGCCAGTTTTTGGATGGAAGACATCATTTAGAACAGCACACACCTGCCTGTTGCCTCTATATACTGTAGAGTTACATTTAGAAGAAAAAAACAAAAGTCAAAAAAATTGATAGACCTCAGGGAGAGACTTGTGGGCATCATGATTGTTAAGAGAAAGATACTGAGAAGCAGTTTGGATTCAGAGCTCTCAGATAAGAAGAGCTTTTATCAGGGAGGTGAACGAGAACTTAGAGGCCACTAGAGAGAGGAGGGCCCTCCACGTTTCAACCATCTCTGCAGCAGCTCATCAGCCATGTTTTTATGGTGGAGTGGCCAAATGGAAGCCACTCATGAGTCTGGACTTCACCGAACAACGCTTCTGTGAAGGACTGCCTGATAAAAGGTTGTCTGGTCTGATGAGACAAAAACGTGACGCTATAAACTCTATAAAGTCCAGGCATCCTTCATCGTCTGGTTATCGTGAGGCATAACGTTGATGGCATCACATGATGTTTTTCAGCAACAGGACCTTGGGGACTGGTTAGTGTTTAGGAAATGGAAAAAGGAACCAGACACAGTAAAGGGAGATCCATTGGGCCCCAGTAGCTCAGCTGGTAGAGCATGCAGCCCATGCACAGAGGCTATCAGTCATCAGGGGCCATGGGTTTGATTTCCACCTATGGCCCGTGTCTTCTTCGTTCTCTCAACCCTATTGCCTGTCTATTGCATGCTGTCCTGCCAGTAAAGGCTAAAAATGCAAAAAGAACAACTTAAAAAGGGGGGGGGGGGTGAGGGGTCGGACCCTGCGTGAACTCATTTGGTGAACATTAAGCGTTAATTTAAACTTTAATTAATGTGAATAGGGCATACAAAAACACAAGTTACAGGCCGTAATAGAAATTTTAAAAGGAGGACACTGCAGCTGTTGGGTTGTTGTCAGAGAAGCAAGTATTTCAACTGAGCATGGTTCCTTCCTTATGATTCATTAATCTCTGATGTTATATCTTGGTCATTTTGTGATTTATTACAGTGAATATATAAGAGTTTAGCTCAATAATGCACTCCACAATGTGTGGTACAGCTTGAGAGGATCTATAAAAAACAATGGGAACAAAATGTATATACGACTGCCAAGATTTCATCAGAGGCAACTTTTCTTCGAATAGCCATCTTGGCCGTCCTCAAAAAGTGTTCTCCTTGGCACTTTATTTCACTGGATACATAATTAAAAAGCTCTGATGAGATCCGCTGCAATCTCAGAAGATGACCTTAAATTAAACGAGGATTGTTCTGTTTTATATGTGATTAAACATTCGTTTGAATGTGAGAGCTGATATAACTGACGTGTCAGAATTACTACTCGATGACTGTATTCTCACATTTTGTTCATATTTATTGTCTTTGGTCCAGGTGGCTTATGCAGCACATTTGCTGACTGTTTTCTACTTAAACTAGAGATTCATCACTTCTGGAAGTGACATGAAGCAGCAGTGTTCAGTTCAAGCTTATCAGCAGTCACACTGCTCTGCACACTTCCCTTTTTGAGTCATGTAGAGAGTAACTGGGTAACCACATTGCTCACTCTTTGCATTTAGTAAACGGATTAATGCTGAGTCAAGAATGTCATGACAGGCAAAACAGAATACAGTTAACATGCTCCAGAATTCAGTCACGAATAATCTAAAAGTTTGTGTGTGTGTGTGTGTGTGTGTGTGTGTGTGTGTGTGTGTGTGTGTGTGTGTGTGTGTGCGTGTGTGTGTGTGTGTCATTGCACTGCAGTCGGTTTTGATTGAGTCAGGCTTTAATTGTGTCATTTTATCTGTCTTGTTTCAGATCATGGAGATCAATGGTCAGAACTTTGAGAACATCTCTGTCACCAAAGCTGTCGACATTCTTAGGAATAACACACACCTCTCACTCACTGTCAAGACCAACATATTCGGTGAGCATTTTCAAAGTATTTGCACACATGGGGCAAAGTCCTAATTGTTTGAGATGATGACCAGTCCTCCTCCTCATACTCTCTCTGTATCTTTAGTCTTCAAAGAGCTCCTTAGCAGGATCGTGCACGAGAAGAAGAACGGCGGCCCTCACATTCCCAAGATCCAGGAGAAGAAAGGCAATCGCTTCTCTATCCCCGACCTTCCTGGGGACATGGAGTTCCCCACGGACCACAAGAGCACCAGGAAAATGAAGGCCAACACTGTGTCAGGAGGACGCAACAAGATCAGGAAGATGCTGGAGAAGACGCGCTTCAGTATACTGCCCCCCAAACCCTTCAGGTAAGAGGATTCATGGAAACGCACGGGAAGTGCTTGAATGGGAATTTGTGATATTCCAGTTAAAACTTATAGGATGTTATCACCTGAAGCCTTACAGAGGTGTAGCGCTTCTTTCAGTTGTCATTGTTTAGCTGGCCGGTCCACAACTTAACTGTGTTGGTTCCCTCTCACTGCTCTGACAACACCATTTTTGGTCATATAAGGCTGCTATTTTCAGTGAAAAAGCTCTAAAACCTCACTGTAGACTACCTGCTCTGCATCAAACAGCATATAGATGCAGTTAGGGACTAGCTGGTGAACATAATGGAGCATTTAGCAGCTAAAGAGACATATTTCCCTCAGGAGATGGTGGAGACCAAAACAGAGCCAAAAGAGAGTCAGTATTAGGCTTACATTCGTGATTGGGGTGTCACGTTTCTCTCTTTTTTTTTTTAGCACTGACAGGTATGCCATTGTTAGAATATCAAAGAATTGTAAAGATTAACAGATTTGTTTTATATGCCCTGACAACTAACATTCACATTTTCAAATTCTTCTTTATGGTATCAAGTGTGAAATAACAGTCTGTAAGCTACGGTCTCGTCTTTGAAGCGTTTTTCCTTCAGACACATGCTGGAAGTAGCCGGGGAAAGAAAAAAAAAATACTGTGAGACTTGCCAATTCTGCCTTTTCAATTTGATTATTGAAATTGAAAGCTCATTTAATTTAATTCTTGATTTCATATTAAAATTGTGACACCCCTAATGATGATGTATCAGTTTTGTTTGTGCTGCCCCTAATTGGCCCCAGAAAAACATTTTTTGAGATTAGTGACGTGAGTTCAAGTGGATTGACCTTCTACAAAAATCATTCCAGAAGAAAGTTGGCCGGCCCGTGAACCTCTCTGGCTGGTTCAGCCTTCTGTCTCTGCATCAGTTTTATAGCAAGCTGTGACCATCTGCAGACAGGAAATACTGGAGGCGTGAGCAGAAACCTAAGCTTCTAACTTTGTGACTGAACTGAACCACTTATTGCATCTCAGAAAGTGATAGAGAAACACATTTCAGCCTCTTCTTGCCACTTGTAGGCACAGCAAATGGAGAGACTTCACCCAATTTTAACTAAAATGCTTACCTGCGTTTATTGGAAAACGGTGGTGCATAGAAATAAGTAACAGCAAGCAAGTCCATCCCATTTCACACTCTGAAATTATTAACTTTTGCACTTTTTCATGTGGTTATTTGCGATGCAATACTCTATATCTGAATTTTTTCAGATGATGTAATTTCGATTGGTTTCAGCCAAATCACAAAAATGTAAAAGGCATCATTATCATCATCATCATCATATAATCACTGTCGTTGTTATCCATAACCATCCATTGTACTCGCAGCATCTGGAGCAATTGAAAGCAATTGTGCAGATGGAGGCTCACATTCAATATTCCAGTCGTAACGTGCTGATACAGGCTTGATTTCATTTCATCATTTCATGCCTCTCCAGGCCTCATTAAACTCCATACTGTGTCAGTATGTGCGAGCGAGAAGACGCTGTTCTCGCCCTGTTAATTACAGAGCTAACCACACTCACGCACACTCACACACACACACATTCGCACAGACACTGTCATGCGTGTCCATGTCCCCTCACTTTTCTGTCTACCAGTTTCCATCCCCGCAGTGATTATGCCCACAAAGCCACGCAGTTTGCATGAAAACTGATTGTGCTCCGTCTCAAAACGCAGAACACGCTTTCACGCAGGCCATTGATCTGACTCGATGCTCAGCTTGCAAACGCTCTCCGCTGCATTCTATTTATCGACCAAACAAGGGCCTTCATTGCTTTTTTATTTTGCTCGTCGGCACCATTCAAACCACTCTTTGGTTCAAAGGAACTGACGGCTGATTAAAGGGCCTGGAGATGAGGATGGAGATGAGACGGGTGATTTGGGTCAATCGGGATTCATCAGTGGCTGTTGTGGGATGAAAATTTGACAGGAGGCAGCATTGTAAAGTTGTGTACTGGCTTTATGTGCGCGTGCTCGTATACAAAAGGTACAAGCTGCACTGAGGACAATTTAATTTAAGATACCATGCAGTTTTAAGTACGCCCACACACACTCACAACACAGACACTGGACTCACTGTCATTTTAAGACACACTGTCTCTCACAAAGATGAAACCTGTGACCACTGTTGCTATGGAACAGTCTCTCCGTCTCACAAAGGCTATATTTCCTGTGCTTTTGCTGACTTTTTTTTTTTTTAACTTAGGGCAATTTAAATTAAGCTGAATAACCATGTTTGAAGTGATAGTTGTGGGGTTATATGAAGCATTTATTTGTAGTTAGTGAATTACCTACAGGTGATGGCGGTTGACACGCTCACAGTTTGTAGAAGCAGAGAGGATTACCAACATGGAAGCTCAGCCATACACTGCTGAGTAAAATGTATTTTAGCCACCTAAAAAAAGGCCCATCTGAAAAAATCAGTATCAGTTTAAGTGCACACTACATGTAGAACATATTCACTGCTTTACCTTGCTGTTGGACAACCTTTTCCAAAGGGAAACCGCCATTATATAAGACAAATATCATTCTCTCTCTCCCTTTCAGCCAAACACCAGAACACAGTTACAGGTCTATTGCTGCCTTGATCAGTTAGTTTGTTTGTGTTATTGTGTGACACCGGTGTTTTAAAGGGTCACACAATAATACAAACAAACTAACTAATGGAGGCAGCGGTAGCTCAGCAACTCCTGTGTTCTGCAACCTAAAATTGCTGATTGTAGTCTGTTGAGTGAAAGAGAGCGATATTTGGCATATATTAGCTTGATTCCACTGTAGGTAATATACTGACTATTGATAAGTACCTCATACAACCCCACTTCAATTCATCAAAACTGTCACTTTAATAATTTAAAATCCTGTTCAGATGCAAATGCGTAGCTTGTGTACTTAAACCTCCCGTCACTGCTGCTGCTTCCTTCTGTTCTTGGCTGACATTGTGCTCCACTTCAGACTCAGGGTTTTATATGACAAGGACACACTGGCAATAAACAGGTCGTTTTTCTGCCAAATTAAGATGTCCGGGGCCTGTGCATGCGCCTTCACACGCATCCCATATTGACGAAACCAGTTGATTTACATTCCACAGATTGGAAAGCGATAGACAGAGGTTTTTACCCTTTAGTCGGTTTGTCTCTGAAGTCTGAGGTGATTTAGTGAGATGACGATAAAGTAGTAACCTCCATGTCTCATGATGCCATTTTCATCCTCTCTGCTTCTTTGTGATACAGTTACTACTACTACTACTATTAAATCATGATGCATATCACAGTTGTGTTATTAAGTGTTTGTGCATCTCAACATAAACCTAACAAGATGTCCACATTTTGCTACATCCTCACTGCATTATTGCTGCCAAGAATGATTACTCTGTTACACCAATAGACTTTCCTGGACATTAGTTAGAGTCAGTTAGTTTTGAGTCACTTTTCCTCCGCAGGAAGCTTCCCCAGGGACTAAGAACCTTCGGAGGAGCTTGCAGTGTTTCCACTCCACTGCCACCACCAGGGTGTACATTAAGTTCAGGAGAGATTATTTTATCCCCCACTGAGTCCCTGCTTAAGGGGGTAGTACTTTCAAAAAGTACAGGAACTTGTGCTTATGCTAAACATTTCTGATTGGTCGAGTGCTTACAGCTTTTTCAGCCAACATTTTGAAGAGGTGCAGCCGACCAAATATGACTCCACTGACACTCCAAACCCCAAAACAAAAATGTCTCGTGGCTTTCATACATACCTTTGTACCTGATAAAAGTCTCCAACACAAGGTTAACATTAAATACCAGGTCATAACTCAATATTTAATTTGGGCTAAAAATCAATGAATTCCCCTAAACATGATCTGCTCCCCAAGAAAAAAGACATTTTTCTCTCTGTGGTTCCTGCTATGGACCACCACAAGTTTTTTTTTTTTTTTTTTTTTTTGTGAATGAGGTGAAATAGTCAAGTTGGATTTCGTCACAAATGCTGCAACTTCCCTTCATGTGCTGTGTATGAACCAATGCTGCCGTTATGAAATTGCTGCTGACATTTTCTCTGCTTATTTATTTCAGCAAACCTGTCAGTGTGTCCAAACTCTGGCTATTATATATTCTGTCACAGTACATGTGTGTTTGTGCAGTTTTGAAGAGAGTGTGTGTGTGTGTGTGTGTGTGTGTGTGTGTGTGTGTGTGTGTGTGTATACAGAGAGGCCTTGTCACTCTGCTGCTCTTGTATCGCTGATTCACTTCAGCGGAGCTCTGCTTCTGTTTTTTTTTTTTTTTTTTTGGTTTTCTTTTGTTTTTCTTTTTCACGCTTTTCAATGTCGTCTCTCTTCCCGTTTGTCTCCGCTGCTCAGGGGCCTGTTTGGGTAAGACTTCTTGCGTAACTCCCCATCCTCTTAACCATTTGATTCAGTATCCATCTGCAGACCTGCGCATAGCAGGAAGCCACACACACACACACACACTGACCTTCAGCTACATTGTCAGAAGACTGCATTTATAGATTTCATGCTAATTCCTTTAACACATGAGTCCCACTTTTCTGCAGAGTCAAGGTGTTTCACATTCACTCTGTCTTTCTTTCTGGAGTCAGTCTTACATGTTATGTTATTCTGCAAGGATGTTACAGGGAGTATCAAGCAGTTTCGTTTATTATAGTCTTATAGGCTACTAATGGTTTTTGTTTCTTGATATTGAATAGTCAGCCCACAATTATTAAAATATTAAAAATTTTAAACATCTCCTCCTTCTCAAGTATTATTAAACTCATAAACAGACACAAACTCATTCGGCAAACAATCTGTATTAATTTGAATTCTAATTAGCATAAAACTGGCAAAAAATAACAAGTTACAGGCTAGAACAGATTGTGATTGAGTCTTTCTATATGTGAACTTGGGGCAAATCTAGTTGTCCAGCAAATGAAGAAAAGATTGATGACTACAGACGATGATCTCCTGGTAGTGAGGTCAAAAACCACACCTGCAATTACCGCTTATCACTATAGGTGCTGCCAAATAGACCAAAACAGAGATCTTCAGGATCGCTGCTGTAGGTGAATCACATTAAAAGCTGCATGAATAAAAAATAGACATCTCGTCTGCCATGCTTTCTTTTTAGGATTATATTTTGGGCTTTTTGCCTTTATTTGATAGGGACTGCTGAGGAGCAGACAGAGAGAGAGAGGAGATGACAGGCAGCAAAGGGCCACAGACAGGAGTCGAACCGGCGGCTACTGCAGACGACTAATTGGGCAAAAGCTCTACTAACTGAGCTACGGGGGCATCCCTGCTATGCCCTATTTAATGGACTCATATTATATTCAGTGACCCAATAAGTCTTTAAAACTGTATAGTCTGATACAGATATATTCAGAAAATACAGGACTGCTCTATGTGATGCTCAGGCATTTATGTCCATCTTAACCTGCACTGGTCAAAGTGTGAATATTAGACTTGTATTAGTGCCACCAGTTTCAGTCTCGTCTTATTTGAGCCCCATGCTATCCTTATCCGTTTCATTTCACATTATCCTCTTTCCAAACCTCCTTTGTCAGTTTTACCTCCATCCAAGTTATTTAATTAACCTATTTCTTTACCTTTCTCCTCTTTTCATCGTCTGCACATGCCTGTTCTTACTGACTTATCTCTTTTTCATCTTTTACTCTCCCACCTCTTTCTTCCGTCTTGTCGGTGCAGTACCTATCGACTGGTGACTGGAAGATTACAGAGGCTTTGCTACAGCAGCACTCAGCTGTGTTAGTGGAAGCCCTGCATTACTGCACGGTGTTTCAGTACATACTGTACAGACGCACACAGCTAGAGGGAAGCTACAGTTAGTATGTAGGCAGGATGATAAGATGAACTCTGTCTCAGACACTCGATTACAGACACAGTCACTCATATTTAAATGTGTGCAGTGTGTATTTAACGTCACAGCTTTTAAGTACCACTAAAAGATCATATTACTTCATCTTCTTTTTCTTCTGCTCTTATTATGTTTGTCGTTATTTTCTAAAATGCTATGAATTTGCCTACTTTAGAGTCACAAAGTTAACTCAAGATACTGCTAAAAGTCTTAGATTGAAAGGGCATTTGCAGGTCTAAAAAAACAGAGTTCAGTTTCCTCATGGCAGAAAGGCCTTCAAAGGTATTAAAAAAGCCTGGTAATGTTAGTTATGAAATGTTTCTGTATTTGATTGAAGCCCGTTTGTGTTTTAGTCAGCATCATCAAGGCATTCAGTGTCAGTTTTAGCAAAAACTTAAATGAATTAATCATTTTTAATTGGTTAATCCATCTTCCATTTTCAATCTATTTTATGCCACTTATGCAGGTCCAGGTCACATTAATTTGATTAATTATATGATTAGAAATTATTGTTGCATGCTGCAGGGAAATAATTAAAAAATGAGATATAATGATAAATAATTCTAGCCAATATTTGTCCCCACTGGTTTTCCGTCATACTTGCATTCTTTAGCTGTTAAATAGTCACAAACTTTAATCTATAGATTAGTGCACAGGGACAGAATTTTCAGTCAGTCACAAATTTTCAAACTAAAATGGACAAGCATAGTAGAAAAAGCAGCCAAGTCCATGTTGGGCGGAGGTCAGGGTGGATGGGTGGGTCAGACACAGGAGTTTGAGGGGTTCGGTTCTCGCATGAGACTAATAGTCAGTGTTGACAGTTTTAAGGAATTAGTTATTTATTTCAACCAGTGACCGTTTTTTTTTAAACCAAACCAAGTAGTTTCGGTGCCTAAACCTAACCAGTGTACTTCATTTTGAAACTGTAACAATGGTGGATAATATGTTAAATTAAAAGTTGTGCTGAGTTCCATGAAAAACAATTGAAAAATCATGTCCATGTACACAGATCTATGAATTAATTTTTTGTGTTAATTTCACAAACTGCTATTAGACTGTTATAAATTGCAATTATTAAAAAGCTCTTTAAAGGCTTGATGAAACCTGCAGAAACCCTGGTTGAGTTGAAAGCCCCCACAACTGATTAGGAAAGTATTATCCAGTCTTCAGGAGCCTGCATTTATCATTTGAGGCAGAGCTTTTCAAAATCACAATACCCAGCCGAGTCTCTCTGTGGGTTCGTCTCAAAAGAGTTGCCATTTCCATCACATGTATGCAGATCCAGGCAATCTAATGAGGCCGTTAATGTAAAGGTTGATGTTTGCATATCCCTGAACGGCAGCCGGGGAGCCAGGTAGAGAAGGCGCCTGTCTCTCAAGTCCAGTTCAGCTGCATAATGTGACCACCAGCTGGACACAAACAGGAAAACAGAGGGCTAAACACCAACAGATGTTTTCTAAAGCTAAGAGCAGGAACATGAAATAAAAACACCCGCAAAGTCATGGGAAAACATCTGAATGAGCTAAAATCCTCATTATTTTCTTTCTGTTCATATGTGCTCTGCTGTTTGCAATGCTTGTTTGTGTCTCTGTTCGCTTGTGTGTACCTGTCTCATTGTCTCGTGTTGTGTGTGTGTGTGTGTATGGTGAACTCGTGTGTGTCACTATCTGTGAATGCTCCTTATCAGTTCCTGCCATTCATAAAACCGCCTCATGGATGAATTTCAGCTGTGTCACTGCTGCATATTAAAAGTATAGTGATATTGATATTTTGTGCTGTCATTCTGCAGGAGTAGACATTTTGATTAAATCTCCTGATATTTTTTTCCACTGTGTTATGAGTTGCGATTTTTATACGCTCTCGAGATGAAGGGAAGAGAACTCATTTTAATACTTGGGCTTAAAACTCATAAAACAAAAGGAAAAACATTCAGGCGTTTTGTGGAAAATGTCTACTGCTGCTAAATAAAAGCCTAAGTTTAAGTTTTTGGTGCTGTTTCTCTCTCATATCACACCCCTCTTCTTTTGACACTACCCCTTCTTTCCCACACTCCCTAACCTTCATCCCCTTCTTTTTCCGTGTACCTCATCTCTTCCACTGTCCTTTCTTTCCTTCCTCTCTTTCCTTGTCCCTCGTCTCCCTCCCGTCCCTGCTCTCTTTTTTAGTGATGGTGGCATGGGTCAGTCTCAGGACGACAGCATCGTGGGAACCAAGCAGTGTCGTCACAGCGTGGCCATCATGCCCATCCCCGGGAACCTGTCGTCCAGCAGCCCCGACCTGCTCCAACCAGCCACTAGCGTTCTCGACTTCTCCAACCCGGCAGGTAAGAAAACACTCCAACTCAACGAAATCAAGAGGTTTCTGTGTGGACACAACTGTGGATCTCTATTCCTCTGCTGTTGTTTTCATGTGCTTGTTGAGGTTTCAAACATTATTGACAAGAATGTCACCAAACTTGATGAAATATTCTGTTGTTATACTCCATAATACAGCAGTTGGCTCATGGGTGGCAATACATTTTATGTCATTTTAAAGAACAATCTCAGTTTATTACACTGTGGTTTTCTAGTCTTAAACATCACAAGCAGACGGCAAAATGTTTCACCAAAGATTTTGAGTGGTTTTCTTTTGTTGGTTTGTTTATTGTTATGCAATAAATTTGATGACATATTTTTGTAGGTCAGCTGAAAGTTAGCATCATTCTGGTTCCCTCTGCTAAAAGCCAATGGGATTCTTCTATTGGATATTCGATTAGTGCAGAAAATTAGCTCTGTGGCAAACAGAAGTTTATGATAGAGACATGTTGAATCGCCTGAAACAAAAAGCTAACGTTAAGATCTACACCACGGTTGCATGACTTCAAAGTCATAACCACAAAGTGACTAGTGTTCTGCATGATGATATTTAATGTCCCCAACAACCTCTGTGGTCTCAAGTAGCCACTGGTCAGCAACTGAAAGCTAGTATTAAGGAGTATTGATATAAGTAGTGTCATGCACAAAAGGCGGTGTTGTTCATGTGTCTGTTTGCAGGGTTTATATAATGTTGGAGGGCCATGGCTCCAGCACGTCACCAAACTATGTTTCAGAACTGCCCAAAAAACAGTTGAGTGGTCAGTCTCCAGAATTCAATACTACATAGTTCTCAGTGTTTTCACATTTTTTTGCCAACAAAGTTCTAACATGTATAATGTGTTCAGAAGAAAAACTCCCCTTTTCCTTTACAAAGACTTTAAAAGTCCACTGGTCAATTTCTAGCTTGGGTGTTCTCTCTTTTTCTCCCTGTTTGAGAGTTTCCTACTATTACTGTCAGTCACTATCACAAGGCAGAAATGCAAAAAACTAAAACTAAACATAAACAATTTCCAAATCTTGGTAATAACAAATATGAGTAATCCTTAATTACTAATTGTCCTGGCTGTGTTCAAGGGACAGCATCTTATCTTTGGTCTGATTTGTTTCTTTGCATCTTTCTTGCTAAAAGCATTTGATGGTTAGCTTATTTATCTTTTTGAATATAGCAACACTTGAGAAAAAAGAGCTGAAATTTCTCTCTTGAAGTGAAACTCAGTAACATTGAAACATGAAACAAAGCTTGAACCGGAGCACATTCATGTTAACAACTTGTTACAAACTGCTTCACCTAAGACGAAACCCAAATTCCTAAAAACTCACTCACTGTTTTTCATGACCTTCATGACATTATTTCAGGTGTCAGACAATTCAGTGCTTCTTACCTGAAGCTGTTTGTCACACTTGACTTGAAACCTCGGCCCCGTTTGAACGGTGAAAGCCACTTGTGGAGTGAAGGACTCCAGCGCTCAGAGCCGCTGTACAGACAATCTGTCACCCTTGAACATAATCGCATAAAGCAGCCATATGAGAAGTGTAGTGTTGTGTGCATTTGGTTTTCTCCAACACAAACTCTCCGTCTCTCCTCTTTTATCTTCGTCTCTCTCCTTGAAACACTCCACACTCCACAAAAACACTTGTGCTGACAAAGGAACACATATCTATTCAGTCAGAGGAGGCTTCTAGCATAGGTACACACACATATTCACACCCACACACACACAACCCGGGGTCTTTCCTTTTGAAGTGCCACCGAGCTGTTGCAGAATTTTGTCCGTCTGACAAGAATTAACCTCCTGGCCTATAAGACTTATTTATTCCTTCTCTGTCTGACTGGTTTCTGCGAGCGTAATTATTTAAACTAACATGAAGGACTCCCTGTGTGTGATTTGGGTGTGCGTGTGCGTGTGCGTGCATTACTGAGATTGAAATATGGCGAGAGGAAAGAAGAAAGAGAAAGTGGAAAGGTGAAAGAGAGTGAGAGAGTGAATATGGTACTGATTTATTCCGCCGGCCATTTGTCACTGATGCGCGCACACACACACACACACACACACACACATACACACACCTGCACGTATTTCCCTAGTTTGTAGACCTATACATCACGTGGTTGTGTTGTACTAGAGTACAAACACACACACACACACCAACTGGGCCTCATTAATCATTCGCCATTAGATCAAGTTTCCTTGAGTCCTCTGGCCTCCCATTAGATTTAATAGTAGAGGGGAGAACAGCCGCTCAAACTAAACCCTGTTCCAGATGCTCTGCAGGGCTGGTAATACCTCCTAACTCCAACCTGTAATTACATTAGGACAGCTGATGCATCACTATCAACTTTCCGCTGTCCATACTAATGTTGTCACCATACCTGAATATTAAATTTCAAGACAATACCAGTTTTAAAAAAAAGCAGTACTTGAAGAAAATAAAAGGAAAAAATTCCTAAGCACACAAAACAGGACTTTTTTTTGCACTCGGTGCTGGTACAGAAAAAGTTGCTAAACACTGTCTGGTTTTGTTACGTTGCAAGTCGGAAATCGGCACCAGACACCTGCCAAATAGTCTCGCATAGCCAGACCTCCATCTACAGTGCTCAGCCCTGCAGAAAGCTCTGGCTCTGCACATTATCGTTCTGCTTTAGGGGGGAAAAAAAACACCCTGCCTTGTTTGCAGTTCTTTAAACCAATCACAGGTGTTGTTGGCTGAGCTAAGCCCTGGATGCCATCACAGTGCCCTCGCAAAATAGGTTTGGGGATAACTTATTTTGGTGGAACGTTTCCACTCGAAAATTCAGTCATTATCTACTGCTGATTTAAGCAACTCAAAAAAAAAGACTGACCTTGGAGCCACGTTCTTGTGCGTGTGCACGGCTTTAAAAGTTCCTGGTTAAATAAATTGTTACAGATATAGTCCAACTTTATGAGACAGTATAACAAAAACTGAGCAGTTAACTTAATTTCTTAGAACTTTTTAAAACATAGGCTATAAAGTGCTTCCAATGAAAATATATGTGTACCTACCAAATAAAGAGAAACCCTGAGAAGACACTAGAATAAATCAAATCTTAGCAAGAATCTCGGAAATCTTTTGCTCATGAGCCCTCAAGTTGTTGGGTTACAACAATGATTGGATTATAAATTAGCTTTTTTCTGTATTGGAGGGATGAATTTGTCAGCTTTTATTGGTTTAAATTATTGGTTGGATTTTAGCAGAAGAGGAGCAGGAATTGAATCAGGATTATTTGTTCTTTTCAAATGTGATAGCTGTTTTCTCTGTCTCCATTCTTAACTTGAAATTGATTATACTTGGATGTTGGACTGTTGGTTGGACAAACTCTGAGTTTTGGGAAATTGTGATGGGTATTTTTCAACCTTTCATCCGCTGAATGGTGAGTCATTTAATATACAACGCAGCCCTGCTTCAAACAACAAATGTAGAAACAGCTGAGAATTGCAGTGAGGACATAATTGCTGTGTTGTTCTTTTTGGTTCTTAGAGATATAGGTAGAGCAAAAGTGCCAACGTGTCTTTTCATGTGTGGCTCTGAGCAAAGTCATTCTCTCAGATCCTCAGTTTTTTCTCAGCCTTTATTCTTTTTGTCTCTCTATTTCTCTCCACTTTCTCCTCCTCTGTCTTCCTCTCCTACTGTTCCCCTCATCCATGGACTCTCGCTGTGATTTTAAACAGATGTTCTCGTGTCGACATGATGAGTCATGCTCCCCTCGGGTTTCACATGAACAGATTAAGGCTACACTAGAAACTCCACTGGTCTTCCCTCCCTTTTCTCTTCTGTCACGATGTTTCCGGTTACTATGTGTCTTTGTACTCCTCCTGCACTTTCTCCTCTTCTCATGTTCACTGTGTTTTCTGTTTTTTTTCCTCTCTGCTTACCAAGCCCTGGGACTGTACTGTAAGTATACATACCTTTAATGCCACTGTTTGATTGTGATCCTGTAAATATTCCTCCCAAATGTTCCCTCAATCATTTTTTTCTTTAATCCATGAACTTATTTTCCACAACTCCATCTTTGTTCAGTAGTTCTGCATCCATGAACTACTGCACATCCTTCAAGCTCTGGTTTGGGCCTTGTATTTATACTTCTTCCACTTGACTTTTTGGTTTGTTTTCACTTTCAAGGGGGTCACCTTAGGGTTGAAGTGATCATGTTTTGCATTTTCACTTAAATCAAGGTGTGATATGCTTCTCTCTGCAAACAGTGGTCTTTAGGAATAAGTGGAGAAATGCTGGACAGTGACCATGACACTGTGATCATGTCATATTTGGCGATATATTCCTTAAGTGCCATAAACATAGAAATCAAATTGCCTTTTTTGCCCGCTGTAGCAACCACAATGCAGAAATGTATATTTTACTTCATTATGGGGCCCCTTTGCATTAATTCATCAGAATGCTGTTAGCTGCCCGTCTGCATAAAAGGAGGCTTCACTTTAAACTACATTTGCATAAAGCAGTAACATCACTGTTCTGTCATGGGCAAAACAGACGGTGCCTCTGCCTAACAACCAGACAACATCTACACAACACAAAAACCACAGACTTTTAACAACAACCCACATTAGCTTTCCTGCTAAAGCTTCCTATCCAACTTCCAAACATGAACACGTCTTGTCCTGCACCATAACTTATCTAACAAGCAACCAAACATTCACTGAGAACATGTGCTCTGCTGCGAACTTAAGTTTGCAGGCTAGATGCGCAGCCGCAGCACATTAAAGAGCATGTAAACAAAAGCTGCATTTCTACCCAAAGCATTTAGAACTTTCACTCTCAGGAACTTCTTTTTTAGATGTCGGTGTGGTCCTTCAGTAACACTTAAACACAACAACACACTGTTGGCTCATGACTTATAAGCTACAGCACAAGTTTTTTGACTTTGTGTCTCGGTCCCCTGCTGCCAGTAACAGAGCAAACCCTGCAGGCTGCTGTCAGTCAAACAGCCACGTCCTTCCAGCCACTGAGACAAAAAGAGGCATGAAGGAAGATGGTAACTGATGCAACCATGTGGCTTTAGTGTATATTTAAAATACAAAAACAGACTGTTGCCACACAGAGGCATAAGTACTGTTAAGCTGTGGCTACAGAGACAAATCTAGTTAGTAGGATTGATTTTCATAGTTGGGTTTAGTCTCTTCAGGGGGATTGTTGATGATAAAAAAGTCATAAAATAACACTAGCTGTATACACTTCAATGTGCAACCTTGTTCAGGAATGAAACATCCTCCTAACAAGTACATTAAGATACATGTTTTTCATTTGTGCCCTGGTGTTTAACCCCTGCTACTCTCCTCCACTCTCCTCTCAGCCATAATGTCCTCCTCTGCTCTGTATGCCTTCATGTGTGATTTATGTTTTCCGACTGTATGATGGAGTGACTGGGAAAAGCTTTGGCAAACACCAGAAAGGAGAGCGAGGAGGAGGAGGAGACTGAGGCTTGTGGAAAGTGTGTAGCCTCTCTTAGTGCTGTGTTTGCAAAAACCCATGAAGACTTTTTTTTCCCTTCCCTGTGTAGAAATCCTCTTTGGCTTCAGTCCATGAATAAATTCTCTGGTGTTGAGGAAAATGAATGATACCTTATTAAAGATGGTAATTGATTGGATGTTGGGCTGGACGGGCAGCGATTGTCCCCCCGCGTGCAGGTCAGGTCGCAGCTCGTCCAGAGGATTAAAGATGATTAAGCCCCCCGGATATGATAGCCAGCTATTTAGCCGAGAGCTTCCCACTCTCTCATCGCAAATCACAGCTAATGAGACACAAAGCATTTAGCTTCCACTCAGCCCACCCTCACCACCCTGCTGCACACAAACAGAGAGGAGCTCTGCTGCTGCAGCAACACAGAAAACATGGAGGGAGCCACACACTTAGTCCTCTGACGCAATCTTTGTGTTTCTGATTCTAAGAATCAGTTTATCTGCACATATAGCCTTCTTCAGAGTACAAATCAGTGATCATTTGACTGACATATTAAGTGCACGTGTCATGTGATTTCAATTAATAGGTTCACCACAGAGAGGTCACTCATAGGCAAAACTGGCCTCAAACATCAAAACATCAGTATGTCCACATTCCAGGAAGCATTAAAAAGACAATTTGCCACTTCTCATGTGGAAGTTGACGGTACATGTAGTCAATTAAAGCAATAAATTCCTGTGTGTGTTATATTAACTGAGAAAGCTGAGGTTTCCTGCTGCAAAATCTGTTGTTCCTCCTGAACGCAGTGATGTCACAGTGATATAGTTGGTGTTAAGGAGGAACTACAGACTGTTTCAGTTTGGAATTGGGTAGCCAGGTACTGTGCTAGATTAGTGTTTTTATTACTCAGCGCTGTGTTTTGGCCAACAAAGTAATAGCCATAGGCTGTTGTGATACAAAGCAATGTGGACATGGGCGTCAGTAGCTTGCATGCAATGCATCCAGGTCAGTGAAGAAGGAGGTTAAACTCACTTGAACCGACTCACAAATACTGCAGGCCTGTCTGGTGCTCTCAAGGGTGAAGTACACTTTCACAGGAAAAACTTTTGGAGGATTGATCCACAAAAACACTGGAGCACATAGAGTTTTTTATTCTTCAAAGCCTGTTTTCAACAGAATCAGTTTTCATTTTTGATAATGCAAAAGTACTTTCCTCAGTAAGTATCTCTGTAATATGACAAGTTACTTTTTAATGAAAGTGATCCTGTAATGTAGTTACTTCAAGTGTTTTCCAACACTGATTCTGGTGCATGTAGGCGTTGTCGACAGCAGCAGAACTCGGCTTTCTTGATCGACATAGCACACACTGGGGAGTTTATTACTTCAACTGACTGCTTTTTTTTTATCACTAGTACTGATTGGACATCCGGAAAAAAGTGAAAAACTTTCCCTTTAAATGTAAATTAGAAAAAGGCAGAGTAAAATTTGCACATTAGGCAAAGCAGAAAAACATTGGTATGCTTGCGTTCGAATCAAGAAAAAAAGTTGGTGAAACACTATAAATATGCATTCAAGCTACACATATAAAGGTACAATATGCATAAGGAATCATTTGGCAGGAGGTACAGAATAGAAAAACATTTAGATGCATATATACAGGTTGGAAAAAAGAATATATGAATATATTAACCTATGCAGAAAAGAAACAGAAAGCAACTGCAACATTTACACACATGGTCACATCCAGACTGATGCTACCTCCCTCGAAAAATCCTCACATCTTTCATTCATAAATCACAGATATTGGAAATACAATGAACCTGTATACACACACACACACACACACACACACACACACACACACACACACACACACACACACACACACATACAGTGACACACACCAACCAGCTCTTTATACAAGCAGAGGTGATTGATTATCAGCATTCACTCTAACGTTATTGTTATTGGCTTTACCTTCAGCAATTTGTTTCTGCTTATTGTGCTGCTGCTTCTGCTGCTGTAATGATGATGATAATAAAGCTACCCGAGCTATTGTCATCTAAACACAAACACACACACACACTCACCTAAAGATCCCCACGGTCGCAGACAGATGAGAGATCTGTGTGCTAATAAAGGTGAAGGTAATGACTTTGTGTCTGAAGACACTTAACCCTTTTCTGCTTGGTAAACAGGATGAAGCAAGGGTGTGTGTATGTGTGTGTGTGTGTGTGCATGCACTTGAACAAAGTCATCAGTCAAGCAGACCTTTTTATTTGGTTTCTCGATGATCTCTTCGTGATCTCCCCCCCATCTTCAGTTTACGTGATGATGGAGCTCTCTGGCTGCCCGTGGCTAATGGGCCGTACCCTCTTCCTTACTCAAACACAGGGATCTCTAATGCAGTATTTCACTCAGGGGGAACATTTCCATTATTTAACACACATCGCAGCGTGTGAGTCGCGTGCAGCTGCTCCAGCATCAGCTGCCCCAGGAAAGTGAGGGGTTTATTTTAGCCTCTTACTGTTGAATATTGCTTTAAATCAATTAAACAATAACACAGTATGTCATCTAGCATGGAAAAAACAGAGTCATTGTGAATTATTTTGCATTCACAGCTTTTAAATGTTACATTGCATAATGTGGCAGAGTAAATGATTTAAGTTTTTATTTAGTTAAATTATTGAATAAGGAAACTGTGTTTTGATCTATTTTTTTCTGCAGGTCCTTCATAGTCTTAATAAGATGTTTTATAGAACAGGTGAAAGGAATCAGTTTTAACTTCTAACTCAGTTTTCATTATTATGAACAAATGTATGAGCAGGTCACATAACAGAAAGACGGTGTGAGATGAAAATGTCTGAATGCATGATTAGTGTGAGATTCCTCTTTCTTCTACAATTGTCACACAGCTCTTGGCACACTGTTGTTTCTCTTTCCTTTTGAGTTGCATGTGTCCTGTTTTTAAGTGAGTCAACAAGGCTATGAATGTTGAGTAACCAGTCATGTCATGTCACATTTCCCCAAAGTCATTTACAGTATTTGTTTTTTATGCACAGTTTAAGAGAAAGTACAGTCTGTATGTTTTATGTACTAAAGGGATAGTTTGATATAGAATTTTATGAGGTACTTATTAATACTCAGTGTATTAGCTACAGTAGATGACAGTTCGGAGAAGCAGAGAGGAGTATTAGCATGGAAGCTAAGTAATGCACTGCTGTGGGCAGGGCCAGCCACAAAGGGTATTTAAGTAATTTAAAAAAGGTCCACCTTAAAAAAAATCTGTATGTGTATGCTATATTTAGAATATTTTTGCCTCATAGGACACAGGACTTGCTGGTACACTTGCTGCCTCAATCTTTTAGTTTGCGTTATTGTGTGGCTTTTGTACTCTAAAGAGTTAGTTCGGATTCACCAAAGGCACACAATAACACAAACAAACTAACTTGTGTTCTGTGAGGTAAAATTAATGATTTTGTCAACAGGGTTTGGTTGGTTTGGAGAGAGTGATATCTGGCTTACATCATGGCAGTTTTACATCAGGAAAGGCTGGCTAAAGTGATTAAAATATATTCTAAATAAAGCATAAACTGTAGGTGGGCTGTTTTTAAGTGGCTAAAATGCCTTTTGCTGCTGCTTCTGTCCACTGATCTTGGTTATGTTTTAGCTTCCTTGCTGATACTCCTCTCTACTTCTGCAAAGTGGGCGCGTGCAAACCTGCATCTACTTTCGATAATACAGTGACTATTGTTAAGTATCTCGTATGAACCCACTTCCAGTAATCTGCACTGTCCCTTTAAACTAAATGTAAACGTGGAGATGTCGCCAGGTGTGGCATCATCAAGCAAGTCCATTAGAAAATTGACTTCACAGAAAGATTGACTGAATTTATGTAACAGTTTTGTTTTAAAGAAGATGAAAGGTTATTGTAACCTCAGAAACTGTTGTGTTTTTTGACCCTTTGCCCATTTGGTTTCATACCAAAGAAGTTGTTGGCAGGAGAGCAGTCTGCTCAGCCAGTCTGTTCAGAGAACGGACATAAGTCTGGTCACCTGAAACCCTCAATAATGTATTGAAGATCAAATATAAAAACCATAACTTTATAGCATTCCTGCCATTACTTCATTTCATATTGATCACGTTATTGGTACTCAAGACAAAGACAAATACAAAAAATTACAAAACTGCATTTAGATTACTGTTTTATTGTGTCGTAAACTTTACACTACATTCAATTTTATTGCATTATTGGCATTTGTAACAGTGTTGGCCTCCACATGCTGTAACCATCAATTCATCCAACTCCGATCAATCACTGACAGCCCTCCTCTTTTTTTTCCTCTCTCTTCCTCTCCAGACATCCCTGACCAGGTGATCCGGGTGTTCAAGGCTGACCAGCAGAGCTGCTACATCATCATCAGCAAGGACACTACGGCCAAGGATGTGGTCGCCCACACTGTCAACGAGTTCGGCCTCATCGCGGCACCCGAGACCTACTCCCTGTGTGAGGTTTCAGTCAGCCCGGAGGGAGTGATAAAACAGCGCCGCCTGCCCGACCAGCTCTCCAAACTGGCTGATCGGATTCAGCTCAACGGCAGGTAAGAAACACAAGAATTATGCTGCTGTTGGATATAATTTTTTGGAAAACCTAATACTACGGACTAAAGCATTTAAGATGTGCATTCTTAAGCCCAAATGTTTCTCTGTCTCTGCAACTTAAACATGCAGGAAATGATTCTGGAGAAAGGAAACAATAATAAGGGTCTGGGAATGAGAGTCAACAATCAACTATCTTGCTGACCTGTTATTGGCCAGAATCTTCCATGAGATTTTCTGAAACCTGAAAACAGAGCCAAGAGGAAGAGCAGCAGTCTAGTTTTCTCTCAGAACACAATTACATTATGCTTCAAGGTTATTATTGAACTTTTGCCCAATGATGCCAAAAATAAACTGCCTACCGCAGCTTTTAAGTACACAAGTACACAAGGCAGCAAATAAGACTTAATAAACCAGGAAGCAACAATATTTCATGGTCACGGAAGCACATTGGTCCTGGAAAAAGGCATGGACATGTATTTACTGCAGATCCACAGTGGGAGTATTGGACAGAAAGCAGCTGGAAGTGGAACAGAGAAATGGAGAATTTATATAGACCTATGTCTTGTTGACAGCTTGAATGCTAAACCAAAGCGATGACCCACAGTGCCTGGACTCCAAGCCCAGAATCCTGAGATTTTTTTTTTTCCAAAATTATTTCTGGGTTGGGCACACAGTGCCACACAGCGCTCAGTGTTTTGTGCAACTACTGTGAGCTTTATGCTGCATTCGCATGGACACAGGCAGACAGTTGGCAGAAGGTGTCTAGACAGCATGGGGACAAAAACAAACAAACAGCCCAACAGAATGGCAGGACAGCAAATCGAATCGGTGATATGTTGCAATGATGATGTCACAGTGTTTGCAAAGAATGCAGTAAAATACATTCAATAATTTTGTGTTTATTATTTAAAGGAGCAATATGTAACAGTTACAGGTCCAAAAATTATTAAAACAGAGGTGAGTTGGAGCCATAGACAGTACATTAAATATGTTGAAATCCTATTCAATATACGATCTCAAGGAATCTCAGGCAGGCTGCAGGAATGCTGCAGGAGTGCAAGATGAGTGCAATGTTGTACTTTGACAACAAGTGACAAGAAATCGTCCACTGTAAGTTGGTCAGCTATTTATAGCTGTTAGTTGTCTGTTAGTGTAAAACTCAGCACGTTATCCTGAAAACAAAAGTCCACTCCTCCAAAAATACTCACTCTGGAGTTGGAGTTCACTGACTGTCTGCCAGACTCCATTAACATATTGCTCAGTTTAACTGCTATCAACATCTACTACTTCTTCATGAAAAAGACACTTACTCATTCTGCAAACATTCAGCATTAATTTGAACTCTAATTTAAGTGAAATGCAAACAGTATCACAAGTTACAGGCAGGAATAGGTTTCACAGAAGGACACCACAGCTGTATTTCAACTTGGCATGTTCCCTTAACCTCTGATGACATGTTTTGGTCATTTTATGATTATTTTTTTAAGATAATATAGATTTCTCCTTTATGTAATTGTTCTAGTAGTAGTAGTAGCTTTTTCCTGGTGTGAGGGACTTAATCATTTGTAAGTCTGTCATGGAGGATGGCAAAAAGTTAAAATATTACAAGTTTTTATAATTAACTTTGGGCAGCAATGCCATCTCCTGTTAACGATATTCCCTGACAGCCTCATCTAATTTTACTGTCCTGCTCTTGTTCACTAAAATGATATCCGGTTTGCTGCCTATTGTCTCCTTTAATCCGTGTGAATGCAGCATTATTCTGTAAATAGATATCCAGCGTCTGCAGAAGAATTTAATCCGATACCTTATAAGGCACTGTTCTGTGATGCTGTTCATTCATTCTCCGAGGTGTAAATCAGTTCCTGAGTAAATGACCTGAATGAAAACCAGCAGGGCTCCAGGTGCCGAGCACCAGAATTCAGAATCACTGTCCTACTTCAGTGGAATGAATAAATCAAGTGGTGTTGCCTCATAAAAGAGTTGGGAAGCATTTCTAGTTGCTAGTTGCTCACAGTGAATTGCATGTGATGTTGGTCAAGTGCCCGTGTGATGATGCACGCTTCTTTAGAAGCAAAACGCCACTGCCAGCATGTTTTTATTTTTTTAGATGTGCGTCCCAATCTGTTTCTGCACATCACACTGCCGTCTTGATGCCAGTCACATTCCTTTTTTCTTTTTAAGATGAAAGTTAGTAGGACATGAAGGGTAATTGGACTGCAGCCGTAAAACTCTGCTTTAACACGGCTCCCCTGTCCGTTTTTCACACTTTTCCCCCTCTCTCCTGGTCTCCTGTGGTCCCTCATCAGTCCCCTCCCAACTAGGTTAGCAATGAATATTTCATCCTCTGTCAGGGGCGGAGGCCTCAGCAGACAGCATGGCACGTCTGGAATTATTCATACACACACTCGCATGCACACACAGGCTCGTACAGAGATATATGGATACAGACGGTCACCTTCCTCTACACAGTCACACGTCTATAGGCAGATAGACATGCAAATGCTGAGTTTATATACCTGTATGCATCTGTGCATATGCATAAATTCTTACCAAGGAAGTCTTAAACACGTATGGACAGACACTCACTCACCTAGAAGACACTCATGGTAACACCCCCGTGTTTGTGATGGATGGCTGAGCTGCAATTTCCATACTGTGAGATACTGGTAGAAAAAAACGTTAAAGGAGACAGTTCACCCCAAAATCTAAAGTAGATTTTTTTATGTTGTGTTATTTATCCATCTAGTTTTTTTTTTTGGTTTGAGTTGCTGAGTTTTGGAGACATCTGCCAGGGAGATGTCTGCTTTTACTCCAGTGTAATGGGACTAAATGGCACCGAAGAAAAACATTTGAAAAATTCAAAGCCAGTGTCACTTCCCAAAAATCATGACCCGGTTTCTCAACATAATCCACAGACCTTGTTGTGAGTAGTTTCATGTAGGAACTCCTACTATTTTTTTTTTTTTTTTGACCAATATGAATCTTGCAGGTAGTAAGACAGGCAGCAACTGAACTCCGACTGCAGAGTGTGTATTTTCAGAGCAGTGGGCTTTTCTTTTCAGGAAAACAGGTTTAGCTTTACATTGAGAAACAATTGACAGTTATAAACAGCAGATCAACTGACAGTGTATGACTTGTGTCAGTTGTTGTTACTTATTTGCAGTGTTGTGCTCGTCTTGCACTCCTGCGGTGTTCCTGCAGCCTGCTTGAGCTTCCTTGAATCTGGAGAGGAGGGGGCGGGGCAAAATAACTCACTTTAACCATAGATCATATATTAAATATGATTTCAATCTATTTAGTAAATTGCCTTTGGGTCCAACCTGCTATTTAGACTGCAGTACTCATGTTTAGTTGTGCAGCTGCTACATATTTCTCTTTAACTGTAAAGGTTAAAGGTTGACTGTGCAACATCTGCTTCATTCTTAGTATTTTTTTTCTTTATCTCATTGTAGTTATTTACTAGCTAAGTAAAATATTTACCCTCAGAGATGGTTTATCTTGCTGACATGACTGAAAAATGATATTCCACTGTCCTGTTCTGCAGTATTTTCACATGTATATACATGGTGCAGTGTCAGCAGGACATACGTGCAGTATGTATGCAGCACAGTTTGCGGTGGTTGTATTTATCAGCAGCAGCAGGGAAATATTTCTCTGCCTCGCCTCTCTGTCCCTGCATCCCGCCTCCTCCTCCGTCTCTCCTTCTTTCCGCAGCCGATGATTGACAGGAGGTCCAACAGGGGACAGGCCAAGCCAACAGCAAGCCGTGTTCGCATTGCCAGAATACATATAGACATACACACAAAAAACAAATACACACACAAACCACCAGCGGCCATTTACACTGGCTTGTTTCCAGTGACTTACAGCTTACTTTGTCCATCATTAATTTAGTCTCCTCTCCTCCGTCTCTACAGGACTCTGTGTTAATTGTTTGTTTTTTGACGCAGTCTTCGGTTTATTAATGTCATTTTAATTTGTTTGAGAAAATTGGACCATTAAAGGTATCTCCTCCTTTCCTCTTGTCTCCTCTCCACTCATCTACTCTCCACTTCTCTTATCTCCTTTCCTCTTGTCTCTTGTCAACTCCACTTCTCCTGTTTCCTGTCCTGTTGTCTTCTCTCATCTCCTCTTGTCTCCTGTAGTCTCATCTCTTTTTCTCTTTTCTCCTGTCCCCTTGTCTGGTCTCATCTTTTCTCATCTCCTCTCCTCTTGTTTCCTGTCCACTTCTCCCATTTTGTTTCATTCCTTCTTCTTACCTCTAGTCTCCTCTCTTGTCTCCTGTCCCTTCGTCTAGCTTCATCTCCTCTTCACTCCTCTCTTCTTGACCCATGTCCCCTCCTCTAGTCACCTCTCGTCTTCTCTTTTCTCTTCTTGTCTCCTTTCCTCTTCTCTCATCTCTTTTGTCTCCTGTCCTTTCCTCTTCTCTCCTTTTCTTGTCTCCTGTCATCTCCACTCCTCTTCTTTCCATCCTCTTGTCCTGTGTTGCCTCCTCTAATCTCGTCTCCTCTGATCTCCACTTCTCTCATCTTGCCTCCTCTTCTCTCATGTCCTCTCCCCTTGTCCTGACACCTTCTTTAGTCTCCACTCCTTTCCTCATGTCACCTGTCCTTCTCTTCTTCTCTTATTTCGGCTTCTGTCTTCCTCTTTTTTCACCCCTCGTCTCCTTTCGTCTCCTCTAGTCTCTTCTCCTCTTGTCTCCTTCTGTCTCCTGTCACTCCCTCTAGTCTTATCTCCTTTCGTCTCCAACTCTTTCATCTCATCTCATCTCTTCTCGTCTTCTCTTCTCTCCTCTTGTCTCCTGCCGCCTCCTCTAGTCTGATCTCATCTCATCTTCACTTCTTCTCTCATCTTGTCTCCTCTTCTCTCCTCCTCTTGTCTCCTGTCATCTCCTCTTGCCTCTTCTCTCTTTATTTCCTCTCAGCGTTATTATGAGTTTAGTGTGTTTACAGGTTCTTAGAAAGTCCTAAAATGTCTCAAATCTAAATGTGTACACCCAGCCTTCAAAAAAGTCTGTATTTGAGTTGTCAAAGCAGTTTAAACTTCTGGGTGTGAAAAATTTCTTAAGTTTTATTCTAAGTGTACATTCAGCTTGATCTTCTCGCCTCACATCCTCTTATCTCCTCTTCCTTGCTGCTCTTATGGCAGAGTAACTGGGGGCAATTTAGAGTCACATCTATGCCAACACCCCTGAGGGCTGAAGGTGTACTGGGCACTAAGGTGCTGCGTTCTTAGATGACCACATTACAGTTCCATTAGAGTGGAAATGGGGGGTTTGGGGGTTAGATTTATAAACATAGAGTCACATAACGAAGTAAAAGCGATGGCCTGCTGCTGGAAGCTCTCCCAGAAAACTGTTGGAGATCAACCCTGAAGAGAAATGGCTCTTTCTTTCCCTCTCGCTCATGCACCTGTCGTCTTTCTTACCTCCCTTTTCCTGAGTGCCCATCTCTCCTCTGTCGTTTCGTCTCTCCCCTTCTTTACCCCAAGGTAAAAATATGTCCGTAATCTATCAACACCATCGGTATTTATTCCCTTTCCTCAAACTAATCTTAAGTTGGAGACAGAAAATGTGGCCCTTTAAGATGAAATGTGAACGAGAGGAACATTCAGGAGATTTATCTGGGGGACTTTTTTAACATGTGCAGAAAGTTACAGCTGGATGAAAAACTGGATCCTGTCCACCCACCTGTCTGCCTCTGCAGCCTTTATTAAAGCATCTGAGGATACTGCAGATCTAGAATCTGCAGCTGCGCTAAAAATACACAGAGATGACTTCACTTTCAAAGTATTTTACTTTCTTAGACAGTATTTCTGTGACTCATGGGGGTTTCTCAGGTATTATATGTTTTTTAGATTTGATAAATTGGCTAGAGAAGTCTGGGGATATCAGGGTATTGTACAGATGACTAAATTCATTAGAAAATAGCAGAAATATAGTTTCTTACAGCCCTTATTGCATTGTGGTTTTCGTGTGTCTGACTGCACTGCAGGCCCAGCTATAGTGGAAGCCAAGCTCTTTTCCTTTATTAAAGTTTTCACTTAAAATAAATATTAGCAAACCGGGAACAACATGTTTACTTGATAGTAATTTTCTTATCATTTTTTGCTGTTCTCCTCCTTGTAGGTACTACCTGAAGAACAATATGGAGACAGAGACATTGTGTTCTGACGAGGACGCTCAGGATCTCCTCAGGGAGAGTCAGATCTCTCTGCTACAGCTCAGCACCATGGAGGTCGCTGCCCAGCTATCCATGAGAGACTTTGAGCTCTTCAGGAACATCGAATCCACAGAGTATGTAGTTTCCAGTTAGTTGGTAACTTTGTTTGTGTGGCAGTTTGCATAAAGAAAGTTAATAAAATGTGTTATGCTCAACACAAAAATAAAAACTCAGACAAGGAAAAAACAAAATAAGAATACTGGTAGTATATTGAGCATCAAGGAAAACCCTGTCGTTGTACACTTTTAACTTTGTGGTCGTGCTTCCCAGGTATGTGGATGACTTGTTTAAACTGGACTCCTCGATTGGAAGTGGTAATCTGAAACAGTTTGAGGAAGTGATAAACCAGGAGACCTTCTGGGTGGCCACAGAGATCCTGAAGGAGCCCAATGCCCTGAAGAGGATGAAAACCATCAAACACTTCATCAAGATCGCTCTGCACTGCAGAGAGTGCAAGAACTTCAACTCCATGTTTGCCATTATCAGGTGAGCACGATGTAGAAAGAGTTTGCGTGTGTATTGGCTTCCTAAATTAATTGTGGTGATGATTTGTTTGTTTCATCATTTTTCTTATTTTTCCTTCAGTTGTAGTATAGTAGTAGCATCAGTAGTAGCACTTCTAATTTTATTTGTTTATTTAACAGGGTTAGTCAGTCACTGACTGTCCCAGAGTTAGACAGATAGCTAAATTTCATCAGCAGTTCCTGGGAAGGCAGGAGTTATGGCATCAAAAGTTACAATTCAGACAGGGTTACAGAGATTATTACATTACATTGTACAAAAAGAGAAATTGTCAGATTGTGCTGGGTATTGTGTTCCAAACGTTTGCAGCTCTGATCGAGAAACCTGACCGGCCAAATTCAAGTAGAATATTTTTGGGTTGTGAGTAACACAAGACATGTGAGGACATCATCTTAGGTTTTTGGAAATGCCAGTCAACATTTGTCACTATTTTAAAACAACTATTGTTATAACAACCCTAAAATCCCTAAAATCTAAAAGCAGATTTCTAGATCCTACAGATATTAAATGCAAAATTACAAGAACAAACAAACACAATGAAAAACAAAACAGATTTTTTTTTTGTTTGCTTTAAAGGTAGTTTTCTTGCATATTTGATATTAAGTCTTAATTCAAGTCAGTCAATTTATGTTTGTTCATTTAGAGTCATTCATAATGATTTAAAATACCAGTACCTGGATGTAGTTTTTACGCTCTATTATTGGTATCAGCATCATCCCCAAAAATCCAGTATCAGTTGAGTTTCCAGTATGCTGTTGATGGTTTGAAAAGAAGAGATTACATGGTGAGGAACAACAAACTTTAAGTCCAAGTGAAAGTAAGAAATTAAAACAAACAGATATAACAGAAATAACAGAGGTGGAGAAAACTTCTGCAAACATTAATAAATGTTCGTTAATCCTGTGGAGTCCGTTAATGAGAGCAGAGGATGACCTCAGCTGTTGAGTTTCTGTTGTGCATCCTGACTGTGATTAAGCTAAACTAATTATTTTTTATACATACAGTGGCATCGTTGTGGCACCACTGCCAGACTGTGTCACCGGGACCAGGAAATGATGCCTCTCAACAACTCATACTTCTTTCTCCGTGTTTGCTCATTTACTTCTGCACCAGTGTCCCAGTCCCGAGAGTAATTATTCAAAAACAGCACGTCATGTTCCCTCTGTAGCCCAGCCTGGTTAATAGGATGTTTATATACATTTGTTTTGCACTGTTTTTTTCCAGTCTACAGTATAAATATTGTTTGCAGTGGTACTGCAGCATACATTTAAATGTCATTTAGATGGAATATATCTTAATTAACAGAAGTGAGTACAGTTTCTCTGCAGTATGACCCGCTCTCTACTTTATTTCTCCACCAAGGATCCATGTTAGAGTAACTGCCCTCTTGTTGTGTCGGGTCACGTGGGTCCACTTCAGATGTGGACTCACAGTTGAAGGATCTGAGCAGTCTGGTGCTCCTCTGCTCGCTGCTGTTAAAGGCACTTTAGAACAGAAGTGTCTGACCTCCGTGTCTCTTTACACTCCTCCTCACAGCAGGATGCCTCTGCACATATGGCTCTCTGATGCATAACCTGCCTGGTGACAGGGGCATTACTCCTGTGTGAGTGTGTGTGTGTAAGAAAGATAACGCACAGGGTTTCCCGTAGTGTTTTAAAGTGGACACACCTTGTTTGTCTCGCCTGAAACTAAGAGTGCCTCTGCTAATGTAATTTATGCAGGAGACACTGGATTATTTGTGCATGTGGTGAGGTGATTAAAAATAAGTGAAAAGGGAAGGTAGTAGATGTGATGAGTTCAGAAATAAAGAGAGGACCAAGGAGAGGAATTGGGTTAAGATGAACCAGAGAAAATCTTGCGATGGAATCAGATCAGCTGCAACATCTGTCAACATGTTGACATTCCATTCCTTGGTCAGACTACACCCATCTTCAAACTCAGCCCTTTTTATTTTCTCAACAGATATGTGACTGCATTTTGCACAGTTGTGATGCCATCATATTGCCAGTATATTCAAAACTGGGTCTGTGGTTGTTCCCATTACGTGGGGGGTCTTCAGGGCCACATTTTGCCATGATGACTCACATGTGCAGACTCACAAGGTGAAATTTTATTTTCTAATGTCTAGACTGGACAGGAATGACTGAAACTGGGGCGTAACATGGATGGACCATTGGCCCCTTCCCTACTTCCAGCGCCTTTGGTTGAAATAGACCCATCTTTGAACTCAGCCTTCATTAAAGTTTTATGACTGCATCTTACAAGGTTGTGACACTATCATGTTGACAAAATCTGTCCACAGACAGACATTTAAAGACCTGCCAAAGTCAGGTTAAAACCACCTCTGTTGTAGTTCCTGCTATAGTTGGACAACATTTTGCCATGATTGACAAGGTAAAAGCGATACCAGCCACGCTGTACACTTAAGTTACAGCCGCTTTTCTGTTTCATGGCAAATTACATGTCATAATGACAATGTCATCTGATGAAAACTCACAAGATCACTTAAGACTTTTCTGACAACATATGCAGTGGAGAAATATAGGTCCTGTAATTTCCTCTTGCCAGTAGGTTTGGCTGTGACTATGGTTTATGATACACCCCTACTTCTGGCACCACACCCATCTTCAAACTCGGCCTTCATTTTGATCTCAAGCACAGGCCTGTGAAGTTTCATGAATGCTTGTGATGCTATTGTGTTGACAAAATCTGTCCACAAACAGACGTATACACACCTTGCAAAAATTGTCATCACTGCTTTTGTGATAGATCCCGCTATAATAGGCGTCTCCAGGAGCACATTTTGTGACACATGTATACGTACCAACAGAGAAAGAAATTAGGAAAATGCAGAAGGGTAATAGCAGCAGTGGACAGTTGATGAGACAAAAAGAAAGGGACAGAAACTGGAAAGATAATGAAAGAGGAGAGCAGAAATAAATGCTGTGCCAGTCACAATTATAAGCTGTCTAAATGAGTCTGCTCAGAGATGACATCGCCTCAAGGGGTCCTCTCTTCTGGAAAATGGAGATCTTGCTAACTGAAGATGGTTTGATCGAAAAGTGGTAATTAAGCAAATGCGAGTGTAAGGTTTTGATTGGAATGTATGTATCAAATAATAAAACTGTCCTCATTTCTTGTCTGCCTCTATCCTCCCCCTTCCTTCTCCTCCCCATTTATCTCTGCCTCCTCTGCCTCCCCTCTCCTGCCCTCCTTCCACCTCTCTCCTCCCTCCTGTAGCGGTCTGAACTTGGCGCCGGTGGCTCGACTGCGGAGCTCCTGGGAGAAATTGCCCAGCAAGTACGAGAAGCTGTTTGGAGACCTGCAGGACGTCTTCGACCCGTCTAGGAACATGGCCAAGTACCGCAACATCCTGAGCAGCCAGAGCATGCAGCCACCCATCATCCCACTGTTCCCAGTGGTCAAGAAGGATCTCACCTTCTTACATGAAGGTAGAAGGCTTTGTGGAGAGCCCAGAATTTCTCTTTTTTGTGTGTTACATTCTTAGATGTTGCAACTTTTCCTTTAATTGTCTAAAAACTAAAAAAATGAGGCCATTTCTGAAACTTGGGATGTCATTCTGTACAGTTTACTGTACCCTGCTTCCTCTGTGTTGGCCAAAGGGTCAATTTCATTTTCACTCAGGAGCTTTACTTCTGCTAAAGGCTTCCTCATTTGCCTTTTTTAAGATCACACTGACTCAGGTCAAAACTTCTCCTCAAAGCTTTTCTATTAAATGTACAGCCATGTTAGGAATAGAAAAGGAAGTTTCCCTAATTGTGCAAGTAGCTAAAAATTTTCAAATGGCCCAGCATGAAAGACAGACACCACTTTGATCTCCTAGAGGAATGACAAGACGGAGACCAGAACAAGGAGAAATTTACTTTGAAGATTTGACTTAGAAGTGTTGTAGCAATCTCGCAAACGTCCCAAAATATGAATCATTTATCTGCTTTTTAATTTTGACGGCTAACTTCACACTCACTCTTTGTGCATGTATTTGTGTCTTTGTGTGTTTCGTGCTCGTGTTTGTCCTGTCAGGCAATGACTCCAGTGTAGACGGCCTCGTGAACTTTGAGAAGCTGAGGATGATCGCTAAGGAGATCCGACACGTGGTGCGGTTGACCTCAGCCAACATGGACCCCGCCCTCATGTTCAGACAGAGGTTGGTTGTTTTTGATAGAAAGAGTCCTTTCAAAAACATTTATTCTCAAGATTTGGCAATTTTCCTTTAACTTGATGCTGTTGGGTTCAGTTTCACAGATACAGGTCACTTAAAATCCCCATGTGGAGCTTTAATTAGCTATATCACTAAAGTGTTTCATCCAAATATTCTCTTTAATGAAGCCATTAAAAAAAGGGAGAACTTCAGAGGCTAATGTCATGAAAATGTACATTTTTTAAATTTTTTTAAAAAAGAAAATGTTTTGGGAACAGGAGCCTGAGGAGAAATTTGTGGCTTAGAAATCATCAAAGGACTCGGTTAACAGTTAAAGAGACAGTTCTGATTGTTTGAAGTGGGGTTGTATGAGGTACTTATCCACAGTCGGTGTATTTCCTTTAGTCAGTTGCAGCCTCCATGCTCTGAGTCTGGAGAAGCAGCAGGAGTGTCAGTGTAGGAATCTAAGCTTAGTGTATTTTGGTCGTGTTTAGAAGGGAACCCTTGATTCGTTAAACTCTTGCACATGCATACTTGATTCAGCAATGGCAGAAATACTGGGTGACGCTCCCAGAGTTGAGTTTAAAGCAGCATATCGGCCCCCTTCCTAAAGTAAGCCACACACAGTGAAGAAACCGCACAGATAAATCACACGGTTATTTGCAAATATAGAGTTCTCTTCTAGACACAACCATGTATTTGCCACCTAAATCAATCAAAGTCAGTTTAAGTGTACACTATATTTGGAATATTTTCACCACTTTACCTTGCTGTCAGACAGCTTTTTCCGATGGGAAACCATCATTATATAAGCCAGCTCAACCAGACTCCTTTGGCCAAAAGTATAATTTTACCTCATAGAACACAGCAGCTAATCTGTTTGTGTTATTGTGTGACTTTAGTGTTTTAAAGAGTCACACAATAACACAACAAAGTAATCAGTCAAGGCTGGTTACTTGGTTATTTTGGAGATGGTGATATTTGACTTGCATAAGAGCAATTTTCTGTTGGAAAATGCTGTCTGACGACACAATGAAGCCATAAAAATATTCTAAATATAAAATACACTCCAAAGTAATGCTGGTTTTTGTGGTTGGGTCTTTTTTAGGTTGCGAAAATCTTTTCGCTGCTGACCCTGTCCACCGCAGTGCACTGCTTAGTTTCCTACATCAGCACTCCTGCTGCCTCAAAAATTAGCATGATAAGCTATATGACATCTAAAAATTCCCTCTAACAAAGCCAGTGAAACAGATCTTCAGTCGCTAATGTCAGGAAAATGTACATTTTGGAGCTTATTTAAAGAAAATATATTGGGTAAGAGAGCCAGAGGTGAATTCTGTTGCTCATAAATCACATGACCAAATAAACACTCCAGTCACTTTACTGTGAAGAAAGAAGTCAATCAACTCCCTTCAAATATGTATATCTTTGAAACTGACTCCTCCTGTTTCCCATCAGCCAAACCGCAGCAGAACTGTCACTTCTCAAAAAGAGGCATGAATGCAGAGAGTCCAGTGTAGCGAGGGGGATTACAGGTTTCAGAACAGACATCTTGTGAGCAAAAAGGGAACCACTACACACCATACCTCCACCAGCCAACCTGGATCCTTCACCAGCAGGATCAGGCTCACACTCGAGGTCTGGCTCGATCAATTCCCATTCACTCCCTGTCCGGTTCACGGCCCTTGTTTGTTCGATTGCATTCCTCTGCTGGAATGTAACGGTAGGAGGACACAAGGCACGGATCGACTGGGAGTGAGGAAGAATTGATGCCAACCGCAGTGTGTAGTTGGTATCACTCGGTTCGTGTGTGTTTATCACAGTCTGTCACTGCTGCGGTGCATGACTGCCCCCTGCAGACACTCCCTTCATACTACAAGCTCAAGATGTCAGAAAAGACTTTTACTTCAGACTTTTAAAAAAACCCCAAAAAGGTGACACAACGATCTGTTTACATAAGTGTGTGATGCACAAGGCCATGACACGCACTCTTCAGGTTGATATGGGGAGATGTCATATGTCTGGTGTCGTCCCATCTCCAGTCATTTCCTGTTTGTTTGTTGTGGCATGACCTCGACATAGTCTTGTCCACCCCGACCCCTGAACTTGTCTCTAAGTCACGCTTCAATCTTCACGCCTCTTGCTTGCAGGAAGAAGAGGTGGAAGAGTTTAGGGTAAGTTTGTCCTGGTACCGGTTTCATCCTGTTTCAGTCTGGACCAGCAGAACTTTAAATCCACCCTGCATCCCCCCACCACCATAAAGCTCTGCATGACCCCCCCGCCCCATCTTACTTTACCTGAGTGTACATGTGTGTCCGCCCGTGCTTGTGTGTGATTAACCCTTCCATTTGCAGTGGCCATTCACATGAACCATACTGAAGTCCATCATTGACCCATTAATTGTTTGTTCATAATATTGTGAGTCATATAGTAGCTTGAAATAAACCTTAATGTTAGTTTTAACCAAGAGAATCTAAACACTTTCACATATTTCTGATATTTACTGTAAATTCAAGTTCTAATTTATTGTCATTGATCAGCCTTTAAGGATACAGTTGAATGAAATGTGGGCCAAGGAGTAAAGAATGAGAACATATGACAACACAACTTAACAGAAAAAACAATCAACAAATAAGTCCCAGAGAGGCTGTGTGTGACTGCACATGATATAATCAATATTTATTATATTGCATTAAAATATATAAAGTAAAACAATCTCCAGGTCCCTTTAGTACCTTTTAAAGAGCATTAATCCTAACATCATCTCCACCAGCAGATGGAGCTCACATGGAATTGTAGATGTTAAGTTTTTCATATTTTCTGGGCACTTTGAGAACTTCTTATGCATGTTGGCTTAAAACTGGAGGCTCAAAGTTCATACTTGACCTTGGAAACAGTACTGGGAATAGGGATGGAAATCTAAAACCTTTGGAATGTTTTTTCCTCAGAGCTTATTAATTTATTTTATCAATGCTGTCATGTTTTTCTGACAGTTTTGCATTGCAAAACATTGACATCAAACTCCCACATCTACACTGCTGGAAACACGCAACAATGGGTCATTTTTCTACTTTGTTTACACAATGAGTTAAGATTCGGAGATAAAACGGGGGACTCCCTAAAAACTTGGTATTTCAATTGGCATGGTTTTGCAGGACGCAGCTTCAGCGAGCTCCATGCACCATCTCAGCCCGTGTTCTGAGAACATGCATACAATATAAGATCAGTTTATTTAATGTCAACTATGGAGACATACTTTTAAGCCAACATGCACAAGAAATCCTTGCTCAGAAAATCTACAATTCGATGCCAACTTAATGACTAAATCTGCTGATGAAGATGGTGCGTTGTGATCAAAAGCTCCTGAACATAACTAAATGGACCATTTGCGGAGATTGTGCTGTGAGTTTACAAAGTCAAGAATGAACTTTGACGCTCAGCTTAAAAACCCTGTATGGCAAACAAACCATGAGAAACATTTACAGATACTATTTGACTCTGGTTTGATGTTTGTTCATATCTGCATCCTGCCATAATATTCCCCATATCGAATCTTGTGCATCTTTTGTTTCCTAACCCTTTTTGCCTCCATCTGACAGAATGTGTTCTGTACTGTGATAGCATGGCACACGAGCGACAGCTGCCTCCCTCCCAGTTGCATGGTCCTGTTTTAAAATGCTCTGCTCCAACACAAAGACAGATGTTCAGATTATAGAAGAAGAGGTGTTGTGTTGTTGTTTGCTGTTGTTTTTGTTTTATTGGTGATTGGACTGATTGTTGTTTATTATTCTTTCCTTCCCTCTTTCAATCTGCCTTTTTGTTTTCTGTCTTTTTTACTTTCATGTGCATTTCTTATGTTCCCGTCTTCTTAATTTGTTTCCATGCCCTCATCTTTCTCAATTCTCCATCTTCTGCTCATCCATCAACATCCATCCATCTTTTACTCTGTTTACTTCATCCCGCTTTCATCCCACTTTGCCTTTCCTCCTTCCTCTTCCTCCCTCTCTCTCTTTTCCCCTCATCAGGTCTTTGAGTCAGGGCAGCACCAACTCCAACATGTTGGACGTGCAGGGCGGCGCCCATAAGAAGCGAGTACGTCGCAGCTCGCTCCTCAATGCCAAGAAGCTGTACGAAGACGCTCAGATGGCCAGAAAGGTGAAGCAGTATCTGTCCAACCTGACGGTGGAGACGGACGAGGAGAAGCACCAAATCATGTCCCTGCAGTGTGAGCCGTCCTACAGCACATGTGAGTTACTCAGAGACTGCTTTACTTTTTCATCACTATTTTAATTGTTGATACCTTTTCTGTGGCGAGCTTCTGAGTTAGAAACATATTTTTCTATAGCTGCGGTTACATGGACGATTTTTCTTCAACAAGATTAATTGAAATAAATTGAGAGATTAGAGATTCTAACTTAACTGTTGACAGGAAAAGGTGGCCTTTACATGCCGCAAAGCATTTAATCAGAATATAACTTTTTTGACACGTTCAAAGTGGTTCTACAGGCTGTGAAGCATCTAATCTGCCAGAAATATAACGGGTGAAAAAGAAGTGGTTCTACCTGTCAGTAAAATTTTCAAGATGGACCCATGTCATGTCGTGGGAGCAGTATTTGTGGGGAGTAAGCATAAGAGGACCTTCACAGCACATAAAGAAACTTGTTCATGTCACCTAATGTGAACCAAAGCGGAACCAAACCAAAGAGAAACAATCGGATTAAGGATTTACATGGTTATCAGGGACAAATGTGTTCCTATTGAACGGATTATCAAAGGTTTACAACCTCCGCTTTCAACTGTATTGCAAATTCCTTTAGTGTGGGCCAGATTGGAGGTGGTTACATGTGGCATTTTTATTTTGACTGGGCTGTTATTTCAACTCTTAGTGGAATATTAGTGTCCATGTAAACGCAGTTAATGCAAGTAACTAATCCTACCTGGTACACACATGAATATGTTAAAAGTACATATAGCATACTGCATAGATTTTTTGTTTTATTTCAAGCATTTTATATGTTTATGTATGTGCTTTATTTAGATGTTGACTGTTGGAAATGTATTGCTTGAAAAGGTGGAGGGTAAATATTTATTTAAGAAATACTAAAATGTGTATTTTAGTTCAGGAAGACTATAATTTAACCAGCTGATATCTGATCTGATGGTGCTGTGCTGTACACAGGTTAAATTTGTATTAGCTTGCACTGCCACCTAGTGTACATGCAGATGTCCTGCATAAAAGACAGGAATTAATCGATCACTCAGCAGATAGATACTGCAGTATGCATTTATTGTATCATCCAAAACCTCTTTATAACAAGACATGCACACCATAGTGTGAGATTTTAATCTCCAAGCATCCCTCCATCTTTGTAAATTGTGATAAAATGTTAAAAATGAAGGTAGGTAGATCTTCAAGGGGAGCACAAATTGAACAAAAAGCCTGGAAACGTGTGTCAGTTCACATCTGACACATCAAATGTTTTCTATGTAAACCTCTCCGTTCCTTATTATATTACTGTAATTTTCATTAGACAAAATGTGTATCCACTTTTAGAGGTGGTTCATTTTTGATAATGATATTTTCCAGCCTCTAACATAACTCACAGTGAATAGCTGAACTGAACTTCTTCAAGAAGTTTGACGTTTTGAAGTGATTTTGTTTTGTTTACACTTTTATTCGTCTTCTCCCCGTGGTCGTAGTGTCGAAGAATTTGAGTGAGAGACGATCCACCAAGTCGGACATGTCTCCGGTGTCTCTGCGGTCGGCTCTGCCCTCGGGGAAAACACAAAACAGGGTGTCACAAGTCCTTCAGGTCCAGGTCCCACTGAACCCTCTACGAAAGAAGAGCACTGCCAAGGACATCGGCACACCCAGTTAGTACACCTGCACTTTACGATATATCATCATATTCTTTAAGCTTATTAAGCTTACTTATTTATTCTTTCTTGTATTTAGAATTTCATTGTAATCATCCCGTCTTCTCTGTCCTTCTTCACTGATAAAACCTTGTGAAAGAAAACCTATCTTTCCCAGTTCTGTATTACTGCAGACGTATAACAGCCTCCCAGGATAAATAACTTCTGTAACCTGTTTCTTCTCCAGACTCCAACTCTCCCCAGGTGGTGAAGAAACCTCCAGTGAACTCATCAGAGGACTGGAGCACCAAGAGACCATCTGATGACACCGTCTCCACCATCTCCTCCCTTCACTCCAGCCCCACGGTGTCGCCGCAGGGCTCCCCACGCAAAGGTTTGCTACAGAAACTCTGCTTTTCACGCCGCATGCTTTTATCTAGAGAACGTTACATCGGGTGAAGATGAGTAGAGAAGAGTGAAGAAGAGTAGAATTAGTGAAACAGACGCCTCCAAGCACAGCTGAGTTACCCACAAACTTTGTATGTCTGTGGTGAAGTCAGTTTATGGTTCATTTCACACTTTTTGCCCCTTGAAAAGTTTAGACTTTGCACAGAAGATCTGTTTATGAAAAGGATCACTAGATGGACAGAGGTGGAATTTTTATTAAGAGTAATATGGTTTGTTTTTTACTTGAACCACAGTTATATCATGGTCCTCAAAGCCGCCAGACTCCATTTACGAATTTAGTCATTTTACCTCATTAAACAAACTTTGTTCAAATTCAACAGAAACAAAATAAAACGTTCTGTTCTTTCCACTTTTCTAGAAATCGCCAACTCTGCTTTGGTTGTAATGATTCTTTAATTCACCGAGTTAGATGCAAAAAGAAACAGCCATTATATCGCTCTCCTCAAAGCCCCCCCCCCCCCCCCCCAAAACATCAATAATGTGACACAACATATTGATTTAAAAATGATTTTATTGCTCCTCCAGAGTCTAGGATCACAACTGTGTCCATAGCAACAGTCTGTTCTTCATAGCAACAGTCTGCTATCAATAATAACAGACCTTAGGATGCTGTAATTGACCAATCAATATCTAGTATTTAACAAAGCTATGTAATGAAAAGCAAATAGTTGTTTGTTGATATATTAATCTTCAGAATTTCATGTAACCTTTAAATCTCCAACCGTCCTCATCTTTCAAGTTAAATAAAAAGCCCTTATTTTCATCTCTCTCTCTGCCTCTTCTTCCCCTTTGTTCAGTGGGAGGCGTGGTCAAGTCCCAGAACTCCAGCCAGATGAACTTGTCGGGATCTTCGTCGTCTCTGACCAGCGACGCCAGCACAAAGGCCGGCACTGTCAGCCTGCGCAGCTACGGCATAGGTGGGGCTCTCCTCCACAAGAGGATCCTTCTGATGACCAGGCAGCACAGCAGCGAGAGAAGCAGGGACAGAGAGAATGAGACAGAGGAGGACAAAGGAAGTGAAGGAGTGAAAGAGAAGATGATGCAGGAGGAGGCAGTTCAGAGAGGGAGATCCAAGCAGCAGCGTGCAGAGGCAGATTCAGGGCTGATGTTACAGATGGAAAGAGCAGGAAGGACAGAAACACGGGGGGTGCATCCCACGGCCCGCCCTGGGTCTCCTTACGGTCTACTAGGGTTGGGACCCATGACTCTGTCACCCCTCTCTCAGCCCCAGTTAATGAGCCCTAGACCCCCAGTGTCCCCCATCAAGACAAGGTTGATGTCACCATTAAGGATACTGAGGGAGAGGAGTCAGTCCAGGGAGAGGCCGATGGCAGTCAGGCCGCATTTGAACAGTGGGGAGGTTGTGTCCTCCTCACCTCAGGATGAGAGACAAGGACAGGCAGAACAGAGAGCCAGGAGGTCGGTCAGCCCCAACCCCTTCCTGTGGCTCTGCAGGGACAGACACACCAGGAGAGAGACTGTCTGACAGACAGAACTGACTCATCCACTTATCTGCTGAGTAAAAACAGCCAATTGGAGATAAAAATTGATGAAAAAATGAAGCTTAATGGTGTTTCAGGGAGAATTTTTGTAAGAGGTTGATGATTGGTTACCTTTAGAATCCATCTCAGATGATGAGCCTGTTAAAATGGTGCCACCACATTTCATTCTGGAAGCACAAAAGCAAGTGTTAGCGAGAGAAAAGTGTCTAATATCCACCATGAGTCACAGAAAGGTGACGTGAGAAATAGTTTTCACAGCGAACATTTCAAAGTAGATAACGAAAAAATGGATCTTGTTGAGGCAGTCATGACAAATGGAAAATCATTTCAGTTTGTTCTCTGAGTTCTTCCCAACATTTCTTTGTTTGTGGAAATAGTGTTGTGAATTTTTCTTTGTTGCAATGTCAACAAACAGCCAAATGTAGCGAAATATGTCACTGTCAGAGCACCTTAACTTTTTAATCTCAAAATGAAGGATGTTTTGTCACTATGGAACATTCTTCTGAGATCCATTTCTGAGATGCATTTTCACGAGAAAAAGATTCTTTTCTTGTCGATAAGTGACGGTGACTTTCTTCTGTGGTGTGCAGTATTCGATCACCATGTTCATGTAGTTTCCCTGCAGTCAGAAATGATTTGTTGCAGCACGTTTTTGTAATGTGAAGTCTAAACTGTGAAAGGAGAGAGTTGACGGAGGTTCTGCAAAAAAGGGCAGGACTTGCAGGATGGTTTCTGTTCATGTTTAACTTAACAATTCATGCACTTCCCCTTCACTGCACTTGACATACAGACGCTAACAAGTGTTATGGATTCTTACAGGATTAACAGTGTTATTTTTAACAATTTGATATTAAAAAAAGGACTCAGAAACTTCATATTGTCTCCCCGTATTCTTAGATCATTATCTTCCTGTCTTGAGTATCTGTCCTCTTCACTTTCCATCCTCGCCCTTCCCTTCACCATTTTGCTTTTCCTCCATTATTGTAATCTGCATTTTACTTCATGCTCTAATCTAAATGTCCTCAATGTTCCTCCAGGTTACACCCTCCTACCAGCCGGTAAAGCAGACAACCTGTCAGACTCGAGTCACAGTGAAATCTCCTCCCGCTCCAGTATCTGCTCGGTTGACTCCATGCCGGCTCCCGGGCCCGAAGAGCGGTGTAACAGCAGCAACAGGACCTGTACTACGACTACGGCCGCTAGTGCTACAACTACGACCACAACACCCGTTCCAGTTGCTGAGAGCACAGCAGCAATGCACGCACACTTAAATGCTGATTACAGCCAGCCCAGCACAAGGTAATATACTTCATTTCAATTAAATTTATCTAATCTGTCTGGTTAATTAGTGAATTTATGTTGAAAAGAGAGCATCAAACATCGAGTTAATTTCAGTTAAGTGCTTTTGATTTTCATAATGGGATCAACAGAAGAGTTTTTCTAAGCAGGAACAGTGGAGTTTTTCAAGTGTATAGGTTTTTTTTTGCAATGCCAAGACATAACAATAGACTGCTGACAAGGAAAGTTGTACTGTGACAGCAGGGCACAAAAGGAATGAAAGAAGAAGATCATTACTTATACATTCTCATATTCTAAATAATTCCATCCAAAGTCTGACTTGAACTTCACTCAAAGTTGCCTCTGAAACCCTAATTAAGTAGGTTTGCACCTCTTAACACATGACTGTTCAGACACATTCAGTCTTTGAGGATTTTTTTTGACCTTTGACCATCAGTTCATTTCTGAATCCAAGTGGACGTTTGTGCCAAGACTTAATGAAGACTTAAAAAACAAGTTGAAAGGTCACTCAACTCCACCTCTTTCGGCTAACTCAAGCAAATCCGGCAAAACTGCATGTGAGAAGTTTGCTTTTCTGCCAGAAAGCCTTTCACAAACACAGGACTGTCACCAAGGAATTCACTGTCCATGTTCTGCGTGAAACAAAAAGTCAGTTTATTATTTTAACCTAAACTATGGTCTTTCCCTATAACCCAACCAACCACAACCTCCTCACTACACAGACTTTGTTGCTCTTCTTCACCTGACTTCATAAAGGCTTTCTAGCAGAAAGCCCATAGGCAGACTTCTACCATAACACAAAAACTACAGATAGTAACAGTAACGTTTGCTGTCAGGTCTCGTCTTCATCCTGTTTGATGAACTTGCAAGCTCTAGTTCAATTTATGTTTCCTTCACTCAGTGTTCTCTCAATGTATCGGGTTCGCAAAATCCTTTTCTACTTCTTCAGCTGATGAAACCCGGTACTTGTAAGTGCAGCACTGCAGTATATATAATAACCTTTCTAGAATGCAAAGTGCCTTTCTGGACTGAAGTTAAATTACAAGAGGACCTGCAAGTTCACTGAAAAACAGTAGGTAACTGTTGCTGTGGTTACTGGGATGGGGGTCAAATCAAAGACATATGCGCTCCAGAAATCACTGATCAGCTCAGCAAAAATAATGTTTACACCCCATCTCTGGAGAAATAAATCTCGTCCGAATGGGGCTAAACTACTTTGACGACGTAAGATTTTAATGCTCAAAAACTACATGACTTGTCATGATGGATATTTATTTTAATCTTGTAAACATTTTTTACTTGTTTCACTGTTTATCAGGATCTCTGTTAGCTCATAACACCAAACCTCGGCGAGAAGTTAATTAATATGAGAGCAAATATTTATTTAATAGCCATGACTCATGCCTCGAACCACCAGGACACACAAACACTGAATCATCAGAAACCTTCCCGATGGCCAAGTGGAGCAAAAAGGCGCCGCACGTACCGATCTGCCACCTCGAGCCGCTCTTCCATTTCCTCTCCCAGCTGGATTCCAATTATGTCTTTCCCTCATTAAAACTCGGAGAACAGGAAGTCGTAAAGCACGGCAGGTTTTTATTAACATCCCACATTTACTGCCCTCCTCTCTCCTCCTCTTCTCCGTTAACAACGTATCACTTTTCACGCAGGCGGCTTTTTAATCTGCCCGAGTAAACAACACACCTTTTTTACTGTCTGCTGTTTGTTTATTGTTCCTACATGATCAGGCCATTCTCCCTCACAAAGTGGAGGCTATAAAATAATCTGTCTGCTTGTCTGATATTATATTACCTCCATATAACACCGGCCTGTTTTATGAAATATGGCTCTGTTTCATCGAGTGGCTTGTTTGTCCAGTAAAACAGCATCAGTGACTTAAACTGCTGCTCGAAGAAAGAAGAGACTTTTTAAAGCCAGATACAGTGATCTATCATGCAGGAAGTGCTGTCAACTGTTTGTTTTGTTGTTTTTGAGTGAAGATGAGACATAAACCTTCATGGCCGAACATTCACAGTAACCATATTTTGATGAAAGAAAAGGGAACATTTTAGAAATCTTTACGATAACTAATCTGGCAACATTTTGTTGAAAGTTGAAGATGATCTGTGTCACATTGAACTTTATCCTGTTCACATTTGTCTTCATTTGTTGCTGTTTTGACTCTCTGACCTGCGTGTCCTCCAGACAGCAGCTTTTTATAGTTATTGAACCTCCACCTTTGCCCTTGTTTCATTGTCGGTTCATTTCAGTATTACAGACTTACCCCCACCTTTACCAGCTCTCAAACAACAGTTTGCTGTGATCTTGTGCTTCAAACTTTTCACTTTCACTCTCTCTGGTTTTTTCTTTGATAGTTATAGGCTTTGCCTCTTGTACTCTCAGCAAGTACTCTTATGAAACAAGTGTCTGGTACGGATAATATTCTCTTTATGAGTAAAATGTGTCCACATCCATACTCGTGATGCAGGAAAATCGTCATTGAGTAGCTAATACTGAGTGTGTTGTGTTCATTGATTCACTGAAAATTTTACACATATAAAAGACTTAATCTGTAATAATTCTATTACTCTTTTGATAAAAAACAAAACAAAAACAAAAACTCAATTCTGAGGCTGTTATGCAAATATTATGTAAACAATATGTAGAATGTAATATGTACAATGAAATGTTTGGGTTTGTGATGATTAACACCATTTGTGTTCTTTTTAGACCATTTGGGTTTTTTTGCACTTTTAAATACAAAAATATAGTTCACCCAAAAATGAAAATTCAGTCATTATCTACTCATTCTGATGCCGATTGATGGTAGGACTTAGTTTTTTAGTCCACAAAACACTGCTGGACTTTCACAGGAAAACAGCGTTGCAGAATGAGTGACCAGTGAATGGTGATCAGTTTTCAAATGGAAAAAACGCCCTGCCCAAAGTATGAAAGTCAACTTCGAGGGCCAACTACAAGAAAAAAATATATGGAATGTCAGAAATCCAAAAAAGTAACTTGTTTCAGTTTGGGTCAGACATGTTCTGTACCAAATTTGGTGATGATTGCCCTAAACTGGTTTGAGGTGTAGTGAGGAAACAGATCCAAACTGGCAGGAAATCAATCTAGACACAAGTGGGTGTGACTTAATATGTAGCTTCATCCAAGAATTTTGACTGAGGGTTCAAACGTTACAGACCAAAACATAAATGTTGTGGTTACAAAGCCACAAAAATTGTGCCAAATTCAACTCTGCTCTCCTTCCGGTCCTCAACAATGCAGGTGTGAAGTTGATCAGACGAACAGCTGTCTAGACAATTGAAGAATATACACACATACAGATATTTCTTCTTATATCACTAAATGAAATTTGTGTAGGAATCCACAAACCTGATCAAATTAAAGATGTAACACTGATTGTTTATTTGTTTCTTCACAGAGGACGGCTCACATTAATTAACACTAAAAGCATCTAAGTAAATTAAAATGCTGCTGTATATTTTCATCTCTTAATTCTTTCACTCTGTCTCTTTGATCCCCAGTAGTTCCTCAGCTCGAGGATACGTAACGCGAGCCTCCACCTTCACCTCCTCCACCTCGACGGAGGAGCTGACCCAGGACCACACCTCTCTGGACTCGGTGGCGGACAGCGGCCGCGGCAGCTGGACATCCTGCTCCTCCAACTCCCACGACTCCTTCCAGAGCCTCCCCACCTCCTCCTGCCGGCCCTGGGACCACGGCATCCACGGGCACCCGCTCGCCCTCCCGCACACGCACCTAGGCGCCTTCAAGCACACGCAGCTGGCCGGGCCCATAGCGGAGATCGAGGCCGCCACTCAGGCGTGGGCGAACGAGGACGCCGCCGCCAAGCAGCACTCCAGAAACTCCAGCTCGGATCTGTCCAATCAGTCGAGGCAGAGCTGGGCGTCGTCCAGCTCACTGTCGGACACCTACGAGGGGAATTACGGGACGATAAAGCGGCGAAACACCTCGGAGCACCCCTCCTCTCCAACCAACGAGGAAGGAGGGCAAAGCACAGACCCCGTCTACAAAACGGTGACGTCAAGCACAGAGAAGGGCCTGATAGGTGAGGGCTCGGGGTGCGAGTTTGATTCCCTGTGAACACAGAGCGACAGTGGTCAGCTCTGTCGCTACGTGTGTGGGCGTCTGCTGAGGGGTGTGTGGGTGTCTGGATAGTTACAGTAGAAAACAGTCTTCCCCATTAAACAGTACATTAACTTAAATCTGCTGTTTTAGGTGAATTACTGCAGCTTTCTTACAGCCCAGTGAACAGCTGGCAAATGTTTGTATTCCTTCCATCCTGGGCTAAGATCCCAGACAGACCTCATTCTTGTCGCTGTTGGCTCCACATCTGACAGGAGTTATGGAGCGTCCTCATCAACCAGGGTGTAAATTTGACTTTTACAGTAGAACCCCAGCTGTAAAAAACTATGAGGCAGTTTGCTACTTTTATGAGGATAACACAACTTCTTTTAGAGAATTCAACTTTCTCTATTAATGTTTCCCGTGTTAGAAATGTTATGTGCCAGGACGCTGTTTTGGAAAGAAAGCCACATTTTGAAGATGATTAAAAGATGCTGCTTGGGAACCTGTGAAAGCGACATAAATGTATATAGTCACACCTTAAGTTAGCTAATGCTAGCAAAATGCCTGCTGACTGTCCAGTTTATGATTGATGTAGATCAGTGATTAGTCAGTCAGCACAGAGCAAAACTTCATGAATTAATGTAGTTATTAAAACCCAAACCACCATGTAATCCTAAACCTACCTAAGGTCATGGTCCCTTGATGTAGGTTAGCTAGCATTTTACTAACATTAGCTAACTCAAGATGTGACTATATGTCGCTTTTAGAGGTACCCTTAGCATCATCTTTTAACCATCTTCAAAATTTGGTTTTCTTGTCAACAGAGAGTAGCCTAGCACGTAGCATAAGTACAGGAAAGAGGAAAACAGGAAGTTGACCGAGGCTCCAAAGTTAGCAGTAGGGTCAGTAAGTCCATTAAGCTGTTAGAAGATCACCAGAAAAAGTGACAAAAATTTTGATAATCGATCAATCGTTTAAGTCTGTCATTTTGTGTTTCTAGCATCTCACTTAGAAATTCAACAATCCTTAGGTTTTGGACTGTTGGTCAGACAAAACAAGCGATCAGAAGTCATCACTTTGGGCTCCAGGGAAATTATGATGCGCACTATTTTCACTCTTTTCTGAACTAAACGATTAATCGATTGATCTGGTAAATAATTAGATTATTAAATGATGAAAGTAATTGTCAGTTGCAGCTGTAGTTCTGTCTGTATGCGCTGCAGCCATCCATCTCATCGGTTATATTTTTCTTTTAATTTTGAACACGTTTTGATGCATGTATAGTTGTATATCGTGTTTGTGAAACATCACATTGATTTGATTTTTCCATTATTTTCCTTTGTTTCTCCCCACTCCTCACACACCTCCTCCTTCACCCCCGTCACTCCTCATCCCTCACTCCCCTCCTCCTTCGCTCCATCCCTCCTTTCTTTTGATCTCCACCTCCATCCAGTGTACTGTGTCACCTCCCCCGTCAAGGATGAGCGTTACCGAGCTCCCCCTCCCACCCCTCCAGGCTACCAGGGTCTGGCTCTGGGGGATCTCGGCCTCACAGACGGAGTAGTATGTGGTCCAGGAGGAGGTCTGCCCCCCAGGCCTCCTCACCTCAGACCTCCGGACTACAGCGTGGCCCTGCAGAGGAGCAAACTGCTGCAGAGCCCCGGAGCGGCCGGCGGGCTAGCTGAGGCGCGGAGGCTGGCCGCTAACCATCACCTCCACCACCAAGAGGCCCGGACGGCCGGCTCCACACAGGGCCACTCCAGACCTCCCAGCATCTGCCTCCCACCGCAGGAACTGGCTGACAGTGAGGATGGTACGTCACGCAGGATGGAGAAATGATAAAGCAGAGCTCTGAATTTCATAGTTTATCGTTAAGTTTGACTTTAAAAGAGTTAATCACAAGTATGTAAACAAACTACTGGTTCTCCTGTTTAAATAATGCAGGTATCTACTAAACTGTCATTTATTGCATAGTTTATTTACATGACAGGTTGCAGGTTGCGGGTTACATCAAACAAACTAGTCACCTCAATAAGGACTAATTCATATCAGGAGTTTCACGCTACGTGCTAATTTTGTTTCTGAGGTCTCAAAACCTTCATCAACACACCCCTTAAAAGACCAGTGTGTCGGATTTAGTGACATCTAGTGGTGAGAATCTCATCTCTTCTCCCACTTACGATGAAGCATTTCCAAGAAATTATGGTGGTTATACACTGAACCTTTAAAGTTTGACCTGCTTTGAGATCGTAACTTCTTGTATAGTGCTGCTAAGGTTAATTCTATACAAAATCCCCAGTTTTTTCATATTTATTTGTCAAAAAATTTGGCCTGGGAACCAGACGGATCTGCCAAACTCATGTTTTCTTTGGCTCAGGCAGATAATTATGATCATATTAATTATAATAATAATAATGATAATTCACATTCACAAAGAAATGCGTTCCTTCTGCAATAACTCTTTGGGGTTTTTTGGACATTATTAAAGGGATTCTGATGCATAAGTGTTCATCAGCTGCTCGCTCGTGTTTTCTCCTCAGTTTTCACTTACCACCACCTTACCATGAGATTTCCTGAGCTGCGCTCCTCACAAGAGAAAGATGTGTATGAAGACATAAAATCTATTGTAAATCAGTTTTCAATTAGTTTTCTATTTAAAAAAGCCTTAAGACAGGCATCGGCATGTTATTTATAAAATGCTTTTGCATCCAATTTTGAGCATTATATATTGTATGTTATCTACGTACAAGCAAAAAAGAGGCTGTTAAGTCATTTCTATGGAGTGTCAGTCAGCACCACCAGACCTGCAGCAAACACTGTCACTCCTGCTTGTAGTAGCAGCCGCCACTGCAGCGAGGAAGCTCGTCATGTCACAACGGGACAATTTTAGCAAAAACTTAAGGAATTTCAGTAGGCAGTTCATCCTGTTCATTATCTGTGGTGAGGTTACAGTAATTTTTTTAATGTTATCAGGCATTATTGTTGTATATTGTTGGGAAGTACTGAAAATTATTGATGTGATGATAAATAATTAGACTTTCGTAAGGAGGCACTTTCCCAGTGTTTTGTTTATGGTGCTGAACGTTTCCTACTTTAGCTGATATGATGGAGAAACAGATATTAAATTACATTCTGGGTGGTTTTAGAAATGACTTTGTGAACCCTGAAGAAATCCTGTACAGTGTTTTAAATTTAGGGCGTATAAACCTGCTAAACACCGTCCTCTCTTCTCTTCTCCAGATGAACAAGTGTCGGCGGTGTAAAGACGACGACGTCACACGCTCTCATGCACACACACGTTCTCACACACGGACCAAGTCGTGTTGATCAGGCTTCGGACTAAACTAGCAGCCTGCCGTCACCACGGATCAGAGCACATTCTCCAAACTCCTGCCCACAAACCTGTGTGACATCACCACGGACCATAATGCACCTGCGGACCAGAGCAGGACTTGTACAATCATCTCTTTTTAAACCCATTTCACAAAGAAAAGAAAGATTTTAGATACTTTTTAACATAAACTCTTGAATAAAGCAGAACAAGGCGGTGTGGCGGAGTCTCATCGTCGTACGGACTTAAAAAAAACAAAACAAGGACAAATAAAAGAAGGAAAGAGGACAATTCAGTCATGAGAAAAAGAAGTCGGCCTCCTTGGAAACAGACCACCATGTACCTCCATTTTGCGCTCCAAGCTCTCTTGTCTAAAGGTGTTTCATGTTGTTTTTACTGTTTTAACATGTTGTACAGCGATTCTTTTCTTTTATAAACTGATTTTTTTTCCTCTTTTGATTTACATCTCTGAGCTTTGCCATGTTTTTTATGTGAGGATTGTGTGGAGGAGCAGACAAAGGGATAGAAAGCTGCAGTCAGCTCAAAAGAACATGAATGTAATTGAGTAAGAAACAAGGAAAAATTATTTTTTTTAGACTTTTTTTAGGGGTTATAAAGGGCCTCTATCAAACCCTGGCACTGATGATGTAAATTTGCATAAATGACATCAGTCCCCCCACAAATGCACACAAAACAGCTACAAAACCAACGTTATTGATCCCAATAATTACACTTTTAACTGTAAATGAGGTCAGGAAAGCCCTCGACATATTTTTCACTCCTCTTTCTGAAAGAGAATTTAAACGGAGAAGTAACAGAGAGCACGTTTTGTTGAGCTTTACAGAAAAAAAACAAAAAACAAAAATCATCTCTCAGGCAGTTCTGTGTCTTCGTGTCACGCTCTCCGCCACCCCAGCAGCCACCTCTCTTATTGCTCGTTCAGTCTGACGCGAGGTACTTTAGCGGCATGCTGCCTCCTGGATGTTCTATAAAAACTGTATTATAACTCGTTTTTAATGAGCTGAAGAACAAATGCCTCGCTGCTTCCTGTAGAGTAAAGCGCGTGTCGTTATTCTATCGCAGCAGTTGTAATAAAACGATAAATTAGCACCGTGTGTGGCCACACAACGTGCATGCAGACACACATAAAGACAAAGGACAGTGTTTACACCGACGCTTACACGTTTTGTTTACAGTGTTTATTAGACTAGTCGTGTATTGAATTACAAGCTGAGATGTTAAAGTATAATTCTCCAGGTTCATTTGACCTTGTAAATTTGTTTATAACGCAGCAGGAATATGAGATGCAGCATAAACTTTGACTATGTGCTCACTGTGTACCTCGCATATCGTTTTTTTTTGCTTCTTATTTAAAAAGCAACAAAAACAAGTCAACAGATGATGTATTTTAACGCCTGGCTCGCATCTCCATTCCATGTTCATAGTACATTTTGTAGAATATTTAAAGGATTTGCTTGAAAAATTGTTTATTTGTATTGAAAACGGAAGCAAATTTGTACATTCTGAAATTGTTTTTAATTGTGTTTATCTGCAGTGCAGCAGGGGTGTAACTGGAATTCTTCTTCTGCTTTCTGTCTCGCGCTCTGTGATGCTTCTTTCGTATTTGTTTTGCCACACAAAGACTTGAAATGATTGATGCTAATATATACATGGCATATATATGAATTTATACATATATATTTTTGTTGTTTCTTTGGCATAAATTAATGTATAGATGAGAGAAGAGAGTCCTCTATAGAGGCTATTTTTGAATATTTTGTTATAAGAAATAATCAAAGGTTGTGATCGCCCTGCTTCTGTCTGCGGGCAGGAGTCTTTTAAGGAATTAGTTCTTGTCGTTTTGTTTTCTCCCCTCACACTCTGTTGTTGGTGCCATTTCTGCTCTGTCTGTAGTCGTAATTGCTGCTGTGTTTTGGGATATGACTGCGTGCGTGTGTGTGTGTGTGTGTTGTGGAATTTATTTTTGCGAGGTTGGGATCAGCATAGCGTTTTTGATGCAGTCTGAGCTTACAGCACATAAAGAAAGGCTCAGAAGTCATTTTCAATAAAAGCCCCGCTTAGTTTACAGCTCTGATCGCTCCTGCCTGCAGAAAGGTTGAGCCCTAGTGGATCCCGTTGCCGTCGGTTTCACGGCACAAGGCGAGTTATTCAAACTCCGGATGGATCAGTTTGAATGGAACACAACACGTCATGATGCCATGTCTGGTATCGTCTTGCCGTCTGTCTCGCAGCCCGGTCAGCTCAGCAGGACTTAAAATTTTAAGACTCTGTTGCACTAACAAGGATTAATCTTTAAATTTGGTTGCACCAAACTTTTAAACTACTTTGGAATTAAGAGAGATTAAATTGAAGCCTCTAAATATTAATTGGGTCAACATGTCTTTCTGTAAGGAGGAGAGATTCAAGTTTCTCTGCTAAGCCATCAAGAGGAGGCTAACTAGATTAACTTTTTAACTAGTTAGCAAACAATGTAATATGTTTTTAACTTTTTAGATAGTAAACAATCTAAGAAGTTGTTAAGGAATGCAAAGCTAAGTTAGTTTTGCCCCTTACTAGGTTCAGCACTCAAATTTATTTTTTATTTATCTAATTTTAGGCAACCGAGCTTGACCGTATTGATTCAACGCTATTCAGTTTACAGAAATAAACCTGGATTTACTAAATGGATTAGTTTTCAAATTATGCAGCTAAATTTACTCAATTTAAACCAAATTTTGAGAACTAGTCTCAGACTTGTTTAATCCTTGGTGATGCAACCCAGTCTAAACTTTTCTCCTGATGGATTTCACTGTGTCCACTGTGACCCTCACTTTAGTCCCCTTTTTTCCTTCTTAATAGTAGAAACTTTAAAACAGACTGAGAGTCAGAAACTGACAATTCCTTTTTTTTTTTTTTTTTGCACAACTGTATTCCTCAGATGTTAACCATAAATCAGTATTAATCCTCTGCATGGATGATTTAGAAAATAGCAGCCTATAAGAGCTGTGCCCAGATGTTGTGAATGGCAATGGATCTTATCTAGAAGTTAGAGAAAATGCTTTATATTTTACCTGCTTTCAAATGTTGGATTGAGAGCTTGCAACAGTTTTTTTTTCCGTAAAATTATTGTACAGAAAATTAGAATGAAACTCATAACTCTCAGCACAGAGTTAAGAGATTGTTTGGCTCCTCACGTGAGCTCTAGAAGCACTCCAACACAAGATGCTCCATTTTTATTGTCTTTATTTAGTTTTAGCTTTTCTTTGAGGGCTAAATTTCATTTAGCAGCACCCCCCTCCTCACCTACTCTGCGCACATTAGGTTTGTTTTCCACGGAGGATCTGGCAGTGAGTAGCTCTTGGCACTGTGAACACAACATGTCAGTGTTTTTAACAATATTAAACTGGAGAGGATGAACGTCACCTCTCTCGCAGCTTGATGAAACAATCTGGCTGATTGTAATTTAGCCCCCCCCCCTCCCTCGTGTCCTGCCATGTTACCTGGAATGCAATAAGAGAGATGTGAATGTGTTTTATGTAGACATCTTTTGGCATTACAGCAGAAATGCACAACAATAAGCTTCAATGTGGTGAGTGTGCTGCACAATCTGTACAAAGAGGTATTAACTTGGTCTGTGGCTTACAGTTTGCTTTCGTCTCACACTTCTCATAGCTGTTGTAACTTATGTCTTTTAGAAAGACAACATGATTTTGCTCGTACGCTTTTTATGTATTTTTTACGAGTGATTGTAAATAGTTGTTATATTTTTGTTTAAGAGAATGTTTAAAAAGGAAAAAATACCTTTTATTTCTCCAAGTCTACTGATATGAATTTGGACAATGAATAAAATGTTAAGCAGAAATGATTTTGTGTCTTTATTCGTGGTTCATACTTGCGTATTAACAAACCTGAGGGTATTTAATTTAGACTTCTCTCTAATCTTTTCTAATCTTTTAGCTTTTGAATTGTTAAACACAAGAAACTTTTACCTCTCCAGGCCTCTAAAACAATAATAAGTTCGACACTTTGGTCTGGACTGAAATGTCTCAACAACCATCAGATCGATTACCATGAAACATTTTTTTTTATCATACTGACTCTGGTGATCTTACTTTTCTTCGAGCGCCAACCCGAGGTTGACATTTGTGATTTGGAGTGAAATGTCTCGGCATTCATTTCTCCCACAGGATGAACTGCAGTAACTATGGTGATCGCTGAAATGACCGTTGTGTCGCATTTAGTAGCAAAAACAACTTGATTCTTTATGTGATTATACTCTAATGAAATAAGTAGACTTGCACCCATTTCAACTTTCTTAGCCGATTCCGATTTCCGATTATTGAGGGGTCTGACCTACCGATTCCGATTTTGGCCGGTTCCGATTTTCAGTCTTTCTAAGAACTGTAATTGACAGCATTCACAAACATTTTTGCAACTTTTCTTGTAAATATGTTCATAATAAGACACTGACTATTAAATATTCATTTAATACTTTCTCCAAAATCATCCAGATTACAACCAGGCCTTGTTATAATTTTATATTAAGATTATGAATTGGGTTAACGTGATCTCGCGATATCATCTCGCGGGATTTCGTGGGACGCGTTTTCACGTGATCTTTTGTGGAAGCGGATATAAACAAACCGGAGACTAACGCGGTGCAACAGTTTGAAGTAAAACTTTGCCGTGAGAAAAACAAACACAGAAGTTAAACGTGTCTGGATGAGAAAATGTTTGAGGAGACACATCAACACAGGTTGTTTATTCTTCAGCCAGAACAGGAGGTGAGATTTTAACTGTCCCTCTGTGAACAGCAGTCTGCTGCTAGCTTGCTAGCATTAGCCTGAAGTGCGAGAGAGTTTACGGCTGTTTTGCGACATTGTCAGCTGCTCTGTTTCGTTGTAGACTGTCTGTCTTCTCTTTATCTTGTTCTTGGAATCTGTCGCTGACACCATCTTCAAGCAGACGTGTGTCTGAGTGTGTAGCTGTTATCAGCGCTGTGTTGACGTCACGGTCAGTTTGTCTGCTGCGCGCATGACGTGACCATCGTGCAGAACATGTGTGTGACAATGACGGGCACAGAACCGGATTTGTGACGCTGACCGGCCGGTCACCGGTCAAGGCCAGTCACGTGAAAACCGGCCCGATTCCGAGCACTGCCGATTAATCGGTGCAAGTCTAGAAATAAGTATTACATCTCTAACATATTCTGCCAGTAGATCTTGGTAAATCTTAGGTTTTCATCTATATAAGCAGGTCAAAATTTCAGTTTGTCCAATACTTTGGATTTTGCCCCCCATGATGGTACCTCCCATGTTTGCAAAAATGCTGCAAAAGTGCCTTCTTGGATGCCCCTCTAGTTGACAAATCATGATAAAGTCCCCTCTTCAGTACCCATCCAGTGGACGAAACATGTTTCAAACTATTTCACCATAAATGCATCACGACTTTCTCTGTACTGGTGCCCCACCAGCACTGGCAATATGTTTTGTGTATGTAGAAAACACTTGGTAAAAGGATAAATATGTAATATTTTTATTGTACTAAATTTGTGAGGTTTTTTTTTTCAATACTGCTTTTAAATAAAAAAGTATAAAAGTCAAGAATAAAGTCAAACTTTCAGAATAATTGTCAGACGTGGAAGTGTTTCTTTTCATTTTGAGAATGAAGTTGAAATACCAAGATGAAAAAAAAAACTTCCTCTTCTGGTTTATTTTTTCTTGTGTCTGGCAATTTAAAAAATCTTCCTGTCCTCATTTTCTCCCCTTTGTGCCGGGTTCTCGTGGTCTTACATTAAACACTGAAAAAGGACAAATTCACTTTTAACCTTAACCAAGAAAAGAGTAAACACGGAGCAAACGCTGCTCCACAAACCATAAAGATTAGAAACTGCTGTTCTTATCTCCTCAAGACCTCTCAGTAAAGGCAGCCACTGGTCCCTAAAACACCATCTGCTCAGTGCAGCTTGCAGATTTAATTCTTCTTCTTCCAGGGAAAGTCTTCAGGCCATCCTGTGGTTTAACAACAGAAGTAAAGTTACAGGGCAACATACAGAAGTTAAAACCAGACTAAATATGGTAGAAAAGTTAACATTCTTAAATGTCTTTGTTTCATACTGTACAGAATATAAACAACTATGAATATAAAGTACATTTTAAATACATTTATACATTGAAATTCATTATAAACAACTTTCAGCCAGATTTATCACAGTTTGAAACTAGATGTCTTGCTGTTTTTTGGAGCTTTTATGACCTCTTTGTCACCATTTAGTCAAGACAAACACAGCCAGTGGTTTTGGTGTCATCTCCACTTTCTGATACTTTTCACCTGTAAGTCTTCATACAGTTTCGTTCTCGCCGTCTCTCCACCTTCTGCTGCGTTCAGCTCTGTGTTAGATCTGATCAGCGCCACGCTGTGTTCAAGGTCAGGTTCCTTTTATTACTCATTAAAGGTTTACTGTCACGCAGAGAGGCAGGAAGTCGTGCTGGCTGCTCCGTCGATGTGTGTATGAGAGGAAGAATACACCAGTCTGTCTACAGCTATATGGTGCATGAGTTCAAGCTGAACAGATAACAAAAACCACATCTTTTTTCATGATGACGGGCTTTTCAGTGTCATCGTCAGCAGGTTGTAAACACCAGGAGTTTCTAAGTGTTCAGTTTATTTTGTTAAGACTTTTCTCTCGTGTCTTTGTCTGCTTTACTTCCTGTCTTTGTCTTTTTTTCCCCTCCTTTTTTGATTACTGATTTGTCCAACCTGCTTCCTATTAGTTTGCCATGTATTTATGCTGCATTCAAGACAACATTGGAGGTTGGAATTTCCCACTTCAATATCCAGCTTCCGACCTAAAAGGCTTCCAGGTGCACAACGCCAAAAGTAAACAAAAAACATGACTTACCCTGACAAACTGATGACTTTAGTAGGTAAGTGTGCACTCAGCTGAACCCTCAGCAGTGCAGCCTCGGTACATAAATAACACAGAGGAGGAAAAACAATGCGTGAGGTAACAGATGGTATTCAATATTTTATTTCACAGCAGTTAATAACACACGTGACATGTTTAGATATTACACGCAGGCAGTTTTTTACATGACAGTATGTATTATTTTAGGTTTTAATGTGCGCTGCCATTGTTGCGTGATGTTAAACAACGACTTCCCCTTGAAGTCAGGATAGATGGCTTTGTCCCAAATTCACAAGTAGCCTTTCATTGTACTTTTTCTAATAGTAGGCGGGAAAATTCTGACCTCTGATGTTGTCTGAGAGGCTGAATCAGTCTATGTTTACCCCTTTTTTAAACAGCTTCCACTTAGAGTCAAGTAGGCGGTCATACATCTGGCTTTAAGTCGGACAGTCGGGTTTTAAAAAGGCCTGTCCACGTACCGTCGCAGCCCAGCCACAGCAAGCAGTGATACATCCTGTGGCAGCATGGACCTGCCAGGATTCTGCAGCGGAACCTTTCATTTTTGTTTTTCAAAAGAAAATGGACCATGAGAGATTCTGCACAGCACTTGTACGTGAAAGGAATTACAAAGTTTTCACCAGATTTGAGGAGGAAGACAGGCCAGGCCTGCAGACTGAAAGACATTGATATGGATGGACTATGGATGAGGAATATGGCATGGTGGAAACTATTCTCAGCTCTTCAGATATGGAAGTTTGCCCCGGTGAGGAGCAATATCTGAAGCTGTTTTCCAAAGCAGATGCCCCACTTGTGAACCCGAGGAAGATCAGCGCCTACATCTTCTCCATCCCATGCAGCAATGCACATACAGAACATGTCTCTTCAACGATGACCTCAGCATGGAGAAATGAGAGAAATCGTCTGGATGTGGACAGGGTCGAGGCAGAGCTGCAGGTTTGTGTCAGCTTCACATTTGAGTGCACAGACATGTACCGGAAATTCTTTGCAAACAAAATCTCTTGGAAGCAGCCAGGAAAGGAGAATAATATCTGTGGTGAGTACACCAGTCAAATTATGTTATGGGTTTGATATTATTTTTCTGTTTTTATTCTGACTTTGTTGAATCTTGAGAAATGTCCTCTTTTTTGGTGTTATGGAAATGGTCATCATAGAGTCGTGTTCCAGCTCATGGATTTTGGATTACCTGCACACGTTTTGGTTTGGATTGGGTCCATCCTCTTATTTTCTGCAACCTTGCTTGACACTAAATTTTAAGTCGTGGCAAGTATAATCATATTTAAAAAAGATCAGTTCACTCAAATATCAAGAACCATTCAAAGCATTTACTTGAAGACACCAGTCTTACAAAATAATCCCAACTCAGGGTCCGCTCACCTGTTGAAAATTTCTGAATGTCAGAACGGTGCCGGTGTTTGCTTTTTTTTAGGCAACAAATCATTTATCAGATGGAGACTTGTCACCCTGGACTTTTGTTTTTCCTGATGTGGACCAGAGACCAGAGACTCAGCTAATGTCAGTGCGGGAGCCCAGAGGGAACGACATTTTTGAAAGGGTCTGTGTTCAGCTCTCAGCACTTTTGTAGCTTCTTGTAGACCTCTGTGTGAATGCCTGTGGTTTGATGTTTACTTTCTCTCCTTTCTCTTCCATCAGGTATTTGCTTTATTTTACCGTCTCACATTCGCTTTCAGCTGATAGGAGTTGTGTGTCAAGTTACTGCTGATGAAAACCAAACCTTTCCTAATTTTGCTGTTTTTAGATAACAAAATATCAGTGTACTCTTATTGCAAAGACTTTATAGGAAATGACATGTGGTTGACCAGTGTTTTACAGCTGCAGGTAACCCAAGTCTTGGTCCGAGGCAAACAAATAGATACAAATAGATAATAAAGCCAATGCTGGACTGTGCAACAGTGGCGGCTGTAGGAAATGGTAACATATTGTTGCTATAGAAACAACTCTTTTAATAAAATTGAAAAGATGAAATAACAGCGGTCTCCTCCTGACCTCACAGGACAGTTTCAGAAAGTACGGTGTTTAGTTAACTTTTGCTCAATCTGACTTTGACACAATCTGATCTACTTCTTAAAGACGCCGTGTTCTTTCTCTGCCATAAAGTTAGAAAGATGTGTAATGGAGACGAGTGAGGGTGGTGGTGGTGTAAACGGGAGGTATGTTAACCAGCATGTTCAAAGAGCTGGTCTTTCCACTTCAGAGAGAATATTCCAGAACGATGAGAGAAGTGAAAGTTCAGCTCCGAGTGGGATTCGATTGGAAACGAGTCGGTGAAATTACACACAGCTTCAATTATACATCACAAAGGGCGAAAGAGCCCCACTGGATGGCAGGGGAGGAAATGTGGAAAAACGGGAACGCTCCGGTCTTGTAACATATGCGGCCTGTGTGCACGTGTGAGAGTGTGTGTGTGTGTGTGTGTGTGTGTGTGTGTGTGTGTGTGTGTGTGTGCGCGTGTCACACCTCTCCTCTGTTTTGACTTTGAAGTTGTGACTTTGTCAGGAGCAGGAGCCGAGAGCAGGAGGTGGGAAAACGGAAACTTTACCACCTGAGGGTTGTGCGCACACATGGGGGTTGGCTTTTAGCATATTCCTGTCTAAATGAAAATTTGTGAAGCAAAACACTTTGGAAAATATTCTGTCACCTGTACAGTCTCAGCGCTGCCCTTGAGCGGCCGTATGTGTGAGTGTGCATTTGCCCTCACATACATAAATGAAAAGTAAGTTGGTTTTCTACGTGTCTTTTTTCCTGCATGATCACATAAATAAGTTGTCTGTCCTCAAGTAGTTTAATCTGTAGGGTTGGGAGGTTTACTTAGGGGTTTCAATTTGGATTACAATTACTGATTACCTGTTAAAAATGTCATCAGTAACCTAATCCAAGTATCACATTATTAAAATAATGTAACTTGATTACTTTCAGTTTCAAATATGGTTAAATTTTGTAGCCTAATATAATGTTTTATGTCATTGTTTGTCCTATCCCAGCTATTCCTTCCTTTTTGAATGCACAAATGAACGTTTAGATTAATAGCAGTAATTATACACATTTAAATGCATTTTTCTAAGTTACATTATGCAACTCAAACTTCAAGTAAACTGCTATTACCCTCACACCACCTACAGTTCCAAAATACTTTTCAGGAGTGGCAGTAGTAGCAGTAGTGTGGCCTCAGTGTTTAAGATGCTGCCCATGAAATCTTTCTTCCCTCACGTCCTGTCACCTCAGCACTGACCTCTGTCTAATAGAGGAAAAAATCCCACCAAGAACACTTGAGCCCGACTTTTCGTCAGGCTCCAAAAACACTAGTTCCTACACTTCCCATTACTTCTGTTAGACCCTCCCTGGCTGCTCTAAGAGCCAGGTTGTGCTAGAAAAGCACTAGGTTGTAGGATGTGTTGCAAAAGTGTTGAGAGTTTTTCCGATTAGCCGCGCTCAAAGGGAGGACGAGAGCCGGCCACCATAGAGAGAGGTGAGAGGTAATAATTCTTTAAATATGGGGAAAACAAGCACACTTTCATTCAGTCTCTTCTGGAGGGCAATCATGGTGTTGTCGGATAGATGGTTTCAGAAAGTCACGGAAGTTGTTGAATGCAATTCCAACATAAAGATGAGGGTGTCTGAAGCTGTTCCACAACCCAATAAGCACTTCTGACAGAGTAAACTGGTGCCTAGAATGCCCAAGTCTTTCACACTCCACAACCTAAAGTTTGTCAAGCCGACTTGCAGTTAAAGAGCACTTTTCAAGACACTCTAAGATGCATCATGACGAGTTAAAAAAGATCTAATAACTAAAGCAGGAGCACAGGACATTAAAGTTATGTGTTCATATTTCCTTGGCTGTTTGTTTGCAGGTTAACAAAAGAATACAGTGTGTTTGTTGCTCAGTGAACTTTGAAGGTGTTGTTAGGTCTTTATTCTAAGCTAAGTGAAGCAGGTCCTGGCTTCAAACTAGGTTTGGATGGATAGATGGATGATGCCATCATCCTTCGCAGTGCTGGTTGGTGTTTACGCCTCTAGCCCAGAGCGTTGGACCACTAGGGGGAGGTTTTCTGGCTTGTAGTCATTGGCAAGAGCAAAATAAAAAGCTGCAAGACAACAGGCTGGTCTATTGGACTAGTGAGTAATATTAGTAATAGCAGCTGGCTTGCAATATCTGTGTGTTGTTGCTGGACTGATTTGATGTGTAAGCAAAGTCGCTGACTCGCTAGTTTTTGATCTTAAGTAATCATGATGCACGTGTACAACTGTCCATATTTACAACTGTGATGTTTAAGAGAATTGCACTTTGAAACTGCTGCACACTTTAAATGTTCTAAAGCTAGAATGGTTTTCTTTTGCTCTTTGAAGTAGTTGCTTTAAGTGTGGGACGACATGACTTTATGCTTCTTTCCGTCCAGATCAAAGGTCAGTCAGTGATAAATGAGGCTGTGAGGACTGTTGATGTCCCGCAGAGTCATTACGACAGTTCATCTTCTTGTTCTTCACCTGCTCTGCCACGTGTCACATTCGGTCACTTGAGTCGTGTTTCAGGAAACCTGTGGTTCTTTAGCCACAGTCACATTAAATATGTTGAGGTCTTTGTATTCTTAACTTTCAGGGGTTGCACTGACCAAAACTCATCAGACTGGAAAGCTTGAATAATTCAAATAGAGTTTACACAAAAAGACTATAAAGTCTGCTCACTTACCTGTTGTAAAACCACCGCCACTAAGTCTCTTTGTGCGATTCTGGTTAATTATCAGCTTCTCCTGTTGATTACCTTTCAGATCTCATTTTCAAAGTGTCAACAAGGTCTCGCAGCCAAAGCTTTGTGTTTGCTTTTGAGACATTGGCACTTTTCCTGTTAGCTTGTTAGCATTGTTAGTGCCAGCCAGCCCCCTGTGACAGTCTCAAAACTATTTCTGTCTTTAAACCTTTTCAATATTTAACAGTTACAGTTGTAAAAGTATGGAGTGTGCATGAACGTTTTATATAATTCAGACAAAAGTGGCAGCAAATCATCTCATTTAGATGTTGGCTTGGTCGTTTTGTGTGTAGTTGTGTTTGTGTCCAGGTTCATCCACAGCTGTTTGTGGGGGAAAGCAGCAGTGATCTGAACTGCAAATCAAGGGCATCAAAGGATGTAACTACCCTGCAAAAAAATGTGCCGCTTTTGTGGTGCTGCATTTAAAAGAATTTTTTTTCTTTTGAACAGTTTTCCTGGACTCCCAAGTCTGCCTCTCTGGACCATTTGTGGGGCAGGGAGTTACATGTGGAGGTGGCACCCTCCAGGGTCGCCCTGGCCATTTGTCACCTGTCCTCAAGGCTTCCTGCAGCTTGTAAAGAGGTTGAGGTCAGCGTCCTTGCATCTCACTGTCCTCAACCGTTCAGCAGTGCAGCACGGATAAATGACCTGACAAGCCCACAGAATGTAACCCAATGTTAAAAAGCCTGCAAAAAATCCTTCAAGCGCCTTTTCTTCTTATCTACCTAACAGTTAGGTGTATGTGTGACTCTTTTGAATCTTGTTTTGTTTCATTTACTGAGATTGTTTGGTTGTTTTTTTTTCTCAGACTGTGCAACATGACCAAAATCTTCTCATTTCATACCCAGATCACAGTATAGTACATTTTCTGTAAATTCAGTAAACAAATGCTTTATATAAAATGACCACATAGAAAGGCTT